>NC_092515.1:20765186-21133936 GCF_047511675.1 Marmota flaviventris | reverse complement strand
ATATATATATATATATATTTTTTTTTTTTTTTTTTTTTTTTTTTTTTCTCAAAGCAACAGCTCAACCCAGATCCCAAATCCACCACTCCCTGGCAGGTGGCCTTGGGCAGTGTTTCTTAGCCTCTCAAGGTCTTGATCTGCCCTCTGTAGTCAAAGGGACAATATTAGTGAATCATAAGAGCCCATAGACATCAGTGGAGTGACCCCCCCTAAAGCACTCAACACCAGCCTTGGTACCCTGTTTTCTCAGAAATGACGGCTTGTCTTTCCTGGCGTGTCCTGCAGGTTGACTGGGTCTGAGTGCTCTGTATAAATTGTCTCTTCGTATCTAGGATTACATGTGAATCTTTCAGGTATCTGTAGTGAAATGCAGAAAATGAAAGGTTTGGGGGACTGTCTTTCTTTTGTTGAGCCTTTTGATCAATCTCACCCTTAACATCTCCCCTTCTAATAATCCTAGGATGGTCACTATTTTTAACTATTATCTTTGCAGAAAGACCCCATCTGCTTTCCTCTGCCTGCAAAAAAAAAAATATATATATATATATATATATAAAGGACTAAAAGCGTGTGTGTCAGGACCTATTTTTAGTGCTTTAGAAGTCAGATCTTTCCTCCTTGCCTTTTCCAGTCCCTCAGGACTTCTAGATTTACTATTTAAATATTTATAAACTGTTACAATTATTTATTAAAGGTTTATGTTGTTATTATATTTAGTGTGGAATATTCATTTCTTCCTCCAAAAATAACAGGACTTTCCATTAAGCGACATGTGTTAATGATGCAGTAAATTGTCTCTTAAAGCAATAGAGAAAGTTTCCCTCTCCTTTGACAACCTAAGTACCCTTATTTAAAAGTAGGGTTCCTACCTCACTGGAAAATACATTGCTCCTGATTTCCCAAATGTTATTCTATGCAGGCGGAGGAAATTTTTAATACTTATAGAGAAAATTTGCCTTCAGAAATCACTGTCTATTTGGAAGCAATAGACACCCTTGTACATGGTAGTTTTGCTTTTTTCCATGACTACTGTTTGTGCGTGTGTGAGTGCACACACAAAAGTACACGTGTGCATTTTTTTCACATGTGCACACATATACGTAGAAGTCTTGGACTCGGTTTCAGAATCGTGCTTTCATTCAATTTAATCTACTCTGTGCTAACACTGTGCTTAATGCCAAAGACAAAGACATGGATAGGAAACACTGCTCTGAGAGATTCACAGGATGTAATGGAGGAGAAATTAACAAAACAACAATGGCACAAAAATAAATATTAGGCAAAGTAGAGGTACAAATACAAAGCCATGCAAACAAGGAAGAGGAGATTATTTCGTAGGTGATCTGGTTCTTGGGACATATGTTCAGCTCCTCATGTCCTACCCAAGGCTGAATTCAGGTAGAATTAACTGGCTTTGGCTTGGAATGAAGCTTTTCTTCCATCAATCAGTTGTTCCATCATCTGTCCAGTTGTGTTCCCCAAACCATGATCTAGTTTCATGACTGTCATCTGAGGAAAACTTTGTCCTCGAGGGATGTCTGGTAATGTCTGGGACCATTTTTGATGGTCACAAATAAGGTGATCCTGGCATTTAGTGGGTGAAGGCTAAATATCTTGACATGATCAGGAAAATCCATGAAACCAATAGTTATCAGGCCCAAAATACCGTTGGGGTCCAGGTTGAGAACCTCTGGGCCACCTGGAAAGGGTCCTTGGTGGCTCGGAGTCTTTCTAAAATAAGCCAGTGAGGCTGAAGATGGGTGGAGGAAGCCTAGGGCCCCAACAAACAGTCCAGTGTCATGAAATGAGCATGAGTCCCTCTCTGTGACCTGGCAATTTCACATCCAGAAATCCTCCCCCAAGGAAAAGGTCAGAATCACTAATACCAAATTATACACAGAGAAGCTCTAAACTGCAGGAACCAAAAAGCAGCAACAATGTTGAAATTAAAAAACAACTTAAGTAGCCAACACCCATGCTAATAGATTGGCAAAATAAACCCTTTGATTGACTTTAGGTTTCTGCATATGACTTCAAAGACACATACGATGTGTAATTTTAAATTCAGTGAAAACGAATCCCCCCTTCGACACACATAAAAAAAAAAAAGATGGAGAGAAATGGGTTAATACATAGGTAGATGGTGGGACTAGAGGTAGTCTCTTTTTAAACTTTAATTTTCTTGTATACTTTAAGTTCTCAAAAATGAATAGAAAAACTTTCCTTAGTTTGTTTTCATTGTTTAAGGGTTATTTTTAACATTGATTATTTTTTTTTTTAAAAGGCACATGAGTCTAGGATCCGAGAGACCAGGATTCTAGGCTGGTCTCATCCACCAATAGTTATGACTTGGGGCAACCCACGTCCTTTGCTTTGTGGCCCCACTTCTACTCCTGGTACCCGGGGATCCCAGTCTTCTCAGCCTTCCTTCCTTTCAGAGTGGCCCTGAATGAATCTTGCATAGGGAAATGAAAAGCTAAAGATCATCCTTCTGGTAGGAAGAATTCAATCAACGCTTAATGGACCTGTGCCTAAACTGGCTATCCCCTTGTTCTCGGCAGGTCCGGGGGCACAACAGGACATTGCACTTTACAGATGAGTGTCCCTATCTTTGCAGGAGGGAAAGAGATGCCCCTGTGGCTACTCAGTCACTGAGAAGTTAAGGCTGCAAATAGAACCCACAGCCTGCTTTTGTTTGTGGTTGGAATTTGAGGGTCCTACAACCTGCAGCACTGGAACAGACTCATGGATGAAATCAGTCCTGGAAGAGACTTCCTAAAATTTCCAGCCAGGAGCTGTCTTTGCCCTTCTGTCTATTCCCATATAGGGGGGTTCTCAAGCCACTGATTGGGGTCTAAATCTTACCAAATGGCCATTCCCTTCTGCCTGTTTCAGGGGTACCTCCCCACAAAGCCCTTGGCCCATCCGTCATTTGCTTTCTGGTGGCTGGGGAGATTGCTCTACAATCTAAATGAAACCAGCTTAGGTAAATAGCCCCCCCTCCTTTACCTTCCCACCACCTGAGCCTGCAGGTGGGCATCCATCTGCTCTACCAAACAGACTTGCCCACAGGAAGACTGCCTGAAGCCTATGCAAATCCAGAAATTTCTGGGGTTTGACTTAGAAGACCCAGAGTGGCCCCAGAGGGCACAGAGAGATTTCAACTGCTGCGCTGTGCTGCTTGCAGAAGACAGCGTGGCTGCCAGTCCATTTTTCCCACTCAGAGAGTTGGGGCGCCTACTAAATAATTGAAGTATTAGTAACAGTTTCTTTCCCCTTCTACAGTCATTCCCAAAGGTCTGCCGTTTTCTTTGCAGGAACAGTTGGCATTAAATACGCTGGGTGTCAGTGCAGCAGTGAGGTGGTTAATTTTGACTGAATATTATGCTATATAACCACTTGGCATTTAACTTGAAAAATGGCTTTCTGCTTCACCTGTCAGCATACCCAGTTCTCATCAAATAAGTGAGTGAGAAAAATTTTTAAATTTCAATTTCCTGATGCTATTAGACACTACTTCTTCCATACTTAAACAGTTTAGCAGTGCATGTACAGGTTTTGGTATTCAGACCATGCTTCACACTACATGCTATTACAATAGCTTTTTTGTTTAAAGGGTAAAGAGATGCATGGATCTTTATCTTGAGGTTAGGAAAATGTATTGCAGGAACACGGCCAATCAGGTTCTGAATAACTTTGAAACATGGTACCGTCACCCCAATGTAGTACAAGGAATTCCAGCGCCTACTGTAGAGGGTTTGAGTCTGTCAAAAGGAAGCCTTAGAAATAAAGTAACTGCAGAGTAATCCCGCATGGTACTTCAGGGGGAAATTGATCACTCATGTTCACATTAATCTATTTTTACTGTTTCTTTTGTCAATTATAATTCGGTAAACCATGCCAGAGACTTGCATTCATGAACTCTCTATGTTTAGGATTAAAACCCCAGGCTCATTCACTTATATGAATTAGAGATCTACCATTATTCGTAGTTCAAACAGCTTGGTTAGTGTCACCTTATTTTGTCGAGACATTCTGAAAATGAAAAGCCTAAGGAGAGAGATGACAATATTTGATTTCTGCATCTCAGAAGTACTTTCTAATAACTCCTTATTTTTATGTCTAGGCTAGGATGGAAAATTTGTATTGGTGGTTTCAACAGAAGTCAGAAAACTTGTGGGAGGGGACTGCATCCATCCTGTGCCATCCTTCTCCAGGGCTTGGCTTGTTTTTGTAAATAAAGTGTTATGGGGTCACAGCCACACACATTGGTTTACATAGTACGATTTGCAGTAGGCAGACTGGAAGAGTCTCACTAGATACCCCACGTGGCTCATGAAGCCTGAAATACTGACTATCTGGTCCTTTACAGAAAAAAGTTTGCCACCCTGCAATTAAGAATCCCAAACTTGATTTCTTTTTTTCCCTTTATCCCTGAGCCCAATTTTGCCATATCCTTGATGGAGTTGTTTCTGGAAAAAATGAATGGCTTGAGAAGTTGCGTACTTGGGATAACATTTTACGTCTTTACTTCTGCCAAATGGGGGGATGTGAGATCAACCCTGTTTTACAGATGCAAAAACTGAGGCTTAGAGGGGTGAGTGACCTGTCACAGGCCACAGAGCGGGAAATAGAAAGCACAAACTCTGTTTTGCACAGGAGCTGTAGGGATTAAACAAGATAGCAGATGTGAGTTGAAAAAGGGCTCCCAAATAGTAGTAAATCCTCAGTCCTTGGTAATATGACCACTACATTCTCCTTAGTTTTGTTAATCCATACCCCTCCCTTTGGTATAACAGGCATCCAACAAGAAAGGATGTCTAGTGCTCTGGGCCTGTACCAGTGACCCAGAGACCCAGGCCGTCAGCCTGAGCTAGGCTATTTGTCTCTATCGGAAACATGAACCAGATTTCCCTGTAATGGGCTCCATATTTTGGCCAAGCCGCCTCAGATGTCTGGCCAATAGGAAACCCGTGTCCTTCCTGCACAATTTCAGCCCTAAGAATCTGTGACTCTCTCTCCCTGGAGGCCCACAGAACAAGAAGAGGGAGGGCCTGAAATCAATAAATGGATTGCACACCTCCAGGGCTCTGCCATTTGTCATCTCTGACCTACACAAGCATTCTGGGGCTTGCACTAACCTGTGCTACGTGTGTTTCCCCGGCTCTCTCTTATCCTCCGCTTTGACCCCTCAAAATACTGCTTCAAGTTCCAGAGGCCTGGGTAGGGAAAGCAAGGGAGGGAGACAGCAAGCTAGCAGCAAGCTGAGAGACGGAGCACGTCCCGAGTGCCGGCTCCTGCTGACCAGTCTCACGCGCCAGGTACCCATGCCATCTTAGTCCCACGGAGGTCAGCTATGTGACGGCAGCCCTTCATTGGCTTCCAGGCAAGGAGACTGCTGCTCCCAGAGGAAAGTCAGCCCTCAAATGTGGCCTTGCTCGACTTCCTGAGAATCCAGTGAGGAGGAAGGGGGCGAATTAACCAAGACGTTCAACATATGGTTCTCCAGGGTGAAATGCAAACTAACCAGCTAGTCCTTCAAGGCCACGCATTTGTCTGTTCAAAAACTATTTCTGAAGTGACCATGGTGTGTCTGTGAGGAGATGGAACAGGAACTGACAGCTCCTGGCTTGAGGAATTCTGCATGCTCCTGCCATTAGCCTAAGGTCTGGTTTAATAGAGGAAACTAGTTATAAAATGGTTGGAAGAATAAATAGGCCTCAGTAATTGCAGGAGATCACCTGTAACTCCAGGGCTGGAGGTGCAATTGGAAGAGGTGTCATTCCAGCAGCCCAGGGTCTGGAACTGTTCCCACAAGCTGGAACTATAAAGGATGGGCTGTCTGGGAGCTCCTGAGCCATAGAGGGGATGCACCTCCTGGTAGATTTGCTACTGCTTCACAAAGCTGGGACTTGGGACAATTCAGAAGGTCACTGGGACTTACTCTTGAAAGCCCTTTATTTGGGAGGGGGGGATACCAGGGATTGAGCTCAGGGGCACTCAACCACTGATCCACATCCTCAGTCTTATTTTTGAATTTTATTTAGAGACAGGGTCTCACTGAGTTGCTTAGCACCTCGCTGTTTCTGAGACTGGCTTTGAACTCGCAATCTTCCTGCCTCAGCCTCCCGAGCTGCTGGGATTACAGGTGTTTGAAAGTCCTTTCTTGCCTAACGGTGAACTGAAGAGGCTCTGGAAGGTAGTGTGGGGCACATGTGATGCAGGAGAAAAGACCCAAAAAGGAAGAAAGTCCTGGTTTGCCTGTTGGGAGAATCTCAAGAAGATGGGTCATGTAATCCAGGGCTGCAGATGACTCACTTGATAAAATAGGTGTCTCTGTCTCTCTGTCCCAGCGGACCTCAATACTCCTACCTATAACGCAGGTCATCTGGAAGAGGTTACCCTTAAATGACAGCATAGGGGACAGTTTTCAAGCTCATCACTTAGAAGTCAGCTTTAAAGAAAACTCATTGCCTCTGCCACTCACAAGGGTGTAGAAGCACAAATACACACCATCATCAAACACTGGTTCTGCACAAAGCAAAATGACCACTCCAGATATAGAGCCCCATCTGAGACAGCCACCAGGGCCACACTTTGCCAGAGGTGTTCACTGCCGATTCCCACCGCCCCTCCCGAGGCCCCACTCCCCACCCTCCCAGTTAAGAGAGCCTGACCACAAGCTGATGTGTGAACGCGCCTCAAGGTCCGCCTGTGTCACAGGCCTTGGTGATTTATCGCTCCCGCCACACCTCGCACTGGCTGTGGTGCGCTAATGCCCTGTCCTTCATATCTTTCTTTAATCATGAGAGAGTAATTGCAGATATTTAAACACTCGAGTTTCCTGCAGGAATTTCTATACTGGGTTTTATAGGCCTTTTATAACAGAACAAATCACAGTTTGGATGAAATTCTGGGAATTCTCTTGCAGGATAATCATGCTCAGATTGCTTCCCTACTGCTAGCTTAATGCGGCTGTCCAAGTTTGGGATTTACTGGGGAGCCAATTTGTTTTAAGAAATTAACAAAACCAATACCTAAGTACCGCACTGAACATAAAGTTTTTTATTCATTTTGGTGAAAGGGAAAAAAAATCCCCAACATTCTAGTACTCACAAAACAGCCCTTGAAAATCATTTTTATGAAATTGAATCTCTCTCCCCAAATGATTCCCTCATGCTAAGAGGGATGCAGCATGGTCCTGCAATAATCATTCCCTTCTATTTGTCGGCTAACCAGTTCGAACTTTGCAGGCTTTGCTTGACACAAAGATTTCATTGCACCATCTTTATTCTTTTTTATTTTATTTATTTATGCTTTTTTATGCAGGGAGCCATACTGATGACAGAATTCTAAAACAGGGATAACCCTGTGAGAACTACGAGATGGAGGTACAAAAGAGAAGATTGTATCCCCCACACTCTACATCCCACCCATACACAAATTGTGGGGCTTTTCCCCCTCATAAAAAAAATGTGGCCTGGGAATGAGAAAAGGGAAGAAAGAAGAATGCACTTTCACTGAGTTGCATGCAGGAAAACCTCTTTGAAAAACAAAGGTGTTTCCTTCTGGGCAACCCCATCTCCCCTGCTGTCACCCGAGCTGCCCGATTCTGGTGTGTATTGGACACAGAGGGGACTGGACTCTGTCTTCAACATCCATCACAGCCACTTGGGAAAGAAATCTTATTTAAAGCATGTCCTTTTTGTCTGGAAAGCCACCGGAGGGATCTCTCTCCTGTTCTATTCCCTTTCAGGGTAGGAGACCAGCCAGAGCACAATCTTTGCACCTAGGGAGGGGAGGGGAGCTGCCCTGGAGCCTCCCTGTGGGACCTTAGCTGATTGTGCACCCTGGCCCAGATCTGGTGCATGGACTGAAAGGCTTTGGGGATGGGTCCCAAGGTTCCATTTGCTCATAGGGCTTAGTGACTCACTCCAAGGCATTTTCTCAGTCTGACTGCAAACTAAGGGTCATGGAGCGGGGAGCGGTGGGGGTGGGAGAAAACCCCCTGAGAGCACAACAGGAAAATCCCTGTTGGGGCTCATCCCCTTTGCCCACTTCTCAACGCACCCTGGTTCACCACAAGGCTGTTGGAGCTCGAAGTCTGAGGCCAGTCAGTACTCTTGGGGTGGGCATTTATGCAAGAAAGGATTGAAAGAAGCAGCCATTCCACGAACAGAGCCCAGTGCTTCCACTGTGTGGGCACAGTGGGGGGCTCTCTGGGTGAGAGCATTCACTGAGGTATTCACACCTGGGGTGTGTTTCACACTATCCCCAAACCTGCACATGCTGTGTCACTCTCTAGGCGAGGATGCTCACTGAGGGAAGTATCACGTGTCACATAAAAGACAGAGAGGATCAGGGGACAAAGTTGTCATTGCTCTCACATGTTCTGACCCAGGCAAGGCACCTCTTGGGCAGTGCAGGCTCCTGGCTTTCCTCATTGTTCATCCCCACTTGGTTTCCTGGTCCAGTCCCTGCACACATGCCCTACTGAACCCTCTGCTGCCCGGTACACCTGCCTTGTGGACAGGCAAAGGCCCCAGCCAAGGGTCCTGGTGGGACCCATGCAGATCTTGGCACCTCAAGTAGAATGGTCTTAGAGCCCACGTGGCCCCCTCAGACCTTCGACATGATCCTAAGTGTCCTAAGTCAGCATCTGCATCTCTCACCATCCAGATGGACCCCTGGGAGAGCTTTTGTCCATCTGGAGTTCTGGGTCAGGACCTCCTTAGGACTCTCCAGTTATGACACAGCTGGCTCTGAAAGGACCTTGGTCACATCTACTTTGGTCCTGCCCTGGCTTGAGGCTGGTGACTTCCCCAGGTGGTCCAGTTTCAGTGCTTGAAGCCTCCTTGCTGTTACTCGTGTTGAATCCTAGAACCTACAATGGCGCTGGTATTGAGATAATCCTATGGTGGTGAGATGGGGCGGCAGGAGAGTGATTTTTCTCTGTTTGGGCAAGGGGCAGCTCCAGCCTGTTTCCCTCCCACCCACCTCCTGAGCGCCCCCTGCTGGCCCACTCGCACACTGCAGCTGTTTTGAGACCGCTAAGAGGCCTGCAGATTCCCCCTCCCAGCACAAGACTGCCCTTCTGGAGGCAGAACGTCCTTGGCCCTACCTCCCTTTGCAGTTTCCAGTCTTTCAAAAAGGATGAATTGAGCACTTACTGTGTACCTTCCTCAGGCTAACAAAGGCAGACAAAGCGGAGAAGTCCCTGCTCTTTTGCAGAGTACATCCCATTGGAGGTGACCGACCATGTAGAAAAAAGTAAAAGTCATTTTAAATAATGGCAAGGCCAGGAATGAAACAAAACAGGGTGACAGGAACAGAGGTGGGGTGTAGGTGTTAGTGTTAGAAGTTCAGTTAAGAACAGTGTCCCTGAGGAGGTGAAGGAAGACAGCTGCCAAGCTAGGATGTTGGAAGGTCATTTCAGGCAGGGGAAGATGCATGGGCGGGGCCGGGAGGCAGAACGAGGATTGGCTAGGGATGAGGAGCAGGGGAGGAGCCTGAAACTCAGGTAGGCGGGGCCAGGTCCTAAGCCCAGCCGGTACCCTGGATTTCCCTGGGTTGGTCAAGAGGAAGCTTCAACCCTAACATGAAACTCTCCCAATGCGCGGAAAACACCCATTTGGCACAAGCTCAGGACTGCAGGGATCAAGGGAGCATTGTTTTCTCAAAAGAATACGTTTTTAATTAGCAGGTTTTATTTACCACAGCCAAATTCACTCTGGTTCACAGTCCTGTTGAAGAGCATTTTAAATTATCAGCTTTTATTTATCACAAGAAAGTGTCCCTGGGTAGGGGCATTTTGCTCTTCTCTCCATGAGGGGCCTGAGTGAACAGAAGAGCCTGAGAGCTCAGCCTGAGGTCCCACTGTCCCCTGCAGTTCCTGGCCACAAGTCTCAATGAGAGACACAGCCTGCAGGAGGACTTCCCGAGAAGGAGGCCACACACAGCCTCCTCCCCTTCCCTTTCTTTGCTGCAGTCAGTGGCACAATTGACAGTCACCTTTTTGGATGTGGGTGGCAGAAGCAGCGCAGGGATTAAATCTCATCGGTTGTGTCCTTCTGGAGTGCCTCTGGTGTGCGCAGCTTGCTGATGTAGAAGAAGAAACATCCTGGGCTTTTGCACCCTGGCTAATTCCAATGTCTGCCTTTCAAGGTAGACTCTATTGAAATCCCTGTCAGAAAGCCCTTAAGGCCAGCAGGTTTTATTTACTGTCAATACAGCCGCTCCTTTGATAAAGACTACCCTAAACTCCGTCAGGCCAGGAAGCACCCAGACTCATAAACTGGACATCCACCCTGCTGCAGGAACAAAGAACACTCCCTCCTCTCCTTGGCATATGTGCATATTAAAAAATTTATTGAGCCCATTTTAATATCCTTCGACTAATGGGAGGATTTTAAGACCTTTCTAAGTATAGTCATAGTAAATCCTGCTTCGTATTTCACCCAAATAACAAAATAAAAAATACCTTTGATTGAGACAGGGGAATCGCCGGCATGGCCCATACCTGCAGTTTCGGTAGCTCAGTTTCCAGCAACATCAACAATAACAACAACAACAACAAAAAAAAAAACACATCGTAGCAATCAGCCCTCTAATGAGCCTCTAACTCGGTTTCTACCTTATCCCAAAGGTATAGAGAATAGCACTGCCTTTTTTAAAATATCAAGAAAACATCATTTGCTCTAAAATGTCCCTAAAAGCAGGTCTAAATTGCCAATAAGGGCTAGGTAATTGTATCAGCATGGATCAGAAAGCATTTCTCAGGCCCGATGAAAGAGTTTGCAGGGCTGAAGAACTGAAACTTGCAACACACTCAGGGCTCTGGAACAGCCCACACCAGCTGGGCAGGAGAAGGGGGAGATTCTCAGCACAATGCGATTTCCCTTTCAAAGCCTCATCCCTCTCTGGCCCTGTCTTTTTGTTCTAATTTGTCCACCGTGATTTCTTCTGAGGAGTCTAGAAACTCAAGTTAAATCAGAGAAACTTCCCAGTTATTTGTTTTATTCAGAAGTAGACCTTTCTCATTGTCCCTCCTTAAGCCCTTGGATCTGAATTACTTAATTATTCTCTCCACGTCCAGGTTAATGAGGTATGGGCTGAAAGAACCAAATGCTTGGGTGGCTCGTGTTAACAGGACCAGCCTCACCCTCCACCTTAGCACTCTATAATCACTTGACTAGCAAACACATATACAGTATAAATATTTAAGAAAAAGTAAATTCCATTAAGCTGCTGTGTGATAGATGCAGTGGTAGGTACTTATCTTTGAAATATTAAACTCTAGACATTTATATCCATACAAAAAAGAGTTTCCTGCCATTTGATGAGAATTATGTGCCTGGCACTAATAAAATATTAAACTCCAATTTAAAAGATAAGTATCTTATCCACTTTTTTCATAATAAAACATCTTACAGTGCTCAGGAAAGCCAATATACATCGGGATTTCCATACAATACTGTATTTACAAACTTTCATAAAAGTTTTGTGTCTGCATTCATCAGTGACTGTTTTTACACTAGCATCCTGATTATTCTCCCTAATGACATGGTGCATTTCAATAATGCATGATGGAAGGTGTACAAACAGCCTTTGTTTTTGTGGATGATAATCCCGTATTTTGGGTTAGTGGCTCTCCCTGTCAGTTAATTAAATGGAGGTGGTCACTAAGATTGCATTATCCTTTTCAGTCCCCATTATATAAATTAGTGTCAAACTGATGCAATGTTTCATGTTTAAAATAACAGATACAAGTGTTAAAAATTATAGCCTACAGTTTTCCTATTTGACAATGCATTATTTTCAGCCGCAAATGTCAGTGTCTAACCCCTGCCAAGAATATTGTGGAGAGGGCAATGAGTAATAAGTGTTAGTTATCAAATTTAGTGTCTTTTGAAATTCACCCAGGGTTGCCAGGATGGGGGTGGGGAAACAGGGGATGCATATGTGTGAATTTATGAAAGTGTTACACAGGCCCTGTGGGACAAGAACAGAAATGCTCAGTCCATTGGAGTCTGCACAGTAGTAGCTGCCTCTGACCATAGGCTGCAAGTCCTGGATGATACTGGGAAGGATCGGCCTTTGGTGGCATCCTAAGCATCTCTTGGGCAAGGGATATTTCTGATAAACAGACACTTTCAAATTGCTTCATCTAATTCACAGTCTCACCTTTGGGTTGGATATGACTGAGTTAGTCTTTGGCTGTTGAGGAAACATTCCTGGTACCTTAAGAACATTTTGGTCTGGGACAGTGGGAGTCACAAGGAAAAGCTTCTCCATCCCCGTGGAGATGCGCTTCAACAAAAAGATTCCTATTAGCAGTTTTTTTTCCTTCCCCTTTTGTTTTGATAAATGTCAGAAGACAGTTCTGCCTTAAGAAATGTAATGACTCAAGAGGGTGATTTGGAGGTAAAAAGCTATGAGAGTTAAATAGTTAAGATGTTTTAAAATAAACAATAACAACAACGAAAAGAACACCGCAGGAGCAAATCTACTACACCTTCACCCTCAGTTTGGTAATAGAAATGAAATGTACATCCCAAGTCTGTAGTCAGTCGACTCATGAATAAACAAAAATATTTAGCTGGGGGGATATGTGTATAGTAAGACTAGCTAAGTGGCCTCTAACATCCAGAGACATTTTCAGTTCTCAGAGTGACATTGGACACCCTGAAAGCAGAGTTCCCCCCGAGGAGACCTTTGGGCACTGTGTACCTAGGAATTATCACCCATGAGAGTTGGGGTGAGCAGACAGGTCCATCTTCTGCAGACCAACCAAGCTTATCCAGTGGTGGCCAAATCGTTCTCCCGAACATCACCCATTCAACACCTCAGGGAATAGCACTGACAAATACCAGCAGAACAGAAGTGGCAACCCACAGAGGTTTTTAAAACAATGAACACCTTGTAGCCAAAGAGACAGCAGGTTCACAAGTGTTATTTCCATCGGGTGCATGTCCTGATGAAGCAGATGAAAATACATCTAATTTTATCCAGAGAATGTGAGCCCAAAGGGCCATTGGTGCAGAAGAGAGGGATCACTGCTAACAGTGGCAGGTGACTCTTGCATTGTTTGGCCATAGTCATCGAATAATTCCTGAACAGCAGTCCCCCCTGCCCTTCAGGGAGACGAGCAGCGGTAGAGTTCCTTATTTCTGTAAATTACTGTAGAAACAATGAGTTGCAATTATCATCACATTCAAAAAGCATCTACTAATTACACTCAGGATAAACTGCACTTAATACCTATGATATCTATTATGAGCAAATCAGTTTGATGTCCTAGCATGCACTGATCCTTTTATCTTCCAATATTTGGAAGGAATAATTGCTTTGGAAGGAGTTTTTTAAAAGCCTGGACTGCTGGAGTTCTCTTCAACAGCTTTTTCATGGATTGTGGTCTGGAAGGCACAGCTCAGCTTAGATCCCTTAATTCTTGGGGTGGTGGGGAGAAGAGGTGTAGCATCGAAGAGTACTGCTTCAGCCACTCACTAGCTGTGTGATCTCAGGTGAGTGTCCTAATCCTTCTGAGCCCCTGCTTCCTTCTTGGTGAGCTGGGGAAGAGAATAAGACTTAATTGTGGTGTTATTAGGAGGATTCAATGTGTCAAAGCATCTGAATTGTTGTTATAGTGTATGATGCAGAGGTTCTGAAAGGCTTGGTTTAGAACGTTTTCTTAAACAGTTCTGGTTGGAAGTGACAATGTCAGGTTAAGGCCGTGTCCTTGGAGTTGGTGTGGGGAGCTGGGGTCTGATCAAACCCTCCATGAGCAGAGGTGGGTCCACTCCAGGGTTCCTATGGAACACTCTGGGAATCTTTGATAGGTTTCTGATTCAGCCTGAGTTGTCGGTGAAGAGGACCTGCATTCTGTAGGAAGCTGGAGCACAATGTCACTTTCCCAGCCTCAAATGAAGCAAATTTCGTCTCTAAAAAGTGAACTGAGTAAAAAAGGAGATACAACAGCACTATTCATTAATTTATTTATTACAGAAAGCTCATTCTGAGCCCACCTTTCCAACTGCTGCTTTTCCAAACCAAGCCAGTGAAACCTTGACCAGGCTCCCATCTGACCCTTCCTCATCTCTCAACTCACAGACACAACCATCCTCTGAGAAACGCTGGCTGTGGAACGCCTTGGGTAAAAGGCTCGGTTGGTTCCTCATCGCCCCGGGCTCAAGTTCAAGCCCGTTGGCATCATGCTGTGGCCCCTCTCTCTCCAGACTCATCTCTGTTAATGCTCCTTTCTCTTCGTGGTTCAGCTAGATGGAAACTGTTGTAGGTCCTGGAATAGGCCACATTCTCCTCCACCCCGACTGCAGGGCATTCAGTGGGGACAGGCACAGACTCTAAAGCTAGACTCCTCATGTTCAAAGCCCTGCCTACCATTGAGAAGCTGTTGGGCAATTGACCTTGGGAAAGTTACTTAATCTCTTTGGGCCTTACTTTTCCCATCAATCCATTATGGAATGTCTATTTCCTAGGATTGTAATGAGGATCAATTGGTAAAAATACAAAACATACTAGGGGCTTTGGGTGACTGCCCTTTTGCTATGCATCTTAGGAAGGGGTGAATCCTGGGCATATTTAGAGATTAACTCCTGAGATGAGTGAGCCTCTCTTCTCTACACACGGACCCTAGAAAGGTTAGACCCCACCCCTGCCCTTTCTGGACATCCCTATACCATGTCAATCCATTCTGTCTCCAAACTCCTCTTTCTATCCCAGAGATTTTAGTTCTGCATTCCTCACTATTTGGTAATAGTTTGGTAATAGAAACTATTCCAATCTCATCTCTGTCAACTGGTCAGATTCTAGAAGAAGGGATCCACCCATAGCCTGGGCTGGGCATACAGTGAACATGTGGCTAGGGACTGATGGTCACACCAAATATCTATTTAGCTGGTCTATGGACTGTACACACAATGGCCACCTCCATAGAGAGGTATTCTGTTCTACTTAAAAGTGTATTCTGTTCTACTTAAAAGTGTCTCTCTTCCCTCTGCCCAAGTCAGGCAGATACCTGGTAACAGGTACCTGATGGGATCAGTGGGAGAGAAGACAAGAGAACCAGCTGTAAAGTCAGCCTGGGGCTTTACTGTGAAGTCCACATTGAACTTCCCAAATGCTGTGTCTCCCAGCTTGTGATAAACAGTAGCACCTTAAGAAGTCAGAGCAGCCCAAAGCCAAACAGGTGATTCCAATTGCCATACCCCGCCTTTTAAATCGATTTACGTCATCACTGTTTGTATCCCAATAACCTGGAATGTGACAGTAGACTCGTTTTGAGCACCATTCTGGTCTTGCCCCTAAGTTCCTTCTGCCTGGAAAAAAATATATATATAGACAAAGGAAAGAAGGGTACAGTTCTCTACAATATGGCTTTTATTTGAGAGATGTTACCTAGAAGAAGAAAAAATGAAGAGGAAGAGGGAGGAGAGGGAGGAAGAGAAGAAGGAAGAGGCAAAGTGGAGGAAGAAGAAAGGATTAGAGGGAAGAAAGGAAGAGAAAGAAAAGAAGAAGAAAGGAAGAGAAAGAGAGAGAAAAAGAAAGGATGAAAGAAAACAGAAATAAAATGAGTGAAAGAAAGAAAGCGAAAAAAGAAAGATAGATAGACGGAGGGAATGAATTTAGTGACCTCTCCTCCAGGGAGCCTGCACCCCAGAGTGCTAAGAAAGAGTCGGCGGCTCACTTTCTTCCTTCTAACTTAAAGCTGATCTCATGGAAAATCTGATGCCTCAAATCTGAACGATCTTTTCTGTGTGACAGGGACAGGGTGGGTGGCTTCTGTCTGCAATTTAAGGTAAAATTAACGCATATGCTTCTTCAGTATTTTCACAGAGTGAGACTTCCAGCCAAATGCGAGTGTTTCCACACACTTCCTTCTTGAGAAGCCAGATTTGCATATGCATTAGGGCCATTTCATCAGAACGCACACGCAGAGGAATGACACATCTCACTGACAGCGCCCGGGTGACGGATAACTCCACACAAAACATACATTTGAAAGGAAAATAGGAGGAGGAATAGAATTCAGGGCCGGTGCGCGAGCGGCTTCATGTTTTGAATGAGGAAGCACAGATTGGTTTGCTTGACTCACTTCCCGGGGCTGCGTGAGTCAGGTGGTGACAGGCGCTTCTGTACCTACCTGCACCAGGTGGGCTGCTGAGTACCAGCGTCTCTGATCTTGCATCACCTCCTGGCTTAGGTAAACAGCGAGCCAACAGCCTCGTGGTGCCTGAGGTCTGGCCCTGACCACTTCACCATCTCAGCTCCTTGCCTGTCACCTGGCTTAGGGGCTTTGTTCACCAGAGCAGGGCCTCTGATCATGCAGATCTTGCTGCCCCAAATACTCTCCTTGCTGAACGGGAGAACCTGCTGGAAGGTTCATGCTGCTGAAGCTCCAGGATGCCTCACTTGCTGGGTCTGAGCACCAGGACAGGTCGAGGGTTCGGATGGGCAGTGAAGGCCAGCCTGTGGTCTGGAAGCTTTCTGTGCTAGCATTTCAAGTGAGCACCTAAGGATCCCTTAGAAGGGCCTGAATCTCCACGGCCCCAGTAATTCATTGTGATCTCTTGCCTCATTCTCAGGACACGTTTATTTTCACAGAGACACGTTGTGTAAGGCAGGTTGCGGTACCCTTGATCTGCCTTTGCAGGGTCCATTCTATTAATTCAGTTCTTAAACGACTATCACCTTCTCAGGCTTTTCGTCACACAGTGCCCCCGACAGTCATCACACACTTTGCCCTGGTTTATAGAATTTTTTTTTTTTTACTCTCCGAAGCAGCCCAATTCATTCTTTTCTCCACTCATGTTTTGCTTGTTCTGTGTCTAGACTGTCCACGGACACAGTGTCGGATCTACACACTTACTATCCTATGCCCACATCTAGAAACCTAAACAGCTTACAGCAGGAGTGCAGAAAAACAGCGGAATGAATGAAGGAACGAAGGAATGGGTGGATGGGTGAATAGCTCTTGTCTTTCTCTGCCCTCTGGATATGTCATTTATTTCTCTGAAATTACAGGCTTTCTTGTGAAATACAGAGGGTTTTGTTGGGTGGAAATTATTCAGCTCATGCCTTCCATGCCTCGGGAAGAGTGGTAGGTCTTTGGTCTAGCCAAGAGCAAGCTGGGTGCCGTCCCTGTCTTCATGGAGAATGCAGTTGATAGAAGACACAGATATATGTACATATATGTAATATATGTACACCTTGTAGAATGTTTAAATCAGGTTAAGTAGAAAATCACGCTGTTATTTAATGAGAGTTGTGAGAAGTCATTTGAATGCTCTTGTTAAGAGAATGAAGTTGGGAACAACTAGATCTTATGAAGGCCTGTCCACATTAGCATGGTTTCTTGGTGCTGTGGGTCACTGATCCACAAGATGCTGGGTCAACCTTGGTGCCTAGCATTGTGGGCACCTGAAGAGGGGCATCACATCCTTAATCTTCCTGAACCTTGCTTCCTCAGCCTTGCTCTTGCCTGACAGCAGCACGGGGAGGAAGGACTCTCTTGCCACCCCGTGGCAGCTCTGTTGCCAGATGAGGTGTCTCCTCTCACTTGTCAGCTGGCCTCTGGGAATTGGTTGTCCTCTTGCCTAGAGTGGCAGAGGTGGGGTAACCTTTCTCAACAGAAGCCTTGGTAACCATCCTGGACAGGTCATCACCTATGACCCTCTGGAAAATTCATGTTGAAAAATTCAACACAAACAGACCCCGAATCTCCTCTTTTCATTAAATTTCTTTTTTAAAAAATTCAGCTGATACATTAGATCATAACAATTTTGGATGTTAATATGGCACCACGCACTATTTTAATATATGTTTCAATCAGGTTAAGTAGATCTATCTCTGCAAACCTCTAACATTTGTTCATGGTGAAAACATAGAAATACCTAGTTTCTAGCCTTTGGAGTTAAATGGTACCATGTCCATCTATGTTAACTATGGTCACTCTACTGTGCTCCAACACCCCAGAAATTCTTGCACCTAATTTTAGCTTAGTACCCGCTGATCAACTTATTTCCACCCCTCCCTACTCACACCTTTCAAATGCCTTTGGTGACCATTGTTTTATGTTTTACTTCAATGCCCACATTTTTAGGTTTCCCCACATGAGTGAGACCATGCCGTATATGCCTTTTTGTGCCTTCTTTATTTTATGTAACACAATAATCTCCAGTTTCATCGATGCTGCAGCAAAGGACAGAATTTTACTCTATTTCTTAGGGCTGAATAGGATCTCCATATAATACATATAGATAACAAATGTGTATTTGTTGGTTCAGAAGGACTAGGTGAGCCACTTGGCTGTCTTCTCTTTCGGGAGTCTGTGGACCTGGCCTCCTTGGGAAATCTCATGTGCAGACTCTTTACTTTTATTCTCTCAGTCTCTGGTGGGCCGAAGCGTGATAGCCAGCCACCTGGGTCTGGTTTACGTGCTAACGAAGGTAGCGGCTCCAAGGGTGTGTTCATAAGAGACCCTCAGCCAAACTTTGTGGGATGATACAGGGCTGCCACAAGCCAGATCCACACTCTTCCTGTCCCCAACTCATCCCATGCAGGAGTAAACAATGCAATGTGTGTGGGCGGGGGGGACTTACCAAATTATATGTAATTAACTGAATTAGGCTTATAATTAATCATGTTAGCCTGCACTGCCTATTCATATGACCCAACGCTTGCCAACTCTTTTCTGTTGTTTTTCACAACAGAGAGGCAGCAAGAGTCAGAGGCATTTATCAGGGTCCTCTGACTGTCTTAAACTCTGTCCCCATCCTGTTCTCCAAGCCAGCACTCAGCTGAGGCATGTGACGAGTGGCGGGAGGAAATGAGCCACCACCCATCACCAGTGATAATTTGGAAGAGGGCAAGATAGTTGAAGGCAGTTAACCCTGTTGTCAGTATTTAAGGCTGTTGAAATGACAGGTGTCTCCGAATTTCACGGTATTAGAACTGTGTGCTGAATTCCCAGCCTAGAACTCTTTATTATTTTGCTAAGATATTGTAGCAAATTCACTTTTTTTTTCTCCCCCCCAATCAAGTGTCTCCCTGGGTGCTAAGTCTATCACTGTTGCAATACATTAATTTTTTTTTTCTACTGGAGTCATCAATGAGGGCCCACGTTTTCACTCTCTCTAACCTGGTAGCTCCGGCTGTGTCTTTAGGAGAGAATTCGTAATTGTTGGAATATTCTTGGCCATCCTTCATTTGGAATTTATGTGGTAATTTCAGCAAAACCGAGACCTTGTGCAGCAGTTTTCATCTTTTTCAAGGCTGCCTCTCTTTCTTGATGTTGGAGAGCTTCCAATTATTCCTTCTGGTCTCTTTGGATGTGAATTGTAACAGATCAGCTGAGAGTCGCAGTTCAACATTGTTAAGCTTATCAATATAAATATAATGTTAAACCCCTTTTAGATAATTGGAGCTATGTGTGAAAATGTGACCAATTTGTGCATAAATTGGTCCTACACTTCTTCCTGGCAAAAGCAGAGAGAAAGGGAAAGAGAGACCAACCATATGTGAAGCTGGATCGCTTCTTCTCGGGGACTTTTTCTACACCTTGAACGCTTGATCTGGTTTTTGTGGTCGCTGGCACTTGGAAACCTGCACAGGTTGTGCAAAAAACCGTACGTCCCTTTTGCCCTTGTGAACCGAATTTTCCCAGCCTAGAGGCTGCAAAAGAAGTATCAACTAGGCACGTAGGCAATACACCAATGGGTAGCTTGCAGACAGCCTTGAGAATTAGACATCTCTGCTTGGACCGGCACCAAATTCAAACAACCAACTGGAGAGACTGACGCCCATGGAGAGGGGAAAGAGGGTGCTGAGGGAGATCCTGGAACTAACTCATCCCGCTTGGAAACCTTGCTGTCACTTCGGGATCCTGGAAAAGCTCATATTCTCTTCCTGGCTTCTCCTTGCTGTGCGATTGTGTGCACGAGTGTGTGTGTGTGTGTGTGTGTGTGTGTGTAGGGGGGAGGTAGGGAGAGATGGGGGGTGGGAATTAGGCTAGGGGACCAGAAATAATTATTATAAAACTGCTCCCAGCATTTTGCAGTTTAAGAAAAGCGTTTAGAAAAAAAAAAATCAATCCTGCCTTCTATAGAGAGCTAAATATTATCATCCTAATTCGGCACTGAAGGAGCTGAGGTTCTTAGAAGATTTAAACTCACCGCAGAAACAATCCAGAACAGCTGTAGAAGGATACTGGAAACCTCTTCTCAAGTCCACCCTGTAGTTTGTAAGGCTTGAAGAGGCTGCCTTCAAAGCTGCTATGAGAACATAGTGAAGGAAAATATATTTGAGCCTTTGTCCTCTGTGGAAACATCAGGCAGGTCTTTGGCTGGCCTGAGCATGGAGCTGGCCTGCTGTCTCTGGCATTGCCCACGTGTCCATGTGGGCTGGAGAGGTTCAGACAGGGGTGCGGGTGTCACCTTTCTGGTTTTGTGTAGTGTCCATTTCAGGTCCCAAAATGACAGTCCCACACAGAGATGACAGAGGTTTTCGGGAAAATGTAGAAAGACCTCTTCTCTGATTGCTCCTTCAGACACTGTGAAGAGGTTCACAGCACAGAGCTGGGCTTTACCGGAAAACAGGATTCTCACTTCCTCTACTCTAGCTTATGCAGAAAATGCAAAGGCTAATCAAGCCCCTCAGGTTTGACCTCTGACTTTGTGGGTACTCGGGATGTAAAGACATAGAATACCTTCCCCAAAGCTCAAAGGTGACCCCAAATTTTGTCCAGGAAAAAAAAAATCAGTTGTTTGCTGGAGGAACCAAAGTCAATTGGTTAGATTTCATTCCCAAATGGACCCCCAAACTAGCCCTCACAATACTTCCTCAACTCTTCTCCTCTTCTCTGTAACTTGGGGAAAAGGGAGTGTATAATGAGGTTTCTTGGACATCAAATGATCTGTTAAAGCAGCAAGATGAGTTAAGCAGACATGAATCAGAAAACATATGGATCCAATTTTGGTTTAAAAATTAATGGGAAAACACATTTTCATCAAACTCAAAACAATGAAAAATATTTTTTAAGCAGACAAAAAATCCAAAATACAGCTGGGTTTGCCCAGCTCTGCACAGATTCCTAATGCCCATGGTCTCCTTCCTTGGTTTTCAAAAATAGCATGTTGAGCTGAAGGGTGTGTGGAATAAATCAGGGCATCCCAAGTTAGGTGTAGGCTTCCAGAGGACCACCCAGGGGCAGGGCCCTCAAAAGGTATTATTGATGGCTAAATCCTTGCCACCAGCTCCTCTGGTGTTGTGCCTGATGGAGCTGGTCCCCAGGATGGAAGAGGAACCCAGATACTACCAGAATAAACAGGACACAGATGCATCCATGACAGGTAAGCTGGGTTTGTCCACTGACCGAGGATCTCATAAAATGTTAAAGACAAACCAAACCAAAGTTCATTGTCTGTCAATCATTGGCTGTGACCTTGTGTTCCGGGAAGAACAGCTTAACCTTCAGGCAGAGTTTCCAGCCTGTCCTTCCCTTGGTAAAATCCTCCTTTCTCTTTCCCTCCCGCAATCCTCCAGCCATGAAACCTTGAAATCTTGGTCACTCTGAGCTGTCCCCTGGGGACAGCTCCTCTAAACAAAAGCCATCCTCAGGCACCCCGGCAAGCCTTGCTTAAGGATCAGGGATGAAGCGCTCTGTTGACAGAGTGATGGGCAATGGGAGGGGAAATCTGAAATGTCACCCTCGATGGGGATTCAGCCAGCCAGACTGGAGCCTCTAAATTGCTCGAAGTCTTCCTAGATTTTCCTGGTCGACAACACTCCTGGAATCCACTCTCTTAAAACCTCTGAGCAACCTCCTCACCTTGCCCTTTCTCCTCAGCAGAAGATTTTGTTTCTTACTCCAAGGACAAGACAAAAAGCGGCCTTAGACCCACTCTTCTGTGCCCCTTCTTGTGTCAGAGGGAAAGAGGGGAGAGGGGTGCTTTCTGTTGTCCAAAGTGCATCTCCTGGCCCCTGCCTTGTGCTTGATCCTGTCCCTTTTAATCTCCCCTGGAGTGCTGATGGCCTCCATTCTCAACTCCTCCTTAGACTGCTCACTGCCACCTGGGGGCTTTCCAGCATGGTGGCTAAATGCACTGTCTTGGGAACAGACCACCTGACGTTGTAACCTTGAGGTGGCTTTCTTGTGCCTGATGTCCCTACCTGGGAAATGAATATCATACTCATTTCTAATGAATGGACTTGTTTTAATGATAAAGAGTTAGCAACCACAAAACACTCAGCAAAGTGCCAGGCACCGCCATACAGGAAGCAAAGCTAGACTATCTTATTATTCCTGCTTCCATCCCGACAACATTTAGAGGTGCTCAGGGTCTCACGTTAAAGAAGGTATTCTTTATCAGCCTGATTGTCTTGGTCTATTTTCTGTGGCTACAGAAAAAAAAAACAAAAACAAAAACAAAAAAAAAACTTGAGACTGGGTAATTTATAAAGAAAATAGGTTTATTTCTGCTCCCAATTCTGGAAGCGGGAATGTTCAAAGTCAGGTGGCCTCATCTGGAGAGGGGTTCCCACTGTTTCAACTCACGGCAGGACCTAGAAGGTAAAGAAGGCATTTGTGGAACAGAGCACACACAGGGCAGACTTGACTTATAGGAATTCACCATCGAGGCAAATGAGTCAGTTCTGTGAGGGTGAGTTCTCACTCATTCCTGCAAGAAGGTGTCAATCCCTTCTTGAGGACTCCAACCCCATGACCCAAATGCCTCCCACCATTTCTGCAATGGCAAGTCCACATGAGCTCTGGAGGGAACCAACTACATTCACATCATGGCACTCGCATCCTCCTCTAAATTCATCCTTGCCATCAAATTTCTGAGGAGAGAGAGAGCTGTAGGTACTTGTTTTTCCCTCCTAAATTCTCCCTTCTAAATCCACAAGGGTCCAACTCCAACCCACTTCCCATCATTGAAGCTGCTCATGCCTTGCACTTCCAACCACTAAATCCAAAGAACAGATTCCACTCCTGTCCTCTCACCTTCACTTGCCCTTGACCCTGATGATATGTTTGCACCCCTCCCAATACTATTCCACCTGGCTCTCACACACTCTGGGAAGATCTTGTAAAATCCCCCTTTCTCTGCTGACTATGTAAGTATGGATGTCCTCTTTAGGACCTTGACCTCACCCTGGCTGCAGACTCCTGTTTGCCCTCCTGAGCTCTACTGAGTGTGGACTCAGATACCTCCTAGGCTTCCAGTTTCACCTCTCCCCTTCATCCCTCAGCTATTCCTCTTCAGGAGTCTTTATATCCTCTAAACATGGCCCTACACACTTAGTCCTGAACAATGTCTGAAGGTCATTGTTAAACCTCTCCTCTTCCTCAGATTGACCTTACTTTCTAAGTCCCTATCAGATCCCCAGGCGTCTCTCTAGCTCCAGAGCTAGAGACTGGTAATCTAACCCAGACTGCTGCTGTCCCTCCTCTGGATAACCTCAACTGCCTACGAGTGTTCTCCATCCTCTGGCCATTCTCCCCTCCAACCCACCCCCGACACGTCCAGTAGAGAGGTCGCTCCCGTGGTTTGTGTGACAACCAGCCTCGCCCACCCCAGTGAAACCCACTGATAGTTTCCCATTGCCAGAGGATAAGGTCAGTTTCCAGCACCTGCTTTGCCAAGACTTTGACTTACCAGCTTTGGCTGATATTGTCAAAGGGATTTCTCCGCGTCTCCTTCGATTACTCTGTGTTCCATCTGTACGGGACATGGTGGGCTTTTGTTATGTATTAATTGCTCAGCATCTAAATACTTTATTTTGATTCGGGAAAAATCCCTCAGCATGAACCTACAGTCAAACATTTCTAGATGTGGCCATTCTCTGCTTATGGGTACTGAGCTCTAGAAAACGTGACCCAGATTTCACAGGTCAGGTATCCAATGGGGACACCACCAGTGCCAAGTCCTATTGAACATTCCTTATGGAATGACCTTGACTGAATTCCTGGCAGCCCAGTTTCCTTGGGCTCTTGCCTGATTCCTTATCCTTCCTGTCCTCTGATAAGCTATCTAATACTCTTCCAATAAATTCCTTTTATTTTGAAATTAACCAGAATAAGTGTCCAGTGTTGTGATCCAGAACTCTAATACATGGGATTTCTTGCAGGCCCTCTAACATGCAAGCCCATGACGCTCTGTGTACATCCTTCACTTAGCTATTCATTCTACACACCAGAATTTAATTATACCTTCCTATCTAGAGCCTTACCCTATCCTCCTTACTTCGACCAGGTTTGGTGCCCCTGAGAGACATTTCTATAGCACTGTTTATTTTTTAAAATATAGCATCTTTCTTTCTGAAATATGGTTGTTTGCAAAGTTGTCCCTATCACTAGATGAAAGGTATTCAGGGATCTCACCTGCCATACTACTCTTGCTTTCTCAGAGCAGAGAACCCAGCACGGCATCAGTCACATAGGAACTCTTGCTAAATAGTATTTGTTGAACCAGGGAGTGCATTAAAGCTTCATTTCAGTGCCTGATGTTATGTCTGAATTCCCTTTAAAATGTAAAAGTTCTGGAAGATCTAAGCCACCAACGCTCTAGTTTGAATGGCTTGCCCAACTCGTCTCCAAGCTCTCTACCCATACTCTCTTTCGTCAAAGCTCACAGCTCTGGCCACACCACAGACCTGAATTTCATCCTGTGAGGAGCAGATCTGTGATGTGCCATTTTGTGGAACTTTTGCAGAAGATGCCACAGAGGCACTCGACTGAAAATCAGCTAGAGTGAAACATCCTGCCAGAGGCATTGGAAGGCAAAATGCTGTGCAGTGATGGCAGAAGCGAGAAAACTAAAAAGGAACAAGGATGAGAAGGTGTCAGTCTCCCCCACTAGAATGTCAGCTCCATGTAAACTGGGTCCTTTTTTTTTTTTTTTTATCACTGCTACATCCTCAGGCCTAAAGCAGTGCTTAACGCATGATGGTTACTCAATTTGTATTTGTTGATTGATTGATTGGATAAATGCAGATTACTTCAAATAAAGAAAACAACATAAAACACAAAGGTAAAAATCTTAATAATTCAAGGGGAGAAAAATTCACAAAAGATTATAGCAGGCAAAACACAGCAAGGGATTTATACCTATCATCATGGAATAAATGTGGACAAAGTGTGATTGTCATGATTTTATTTAGATACCACCAGACATATTTAGCAAGTGTTTTCACAGTGTCACATCAGCAGTTGGACTTCTAACTCCCTTTTCCTCACAACAGCTTAATTCATTGCAACTGAATTATCCTGATTTGGGGGTTGTGTTGCAGAACCACATCTTGCAAAGGAGGATGCGGTCCTACCTTCCTCCCTCTCTGTCGGTGCCCCTCTTCCCACAAGGCATCTTCTTCTCTGCTATCTTTTTCCAGTTCATCCTTTATTCATTGTCTCCCCTGCTGCTCCACCCCACCACTACTCCAAAGCCTCCTTCAAGTCTGACCTCCTTCATGAATTTTCTCAACATCATTCCAGCTTATTTCCTCATGTCCTTCTCCAAGTGCTTACAAGACCTGACTCTGTGCTGATTGTTTATTGATGATCATTGCTCTGTGGTTGTGTCAGGAGTGGGTTAAGTCTGTCAAAGGCGAGACTGAATCCAAGGCAAAATGATGTTTATTATGCTTATCCACAAATATGCAAAGGGGAATCCATCTTTGTCACTTTTGTGGACAAGGATTCAAAGGTGTCAGAAAGGAGACTGTATTTTAGAGAGTAAAAAGAGCAAATACAGAAAGAGTCTTTGACTGGCAAATTGCCCATTAAGGGGGCAGTCTGGAAGCCGGGTAGACGTCTTCGTTGGTCTTCAGGTGTATTTGGAAGTGCTTGGTTGGCGACAGTTTGAGAATTTTCAAGTGAACATGTATGGTTTTAGGTTGGGGTAGAGGGGTTTTCTGTGGCTGGTCATTTCCTAGAACCAGTGGGGGTAGAGATGGAGGTGGACTGGCTGCCATGGCCAGCAATCTCTGATCATGTAGCTCATGGGCTGCCACGAGGCAGAAATCATGTCTCACACGTTCCTCATATGTGCTTCACGCCTTGGCATGCAGCCAACTTTCACCCCTACTTCCCTATTTAATTTGATGACTTGTTGAATAGGCTTTGGGGGAGGAAAGGTATGACCATATATTCATAGTGTGTGTATGTGTGTGTGTGTGTGTGTGTGTGTGTGTGTTCCACACCTCAATTCCCATAGCTGAAAAAAATGAATGATTGATACGAGGAAGGAGCATTAATTGATTGGTACGATACATGCCATTCTATGTCCCCATCAAAGAAATCCTTTATGTGTGTCCCCTGTGTCTAGCTGGGCCAGGCACTGAGGCATTGGGAAGGGTGCAACCAGGAAACTGTTGATAACCTACAGAGAGCCATCTTGGAACCACACATGCACAAGTCAAAGTTAAGCTGCACTGGCTGTATTGCTAAAGGAACCAGTGAATATTTATCAGAACTGGGATGCTCTGATGGAAATAGGAGTTGTCTGGAAGATTTGGGTAACAGGAAATAAGACAAAGAGAAGGAATAGTGCCACCAGGCTGCCAAGTGTGGGTGAAAATGGAAACTACACCTTGGGATTGTAAAACCCCATGTGCAACTGCTCATTGAAAATCCTAACACACACTGGATTTAGTCGATAGAACCCACAGGGAACAAGACAACTTTTGGAAAAGTAGGTGCTCAAGAAACAATTGTTGAGTGGTGGAAATTCTTAACAGAGATTCCTAGATTACTGCCTACAGCATCGCAGTGTCCACCGTTGCTGGTGCTCTCAGGCATTTGGCTCCACTCTGGCTGTGCTATTGGGGGTAGCACATTGAGGAATGGCATCCGGTGGGGAAGGTTATTTCCTGGATTCGGGTCCTAGCACTCAGTCTGGGGAGACTCTAAGGAGCTAGGGTGTTGGGAGACAAGGCAACAACCAATAAAGCCTAGCTATCCTGCTCCTCAGGGATCAGGTGCTTGGAGTTAGCAGGAGAGCCTCCCAAGGATGGATGGCATTGAATTCGGCTGCCTCTGAAAATAAAGACCATACCCAGCAAAGAAAACCTCTCCAGTTGCTGGCTGTGACTTTGTATGTCTCTGCTGAATTTTTTTTTCCCCCTCAAAATCAAATGACAGAGTCGTCATGCACTCGGAGTTTCCATGGTACAAATGCAATAGCTGGTCTTTTGATAAATAGACTTTGAAATGCTCTACATATGCCCACAACAAGCTTTTATCCATTTGGCTAATTTTATTCTTTGGAAGCCACTGAAGACAGGGGGAAATGGCCCTGTGATTAGATCTAACTCAGAGACTGGGGAAGAGTTTGTGCTGCCCTGTGAAGCACAAGCAAGCATCCTTTGTAGGAAAGTTGAAATCAGCATTGGAGAACGTTGGGGCTGGGAAGAACCTGAGGTACCTCTAGACCTGTGGCTCCCAACACTAATCCTCCAGTCTGGGGCTCAGAAGCTCCCGGGGAAGCTGCAGTATATACATGCCTTCTGAGCCAAATCAGAATGTCTCTTCAAGCAACTTGGACAGGCATATTTTTGGAAGTGCTCTCTTTGATTGGTAGTGGGAAGGAAGTAATATAATAGGCAGACTCGCTGTTACAGTACAGGGTTTAAATCTAGGCTCTACCACTGTTCTGTACTGCTGTTTGTTTTTCTTACAAAAGGAAGGAAATGGTATACAGTAGTCCCCTCTTATCCATGGGAATATATTCCAAGATTCCCAGTAGATGCTTTGAATTATTAATAGTATCACATCCACACATTATTTTTTTTCTATATGTATAGACCTAATGAAGTTGAATTTATAAATATAGGCACAGCTAGAGATGAACAATAATAACTAATATTAAAATAGAACATTGGGCTGGGGATGTGGCTCAAGTGGTGGTGTGCTCACCTGGCATGCGTGAGGCACTGGGTTCGATCCTCAACACCACATAAAAAAATAAAATAAAGATGTTGTGTCCACCTAAAACTATTATATATATATACTGTAATAGAGCTTATATGAATGTGCTTTCTCCTCTCTTTCTCTCTCTCTCTCTCTCTCTCTCTCTCTCTCTCTCTCTCCCCTCTCCCCGCCCCCCCCGTATCCTAACATGTCATTATGCTTTTCTTTTCACTTACAGTATTCATTGTACAGCTTCACTTTGGCATATCTTGTTTTTTGGACCATTCTTAAGTAAAATAAGGTTTACTTGAACACAAGCACTGAGATATCACAGCTAAAAAAAACTAAAAAAGTCTACTAAGTGACTATCAGGAGGGTAACATATATAATGTGGACACAATGGACAAAGGGATAATTTACCTCCTGGGCAGGACAAAACAAGATGCTACAAGATTTCATCACACTACTCAGAATGGCACACAATTTAAAACATGAGTCATTTATTTCTGGAATTTTCCATTTAATATTTTCTGCCCTTAGTTGACTGCAGGTAAGTGAAACCATGCAAACTGAAACCTTGGATAGGGGTTACTACCCTATATAGCATGAGAATAATACATATGCTCACCCCTGTAATTTTTTTTAGAGTGGAGTCTAGCAGTAAGTGTCAATTATGATCAGGATAATGAGGAAAGGGTACATTGTTAAGCCACTGATCCAAACCCACTGTTCTCCCAGCCCAGCAACCTTCCTTTGGGTCCCCAAAATACCTCCTTCCTCATTCTTCTTGTGTCCATTAGAGTGTGTCCTGATCTAATATTTTGCAGTAATGCCTCTGAATACTGTTGCATACAATGTTGGCCCTTGTTCTCAGGACAACTTTAGAGTAGGTCACGCTGAGTTTGGTTATGGATCCTGCAGGCTCCCTGTAGTCCTGAAAGCCAAAGCTTAGGTTCAGGGCTTGGTCTTCCTGGACCACTGTGAAGGGCAGTTTCTTATAGGAAAGATCAGGAAGTTCTCAGTGAAGAACGGTTGCAGGGTCTTCTGGCGTTAACTTGCAAGTTCTCCTCCTTAGCTGGTGTCCTAAATCAATGTCCCCACCACCTGCAGGATTCTCTCCACACTGCCTCATGAATAGATGAGAGTGAATCCCTACAATAGGACAGTAGCTAACATCCAGCAGATAGCTACACTTGACACCAGTGCACATATTGCTTGGAAACAAAATTACATGAAATAAATGCAGCGATCACCTAAGATGCACATTTCAGCATTTAACCCACGTCCCAACTTCTCTGGCCCATTCAACCAACAGTTAGGCATGTCACCTGAGTGTGAAACCCAGAGCTAGGCCATTACAGAGGGAAAGCAGGACTCTCAGGGTTACAATGCTTGGGAAAGTGTGGAAAGTGAATTTCCTACCTGGATCAGGTGTAAATTGGGGATGTGTAATCAGGGCCCGCTTCACACATGTGTTTGCATGTGTCACCTATGCAGTCTCATACACCTGCCACTCACTAGGGTCCTGTGCTTGAAATCCTGTTGTTGCCTCTTGAAATTCTGCATAATCCTTGAACAAAGCTTCTGTATTTTCACTTTACGCTGGGTTTTGCAAGTTATGTAACTGGTTCTGGATTTAACTGCAAATGTATGTGGCCTAATAACACCAACAGCCTATGCATGCATGCATTTACAATATACACCCCCCTCCAGAATTGAAGTTTTGCAGTCAATGCCCCGATCAAGAGGAGACTCTGCTTTTTCTGAGTCCTCGGCTATCCTGGTTAGTTCAAGAAGCTATGTTCAATTCTTTTGAAGAAACACTCAAAATGAGGCAGCCATTTGCCTCAGGCCCCACCTCCTGGAGGTCTAGCGTAGGCTGGGTACTGAGGTGCAGCATCAGAAAGCAGGCTCATTGTTTGGATCACTGTCTGTCCTGCATCTTCCACCCAGACTTCTTTGCTCTTTGGCAGCATTCAGGACCACCGGGCACATCTCATGGAGGACACAGAGGCTCTAAAAACGGACTGTGATTTACTAAGCTGAAATTTGAGGGAAAGGAACGGGAAATCCCACCCACAGGCTGTCAGCATTGTCATTTCAGTGCTATTCTCAGGTGGAGCTCTGTGGTACCACATCCGTCTCAGGAAGAAATTGCCCCCTGAGTTTAAGTCTGCACACTGCAGTGGGCGGGGGTTGGGAGGGGTGCTGGGAAAGACTGAAGGACCACTCAGCTCCTTGCCAGGAATCTCCACTGGAACATGCCTCCCATGGAAAGAGAAATTGATTCTTATCGTATCCTTAGGTCTAGATGTCCAGGGCTCCCCAACATTTGCCTTCAGGGGCATGGCCTCTGAGTTTCTTACACTGTTAGCAGAGAAAAATCAGCCACCTTTAAGAGACCAGAGTAGGTGCAAGGAGTCACTGGATCCCATTTTTGTAGAACTTTAAGGACATACTGGAATAAAAGTCTAGGCCAATTTTCATTGTGTGGGTGAGCAGGCTGCAACCGAGCAAGCGGGAAGAATGGGCTGCTACTCACACAAGCCAACTGGAAACTCCCTTTCCTTCAATCTGAAACCTCTGCTAGAGGATTGGGGCCTGTCACCCATCTAACACACTGAAGTCTGGACCAGGGGCATGCACCTAACCCCAGAGTGCCCCCTGGTCTTTCTTCTGAAAGTTTAAAGTCTGAACTTCAGACTCTGGATGATTGATGATCTGGAGTGGCTGGTCATGGTCTTCATGGTCCCTTCTCCATCTAAGAGTCTCACTCCATGGAGTGATTTAAACCATGGATCATCCTCCAGGTCACCTGTGTGCATCACACAGTCTTGGGGAACCAAGAAGTGATTGACTACTGTGAGTCATCTCTGGGCTTATATAGCTTCATGTGTTTTTAATTGTTCTGGTTTAGATACTGAATGTATTCCCCCCACCCCATACACACACACTGTTTCCCATTTCCACAAGGAGTTGCTCATTTAGGACATTCAATGCACTAATTTTTCCGAAATGATTTGGAAGAGATTATAGGAATGCACCTCATGGTAACACCCAGGTCTCTGGAAGAGGTAGGTTGTTCATTAAGTGCACACCCTTTGTCCCCACTGTCTTGCTCTGCAACTCCTGAGGATCTGATGCTACAAAGGGAGATGACTGAGCTACCACTCTCCATGTCACCTTGTGTCTCCACCCCTCTGTCCTCAGTCTCACCTCCCAGACTGAGTTTTATGGGAGAATGTTGGGCCCAGTGGCAATCACTCTTAGAAGGGGGACCTCTTGGGTGGGGAAGGTAAAAGCTATTTCCACTACAGCATCCCCAGCCTGACACAATCATACCTAGAGCACAGGTGTCCCAACTCTCCATCCTACTAAGATGTCTCCAGAAACAAGCCCATGACAGACCCAGTGATTGGCACTGACTAGGTTGATATTTATGCACTTTGAATGTATAGTTTTATGAGTTTTTATACATGTCAATAATCAAGACTTTTAACAATTCCATCATCACCCCCAAATTTCATCAGGGACCTTTGCTGTTAATACCACCCTCCCCACTGCCCAGCCCTGCACAGACACTGATCTATTTGTCTGTTTGTATAAAATTTCACATAAATGAAATCCAACCTTTTGTAGTGTTTTTTTTTGGGGGGGTGTGGATACCAGGAATTCAACTCAGGGGCACTCAACCACTGAACCACATCCCCAGTCCTATTTTGAATTTTATTAGAGACAGGGTCTCACTGGGTTGCTTAGTGCCTTGCTAAATTGCTGAGGCTGGCTTTGAACTCGCGATCCTCCTGCCTCTGCTTCCCAATCCCCTGGGGTTACAGTCATGTGCCACCGTGCCCAGCCAATGTAGTGGGTTTTTTTTTTTTTTTTGTGTGTGTGTGTCTGATTTCTTTCATTTTTCCCTAATATTTTTACATCCATCCATGTTGTAGCATCTATCAGTACTTGTTTCTTTTTTATTTATTGCTGTGCTGTATTCCGTTGTGCGGCTATACCACAATTTGTTTACCTACACACAAGCTGGTGGACATTTGTGTTGCTCCCCGAGCTTGGCTCTTATGAATAAAGCTACTAAGAACATCTCTGTGCGAGTCTTAGCATGAACATATGTTTTCACTTCTTTGGGGCATATAAATACCTAGGAGTGGGATTGCTGGTTCATAAGGTACGTACATGTTTAATTTTACAAGAAACTGCCAAATTGTTTTCCAAATGTGTGTCCCACGTTTGCATTTCTACCCTCAATATGTGAGAGTGACAGTTTCCCTTCATCTTTGTCAACACTTAACACTGTCCGTCTGCAAGGCTAGCTGTTTCAGTGGGTGTACAGTCCTATCTCATCGTGGTTTTAATTTGCATGCTGAATGGCCAGTGATACTGAACCCCTTTTTCTATGCTGATTTGCCACTCCCAAATCATCTTGCCTAAAATATATGTTGAAATCTTTTGCTCATTTTTTTCAGAAAAAGTTCTTAATTTTGATGAAATTTTATTATTATTATTATTATTATTATTATTATTATTATTTGGTTTGGTATGGTTTATTCCCTTTGTGTACTATCTAGGAAATTTTTGCCTAGCCTAAGGTTACAAAATTTTTCTTGACCTTTTTCTCATACGATACACAAAAAGTGATTCAAAATGGATCACAGACCTAAATGTAAGAGTTCAAACCATAAAACTTTTAGAAAAAAAAAAAAATAGAAAAGCTTTCTGACCTTAGGCTAGACAATAAATGCTCACCACTCTCCTCTCTCCTTCCTTTCTTCCTTCTCAGGAGAAGGGGATTGTCATGGTCAGAAGTTGAAATAACTTGCATTGAGATCAGATAGGCAAACTTAGATTCTTCCAATATTAAAACTAGAAGGAAAAATAATATTAGGAAGCAAAATCTTCTTATTTGTAAACCCAGAAAGGTTAAGTGACTTGCCTAAGATCACACAGCAATGGCACTCATGAGAGCAGATCCTGCATCTCCCAAAGGCCCACTGGTATCTGATGCTCATCTTCCGCTCCGTAACTTTCCTCACAATGATTTCTTTGAAGATCAGAAGATGCATCATATATGGGACCTCTAAAAAACCATCTGGAGAAGGAGTTGTCTTAAGTGGAGTGTGACGTAGGCCTGGATGTGGAAGGCAAAGAAGCAGGAGGCTTTAGTTAATGACACCAATGCCTCTCCACACCGGTCATCTGAAACTGCTCAGTTGTTTTCTTTTTAATTTTTATTATTGGTTGTTCAAAACTTTACATAGTTCTTGACATATCATATTTCACACATTTGACTCAAGTGGGTTATGAACTCCCATTTTTACCCCGTATACAGATTGCAGAATCACATCGGTTACACATCCACTGTTTTACATTTTCTGATTGCTTCCAAACTGTCAAATATTTCAGGCCTTGGGGCTTTGTCATCGTTGGGATTTCCACCAGCCCTGGACCCCTGCTCATTCATGTGACAGGTGGAGACTGGCCACCACTGGTTGCAGGCAGTGTGTAGCAGATATAGGTGCATCACAACAGAGTGGGGGTGAGTGCTGTCCCTATCCCTATCAAGTGCCTTCAGGGTCTGAAGACCAAGTGCTTCTGGAGCCACCAGGGATGGTGGTAATGCCCTGGAGGAGGGCACTGTCCGAGATCACAGCATTTGGAACACCAACCCTGGTTGTGACATTGTAGGCCCTTGCCTCTGACTTCCTCCCCTGCAGATGAAGAAACTGAGTCCTGATGAGGCCATGCTGAGTTCCCAGTGCCATACAGTCCAGTCACCTATTGAGCACACTGTGACATAGAGAAATTCAAGTCTGCACACCACTCTTCCCTTTTGTTTGATTAGACAGAATAAATTACATTTTGTGTTTGTATGCTTTATTTTATACTTTGTAATTGTGTTGACATTTTTACATACAAATTACAGAATGGTGCTATCTAGACAAATCCATGGGTGCCGTGTTTTATGGATGATCTATAGTATATTCGATCAAAATAACCCTTGAAATGTGGCTTTCATCTCACCCAGTATCTTGGAGCCCAGCCCTCTCTGAAAGATGTGACCTTAATAAGCAGCTATTTAATTGTGGGTGGATGGGGTGATGTGGGGGCAGATCCTCATTCTGACTTAAGCGCTCTTTTCCAGCACCAAGCTGCTTTTACTGAAATGCCCAGTTTTTTGTCCAAATCTGTCACACCCCAAAAACAAAACAAAACAAAACAAAACAAAAAATGGAAAGACACAGGATCATGGTTTTGCCAGGAAAACTTGCAGATGAGGGACAGCGAAAGGAGGAAATGCCCATGAAATAGTTTCCAAAGGGCTCAACAACGAGGTTTGAATTCGCAAAACCCCCTCTTCCCACTTCCTACCCCCTTCCAGCCCACCATTGCTGCGACTTGGCTCCCTGGCACTGTGCACACAGCCGGCACCATGTCCCTTTAATGCTGGGTTCTCCGTCTCCCTGGGAAGTGACTGTGTACCCGGAGAGTGTAATTGGCAGGCTGTGACACTCCTGTCTGAGAATGTCTCTCTAAGTGGAGCGCATTTCAGCCTTTATCTGGTGATGGCTGCTACCTGAGAAAGGCCCTGGGCCATCTCAAAGGGCTTGTAGCAGCTAATTGTGCCTGTTAGGACCAGCAATTAGCAGGAGATCTCTGGACTTCGAAGCTCCAACACCCACCAACTTTCACTCGTTTCTTTCCCTTTCTCTTAACTAGCGGAGCCTAATAGAGGTGGTGAAGGACAGGCAGGTGAGCCAGCAGCCGCGACGGGGAAGACGGAGGCTGGCGGGGCCTCGTCCACCACCCCTGCACCCTGCCCCCCCCACCCCACCAAGAGGACCAGTGCAAAGAAGCAGACGCTAGATGCTGATCTCACGCCATAAATACGCCCTGTTTATGGCAGGGCCAGAGCTGGAGGCTTATGAATCAGTATCGGGAGTCATGCTGCCCCTGTTTGTACAGTTTAAGCGTCGAGTTAGAAGATGACAATAAAAAACTAATTAGGCGCAGGTCATAAAGGAGATCACACATGCCTGGTGTCTGCTGGTTACTATGGGCACACGATGGTTTCGGTGGAAACATGAGGCAGAACATCTGAAAATTAAGACAATAAATCAGTTTCATTGAATAAAAGACATGCATTTACCCATTAATTAAGGATAATAGTATCCTATAAGCTTTTGTGTACCATAGGTAATTTGTTATACTTTACTTTAGTCTTATATACATTGAAAATTAAAATTCGCACACCTTACAGGTAATGCATGCACATGGCTCTTCCTCTATTTCCAGAAAGAACTAAAGGTTTATTCATTAGCAATCCCACATTTAGGCTCAGGTGATGTACTTTTGTCCATTGACTAAGGCTTAATTATTGGGCATTCCTCCCCTGCCGCTTTGAGGTGAGAACCAAGCAACCCTCTATCCCACTGTGTCTAGTATAAAGACATTGAGTTTTAATTTTTAGCAGCCCACCACTCATTTTTCTTCTTTAAAAAACAACACCCTGATATTCTTGTAGGGAATTGCCTCCCCTACCCCCTGCATGGTTTGTACTCTCAAGGGGGCTGTCAATCAAGTTGCCCAAGGGGGGCATGTAATTAGAGCTCAGCCAATCAAGTTTACTCTCCCAGGACTCAGACTCCTGCAGAGTAATATAAGGATAGAGAAAACATGGTCTTAAGAGCCATCTGAATGGGACTGTCAACCAGATTCTGCCTTGGTGAACTCCAAGACATCTCATAGTCGGCGTTGGTGGTGGGCAGAATAATGCCCTGGTCCACCAATCATCTGTACCAGTGAATATGTCAGCTGAAATGGTAAAAGTGACTTAGCAGTTGTGATTAGATGTTCTGACTTTGAGATGGGGAGATGATCTTGGGTTATTCATGGTCGCCTCATGAAATCACTTTTCCCAGCTGGTCTAGAAAAAGAGATAGCAATCGAAGAGGAGTCAAAGATGGCACATGGAAAGGGCTAAGCAACCACTCCTGATAACCCTTGAAAGTGGAGGAAAGGCCCTGGACGGAGGAATGTGGGTTAATATTGGAAGCGGGATGTGTTATCCACTAGAGCCTCAATGATTTTTGATGCCATGATTTTGCCCAGTGAAACACGGTGGATTCGTACAGGTCTACAGAACTGTAACAATAAGTTTGTACTCTTCAAGTCACCAACTCTGGTTGGTTGTTATAGTAGCAATAGAAATACACTCTTCTGAGGCTGTGACCTCAGACTTATCCAGAGTGATGTTCCACTGCTCTTGAGCATCCAACCTAAGAAAATGGGGAAGAGCAATGTTCTCTTCTGCAGCCCCAAGCACATGCTGGTGGGCCACGTGCAGAGGCCACAGGCTCAGGGCAGGGTTGTTGGCCTAGAAGATGGGACAGAGCTGGAAATGGATGACACCGACTCTGTCTTCCTGTTTCTGGTGCCATCCACAGACACACTGAAAAATGACTGGATTGACCTCTCTTTCACTCCTCACCTTTCCTGTTCCCTTTCCCCTCCTCCTCCTCTTTCTCCTCATTTCCCCCTACTCTTGAGTTTTCAAAGCCTGAGTGCCTGGGTCCTGCAAGCATTGGCCTTCCCGAAACCCCATTCATTGATTCTGTGAGGGGCAGGGATATAGAATTATTTTCCTAAAAAGCTCACCTGCAGACTGTAATGTACATGGGATTCAGATGCCTGGGAAGAATCACTGGCCTAGTTCAAAGCCAACATTTCCTGATAAAGTAATGGAGACTAGAGAATTTTAATGTCCTGTCTAAGGTCACATAGCCAGGCAGTGCCAGAGAACTCCAGGATCCTAATTCTTAGCTCAGTGCTTTCCCAACTCCACAGGCTGCTGTCAACCCAAAGACATTATAGAATTCAGTGAGATTTTCATGATCTTTTCATCTGAGAGTCCATATTTTTTAATTAATTAAGCATTTTATCTATTTGCATTTCAACGTAACTATATTGTACCTGAGTTTAAATCTACCATCCTGCCATGTGCTTTTTTAAAACTCTACTTTGTATATTAATTGCTTTTATTTTGATGAGTCTTACATGCTCTATGATCCTCTTTTTTAAAATTTTTGGATTATTTCATTAATCCTTCCAGTACTTCCTCTATACTTTATAAGGAATACATTCACTTCCTACTCTTTTCTGCTTATCCCAGTGCTGTGGCTCCCAATTGGGAAGACACCAAGGGATGTTTGGCAATGCCTGGAGATGATTTGGGATGTCACTCTGTGGTGGTGGGTGGAGTGGAGAGAGTTGCTACTGGTGGCCAGTGAGTAGAGGCCATGAATACGGCTCAGCATCCCATACTACACAGAGAAGAGTAGAGGACATATGGTTCAAAATGTCCATAGTAATATCCTGGTCAATTTTGTGATACTACAATATCAGACCCAAGGCAGTGTAACTTATAAAGAATAAAGGTTTATTTCTTACAGTTCTGGAAGCTGGAAAGCCCAAGGTGGAGGACCTACAAGGGCCTTCCACTGTGTCATCGTATGGCGGAAAGTGGAAAAGAAAGCATGTGAGACACAGAGAGAGGGAGAGAGGGCTCAACTCTTCCATTGATCTGGACCCCCTCCCCCATAATTAATCCAATCAGCCTTAAACAGCTCTGCTCTGTTAAAGCTCCCCCCGTACTCACACAGTTGCACTGGGGATGAAGTTTCTAACATGTGAACTGTGGGGGATGCACTCGTATCACAGCAAGTGCTGAGCCGAAGATACTGACAGAGGGTGACCACTTTCATCCCTGATTAATCAGAATCCAATGACGATTTGGTGACTGCAAGTTTTGCAGTCAACACAACGACTGCTCTAGCTCCTTTGCTTAGTTTCAACTCAAGCGCTATCAGTGTTAAGTATCCTTTGTACATTGAAAACCCCACGAGATACCCTTGTTATTTTTTATATAGTCAGTTCTTAATTTAGATTTTCCAGAGCTCTTCATTCCTTCCTGCGTCTCTGACCTTCCATCTGGAATCCTTTCCCTTCTGCCTAAAGAACTCCCTTCATTATTTCCTGCAAATCTGCTGGTAAGAAGTTCTCTTAAGATTTTGTTTGTCTAAAAACGTCTTTATTGCATTTGTTCTTTGTTTTTCTGGTTTCTAACATGTATATTGATGCCTATTTGTAGCAGTGTCTGTTCCTTTAATAATAAAAGCTTTCTTCTACACCAGAATGCTATTCTCCACCTAAGAGAATGATATTGATTTAATAATATCTAAAATAAGGCTAATAGGCACATTTTCATATTTATTCCAAATATGGATCGTATAGTGGATCCTTTTATGAAGATTCACCTAGTTCGTACGTCTCTAGTATTTTTTCAATCCAGATTGCCCTCTGTCTTCTTATTTTTTTATATTATTAATACCTATGCATTTTAATTTTATTTTTAACTGACACATAAAAATATAAAAATTGGATATAATAATGGGGTACCCTGTGATATTTTGACAATGTGTGTATATTGTACAATGCTTACCTCAGGTTAAGCATACCTGTCTCCTCAACCATCTATCACTTCTTCATCATGACAACATTCAATATACTTTCTTTTAGCCTTTGGAGATAGCACATAATTATTGTCTTTAGTCACCATAATAAAATCCTCCTTTCCTTTCCAAAACCATGGGTGACACTGGAGATCATTATGTGAAATAAGCCAGACCCAGAGAAACAAGTATCGCATGACCTCACTCTTATGGGAAATATAGAAAAGTTGATCTCATAGAAGTTGAGAGTGGACTGGTGGTCACCAGAGGCCGGGGAGAGTTGGGGAAAGGAAGGGACATGGAAGGTCACTTATGTGTTTTTTGAAGCACCAGGTGAGATGTCTGGTAGAGTATCTCACATGTTGGGTTTTTAAGATTATTTCTCCATGATTTTATTTAGGTTTAGTACTTTGTGCAAGGATATTATGGGGTAGGGGTAGGGATATATATATATATATATATATATATATATATATATATATATATATATATATATATATATCCCTACTGCCACTTATCAGGAAGCACATGATATTAGGTTGCCATGCTATTCACATGGCAAAGTTGTTAACTGTCAGATCTCCTTAGCATAAAGATTTTTCAGTATTGAGACTTTGAAGCTGTGACATTATTATCTCCAGCAATCTTTCACCCAGAGTTTTTAGCCTCCATTGCTAATTCCTGCCTGAATCAATTAATGGAAGGGGGATTGGAAAATAGTAGTTTTCTTCTTGTATAATGCCATCTATGTTGATGAGTGGTTGGCATTCTGTTGAAAAGTCTTGAGCACTAACTTCTTGTTTTGGAAAAGCAGCACATCTCAAGTTAATATGTAATTTTTCCTGTCCCAGGTGTATAATCAGCTACTTTCAAAGAAACTGTGGTTTTTCTTTTGTGTAGAATGGTATTAGAAACCAAGACCTGGGCCCTAGGTGGGATTCTTACTAGCTGCTTGTTATTGTTTTTAATCCTTTTTGAGGGGAAGAGATTAGGATATATATTTTTCCCTTAACATCCTGAATTCATATTTATAACCTCTACTTCAATAAGAAATTAATTTCAAATTTGCATTTCCTCTCCAACCATGAGAACCCAACTTAAAGCAACATATTTACACAACATCCCTATTCTATAACATACAAAAATGGTTTAGAATTGCATGTTTACACTATCATTATTAATAACTCTCCTGGCTAAGGTCAAGATTCTTTTTTAGGGCTTTTTGTTTACATATTTTAATACTATCTCAGTTTTTTAAATTTGTATTAGTTCTTTTTAGTTAAATATAATATTAGGAATCATTTTGACATCATTATAAAAGCAAATAAGTAACATTATTTGATCTAATTTTTAACTTTAGATCTCTGTAAAAATGTCTGCTAGAGTATGCATTTGAAAGTTACTTGAATGGACTCTTTTATCTCATTGGTTATATATACTTATACATATATATAATCTGTGTGTGTGTGGTGCTGGGGATTAGAACCCAGGGCCTTGTGCATGCAAGGCAAGCACCAACTGAGCTATATCCCCAGCCCAAATTTATATATTTACATGGCCAGATGATACCTTTATGATGCTAGATTTTTCTGTGAACAAGGAGTGCATTCCCATTTCCTCAGGTCTACTTCTGAGACTTCCAATGTGTTTTTAAGTTTTCCCCACATGGATTTTTGTGTATTTCTTAATACATTTGTTTTTCATAAGAATTTATCTTTTTAATATTTTAAGTTGGTGTTCTCTTCATTCCATGTTATTTATGATTATTATTTATATATTTAAAGGTTGCTATTTTTACACTAATTTTATACCCTTTGACATTACTGAAGTCTATATTTTGCATGTCTCTGTGTGTGGAATTTGCTTCAGCATTGATTTGTTGGGCTTTCCAGGTACATTTTCACAATCAAATAGAGTTTTACAGTTTTCAATTCATATGCCTCTTATTGTTGTAAAAAATTAGCCAATCAAAACTGAGAAGAGAAAAAGAGCAAAGCAGTAGCAGAAGCAAAAATGGTAGGAATTATTGGTCAACAGACATATGAAAAAAAAATGTTCAACATTTCCAGCAATTAGAGAAATGCAAATTAAAACTACACTGCGACTTTATCTCACTCCAATCAGAATGGCAATTATCAAGAATACAAGCAACAATAAATGTTGGCAAGGATGTAGGGGGGAAAGTACACTCATACATGGCTGCTGGGACCGCAAATTTGTGCGACCACTATGGAAAGCAGTATGGAGATTCCTCAGAAAACTTGGAGTGGGACCATCATTTGACCCAGGTATCTCAATCCTTGGTTTATACACAAAGGACTTAAAATCAGCATACTTCTGTGATATAGTCACTTCAATGTTTATAGCAGTTCAATTTAGTAGCTAAATTATAGAACCAACCTAGGTGCCCTTAAACAGATGAATGGATAAAGAAAATGTGGCATATATACACAATGGAGTATTACTCAGATGTAAATAAAAATGAAATTACAACTTTTGCCAGTAAATGGGTGGAACTGGAGAATATAATGATAAATGAAATAAGCCAATCCCCCAAATCCAAAGACACAATGTTTTCTCTGAAATGTGGATGCTTGCTCAAAACAAGTAGAGGGAGGAGGGTGGTAGGAAAGAATAAAAGTACTTTGGATTAGACAAAGGGGAATGAAGGAAAGAGAGGGAGAATGAGAATAGGAAAGATAATAGAATGAATCAAACATTACTTTCCTATGTGCATAAATATAGGATTCATGACCAATGTAATTCTACACCATGTACAACCAGAGAATGAGAAGTTACACTCCATATATGTATAAAATGTCAAAATACATTCTACTATCATGTATAACTAATAAGAACAAAAAACATTTTAAAAAGTGGCAGGATTTTTGTTTATACTCCCTTTTCTGGAACTTGGTAGGAAATACTTCTAGTCCTACTAGTAAATACTCTAACACTAATAAAGCATCCATAATTTCTGAATCTATTGAATGTTTTTTAACAGCAATAAATGTTGACTTTCATTGACGGTCTCTCTACTTCTATGAAATTAATTTCAAAATATAATAATGGGATAAATTTTTTCTTGGTATTAAACATTCTTGAATGCCTGAAATAAATTTCACTTGATTAGATAAGATCCCCTATAAAACATTTTTTTGTGTTATTTTGATGAATACTCATCCTACTTTGAACAATTTCATCATTTTCAATGGTTTATATGCTGCATCATTTTCCATCCTTTTATTTTCAATTGATCCATGTCTTTGCATTTAAAGGGCATCAGTTATAGATAGCATATTATGTGATATTACATTTTAAATATTCTTTCTGACAGTTTTAGTTTATTATATTTAATGCAAGTATTGAAGTTGATTTAGATTAATGGTAAAAATTTGATCATCATTTTACTATTTTTGTGGGGTAGGAGGTACCAGGGATTGAACTCAGGGGACGCTGTATGATTAAGCGACATCCCCAGCCCTATTTTGTATTTTATTTAGATACACGTTCTCACTGAGTTGCTTAGCGCCTCACTTTTACTGAGACCAGCGTTGAACTTGTGATCCTCCTGCCTCAGCCTTTGGAGCCACTGGGATTACAGGCATGTGCCACCATGCCTGGCCTTTTTGTTTTTTTGTTTTTTTTAAATCTTATTTTCCTGTCTTCTTTTGGTTTAAAATCATTTATTTTGTGGTCTTATTTCAATTTATTGATTAAATTAATCTCAATTTTTTAATAGTGGCTGTGGGGACTAATATATATATATATATATATATATATATATATATATATATATATATACCATAAGCCTTTCAAAGTCTACTTAGAATTAGGTTCATTACCTCCTTCTTTCATCATTTTATCCTTATGCCACAACTGTTATATGGATTAAAGTTACATAATTTATAAATCTTATAATGTTCTACAATTTGCCTTATATTGGATTATGGACAGCTTTTTCTTTGTATCCAACCAGAGATATAAAAAATTGTGCTCTGTATGTGTAATAAGAATAGTAATGCATTCTGTTGTTATATATAAATAAAAAATAATAAAAAGTATGGCATTTTCTAGATATTGATCATTAAGGATCTCTTTATTCCTTCCTGAAAAATCTAACTTTCCATCTTCTGCTTGGAAAATTTCATTTAACCTTTCTTGTACCATATATCTACTAGCAACCAATTATCCTCATTTTAATGTATTTAGAAGTCTCTTTATTTCAATTTTATTATGAAGAATATTTTTGCTAAATAATTCTGTATTGACAACTTTATCTTTCAGTAGGTTAGAAATCTCATTCCACTGTCTTCTGACTTCCAGTGCTTCTGATGAGAAGTCAGCAATTGACATTGTTCTTCCTTTAATATGTGCTGGGTTTTTTTCCCCCTCTGGATACTTTAAAGAGTTTCTCTTTGTTTTCCAATGTCAGTAGTTTGAATATAATATTTCTCAGTTAAGCTTTCTTTGCAATGTTTTTACTTGGGTTTGCTAAACTTCTAGAATCTGCAAATCTATGTCTTTTACCAAATTTGTTAAAATTGAGAGCATTAATTTTTCAGTAGGTTTTTTGGTCATATTTTCTGTATTATTCTGTAATATCAATTGCATGTATGCTAGACTTGGTATTACCCCACAGATCACTGAGCCTTTAGTATTACTTTAATCCCCCTTTTCTTGGTCCTTTAGACTAGATAATTACTATTAATTCATATTCCAGTTCAATGGTTCTTTCATCTGTCATTACTAGCATATTGTTAATCACAACCTGTGAATATTTTAGTTTTTTCAGAATATTTGTATTTTTTATGAGAAAAATGGTGAAATGGGAGCTACTCCACTATTACCAGAAAATAAAAATTCTCCTCAAAAAAAAAAAAGAATATTACTTTGAGATGCAATCCCTTTTCATTCATTTTTGAAGATTATTTTGAGTGGTATATAATTCTTGCTTGGCAGATATTTTCTTTTAACACACACACAACACAAACACACACGTATACACACACACACAACAAATGTAATTTAATTATTTTCTAGCATCCATTTTTTTCCTATTTAGAAGTCAGTTGTTAATATAGTTGTTGCTCCTCAAAATAATCTTTTTCACCTAACTCGTAAAAGATTGTTGTTTATTCTTAAGTTTTACTATTATATGAATGAGTATGGACCTATTTTTATTTGTACTATTTAGTATTTCTTAGAATTTTTGAATTTCTATTTCTAGTCTTTTGAATTTCTAATTTGTCTGTCATTAGTTCTAGAAAATTTTCAGCCATTTTGTGCAAATTCTTTGCTCTGTCCCACTTCTTTTGTAACTCTAATTAGTGTATATCAAAATTTTCACAGTGTTATTATTTACTAAAGCTTTTTTGATAATATTTTTATAATTTTCTTCATATTTTGTAGATATTTTATATATTTTTCTTTCTTTTCATTTTCTCTTTAGCTGTATGCATTTTTTCCTGTAAAACACAGCCACTCATTTCTTCACTTCGGTTGTATTTATTATTCTAGAATGTCCTTTTTAAATCAATGATGTCATTTTTTTAGAAATTCCAACTCAAAAAAATTCATAGTGCCTTTTTTCTCATTGAACATAGAAAGTAAAATTGTTTAACATAATTAACTTAAAGGCTTTGTTGGTTTTCATTACTTGGAGCCTCTGTGGATCTTGTTTCTGCTAGCTTCCTTTCATCTTGTTTTTCCAAGCAACAGAACACAATCTTTGTCTCTTTCCTGGACTAGGCACCATATTTACATCAGCTATATTAACATATAGCTTATACCCATTTTGCAAATAAGGAAAGTGATGCTCGGTGATATTGAGTAACTTCTCAAAGCTACACAAATATGAGTAGATTTCATGGAATTCAGATCTAAATCTGCTTGCCTTGAATGGCAAAAGCTGAGATTTTCATCCTTGGCTACTTGGGAGAAGTTGAAATGATAAAAACTTATTGTCCCAAGTAACAGTGCCAAAATCCAAGCCAAATCATTAATAAGGATGAATATAATGGTCGATGCCAATGCCACCTTCCATCTCAAGTACCCTCTGTGGACTGATTCTGCAGAAGTAAACTGGCTGTGACCTCTTTTATGGTCTACTACCTGAAGCCACACAGCTGGTTCTCTGAGTGATCAACTTTAAATAAAGGAAACAATAATTTTATGACCATTTTAGGGAAGCCTATTGGAGATTTAGAGTGGGGCAATGACAAGGGACCTATCACCTTTTGCCAAAGCAGAAGACAACCAGGAACAGCCAGCCTAATAGACCTCAGAGCTATCTTCATTGCCGTACATTGAAAATCCTCTCTTTACAGGCTCTTGTCAAAACAACAACAGTAGATGACTATTTTTGAGCACAGTGTGCTCATCACTACTGTGTATTTTACATTTATTTGTACATTCAATACTCATAATAATACCTTCAACAGATGAAGGAGCCAAAGCACAGAGAGGTTGTGTATCTTGCCTAAAGTCACCTATAATGACACATCTATTTAGAGTTAGACACAGGACTCACATTCAGTCCCTGCTCCTGAGTTCACATTCTTAACCAGTACTTAACAACACTGCTAGTTAGTCCCCCTTTGTGTTAGTGCACTCTTTGAGTGGAAAAGTATACCATTGATTTAGAAATAAAATACAGAATATGGATGGGCCTCTGGCAGAAGCTAAGTCTTGGGTCAGTTTAAAACCAAACACCTCAGGAAGAGTTAGTGATGAGAGGAAAGCCTAGACCGTGGAGGGTGAGGGTGAAAGTACCACCATTGGAGAAGGAATCCAAGCACAAAGAAGAACATGAAAATGACCCGCAGCAAAGGTTGTGACAGAAATGGTGTGGGATAGCAGTTGGCTCTATCCTAGAGATGGAACCCAGTTATACATGGCTACTGCCAATAAGAAGGTGAGTCTCTTCAAAGCTGCCATTTACTACAAATTTTAAACACACTTTCTTTTTAAAATTTTTATTTTTTATTAGTTTTTTATTTATATATGACAGAGGAATGAATGCATTACAATTCATATTACACATATAGAGCCCAATTTTTCATATCTCTGGTTGTATACAAAGTATATTCACACCAATTCGTGTCTTCGTACATGTACTTTGGATAATATTGTCCATCACATTCCACTGTCATTGATAACCCCATTCCCCCTCCCTTCCCCTTCTACCACTCTGCCCTATCTAGAGTTCATCTATTCCTCCCATGCTCCCTATCTCTACCCCACTATGAATCAGCCTCCTTATATCAGAGAAAACATTTGGCATTTGTTTTTTTGAGATTGGCTAACTTCACTTAGCATTATCTTCTCTAACTCCATCCATTTACCTGCAAATGCCATGAATTTATTCTCTTTTATTGTTGAGTAATATTCCATTGTGTGTATATGCCATATTTTTTTTTATCCAATCATCTATTGAAGGGCATCTAGGTTGGTTCCACAGTTTGGCTATTATGAATTGTGCTGCTATAAACATTGATGTGGCTATGTCCCCTGTAGTATACTATTTTTAAGTCCTTTGGGTATAGACCAAGGAGAAGGATAGCTGGGTCAAATGGTGGTTCCATTTACAATTTTCCAAGAAATCTCCATACTACTTACCCTATTGGCTGCACCAATTTGCAGCCTCACCAGCAATGTAGGAGTGTCCTGTTTTCCCCACATCCTCGCCAACATTTTCTAATAAAACTTAATGCTTTCACTCAGGATATCTTATCCAAAAAATTCTTCCATTTAGAGATAAATGTGTCAGAATGGATTCAAGTGTTTCAAGGTCTGGGCTAATTTTCCCCATGAGATAAATAAGAAGGATACTATTTGTTAAATTATTCAATATTTTGTCTCCTTAATTTCTCATTTGTTTTCTTTTTTTTTTATTTTGGTGTGGGATTGCTCACTATTTGAAGTTCCCTTTAGCTGGTAATTGTCACTCAATTTCTGATGGCATGGGGTAACATTCTGGAATCAAGGGGCTTCACCCAAATCCTGGATAAAGGCAAAATTGTACTGTGGGTGAGTGTGTAGCTTAGTCTTAGTTAGACATCCCTGTGCAGAAACTCAGGCTGAACAAAACTGGGGCCAGTAATCTAGTGGGAGTGGAGACCTGAAAATAGAGGTATTCATTAAATACCCCTTGTCAGATTTGGAACTTTTTTCATATTTTGAAATATTTATATATACATAATGAGCTATCTTGAAGTGGGAACCAAGTTTAAACCTTATATATAAATTCTGAAGATAATTTTATATGATATTTTAAACAATTTTGTACAGGAAACCAAATTTCATGACTTGGAATATTCCTCTTGTTTTGAAGTATTTGTTGTCTGAAAATTTCCCTTTAGGGATACTTAATCTACAGTGTCTTTGCTCAGCCAGCAGATGGCTAGGTCTCTCAGGGGGTGCCACTCCACTTGGGGCCACCTGACCTCATTGGTTTTGTCATGGAGAAGCCTAGGGGTGCCCTGGTGTGGTTGATGGAGTACCCAGGAGATTCCAGCTTTCTCAGTCTTCAGTTTTCTGTCTCTGCTAGCTCTAGACAACAGGCGCACATACAAGTTAGATGCAGTGCCTGGCCAAGTGCACAGGCTTCTCACTTTGACAGGTACTCCCAAAGTCAGGTGAGGACATGCTGGGACCTCTAGAGTCCATTGAGACCTGTTGCCTGGGTCTCTCTGAAGCAGATCCTTGTGTGAGTGAGGTCTAGATAGTACGTGGAAAGGAAAACAGTGAGGTTCAGGAGAAGGAGCTCTGGTTGGGGTTTAGGAGGACCAAGGCATGGTTGGCCCTGAACTAACTCAGATCTCTTCAAGTACTCACCTGCTGGGGCCAAGGGACATCCTCACATCTTGCCACACAAGAAAGAAGCAAACTCAGGAAAAGGGGCCCATAGCTTCCAACAGACCTGGGTCCTCCTTAGACTGCTGGTTACTCACTCAGTGACTTTGGCCAAATCACTTCATTCTCTTCATATGAAATGGAGCCTGAACTGCTCCTGAGGTTCCCAACCAGGGACCCTACAACAACAGCACTTCACTGAGCTTGAAGCATGACCCTGACACAGATATAGACTTACGAGCACTGGTAAAATGATAACCCAAAGAACAAAAGTGCATTGAGGGAACAGATGTGGGGCTTATGTGACCCCCGATTTCCAGGTGAGAACTCATAAAGGGTATTAGGCTATTATAAGCTTCATCAGGAACAGGTAGAGTTGTTTCCAAATCCCATTTATAGCACATAGTAGGGTCTCAGTGCATGTTTGTAGAATGAACGCTGACCCCACTCAGTCTGTATTTTACGGAGGCAATGCCCGCCCTCCTCCTTCTTTCCTTCCTGGCAAGAGTGTGCAGCCCCTGGCCACGGTCCTGCAGTCACTCTTCATGAGGGTGGAGAGTGGCCCCTCTCTGACCTCCTGAGGGTCCACAGTCACACCAATATGAAAACTGATCCTCTGTTGTCTCACTCCCTGGCAGGTGAGGACTGATGTCTTTTACCATTTATGAAAAAAAAATGTAAATGGCGACAAAAGCTATTTTTATAATGTTTTTATCTATTCCGTGCCTGACATCAATAACACATAACAGTTTCATTGACATTGTATCACATCCAATGGGCCCAGTGACCTGATTCAATGTCAGTGGAAAAGCCTCGTACATCATCTCGGTGGCTGAATTGTAGCAGATCCATTATCGACGCTTCAACCCTAGAAGTGCCCCAGAACGGATGCCAAGTCCATTTCAAGGGTTTGCCTCCTTCCTGATCTTCCTTTTTCATAACTGTCTCAGCTCTCCAACCAAGGAGTCTGTCACCCTTGTTCTCCCTTGTTCTACCCATGGACTTGGCATTAGGCTTAATGATTCTTGAGGGTTGGGACAAGTCCTTGCATCTAGTACTTGATGTGTTGCATGATAGGAGCTTGGTTTAGGAATGAGGGAGAAGAGGGGAAGGTGGGATGGAAGAAAGAATAGAAGCCGCAAATGCTTCTCAGCTCTGTTGCAGGGCAAGCACTCCTGAGCATGGCTCCCTGTTCCCCACAGCCGGTGGGCTGGCACTTCAGTGACAACTTCAAAGCGGCCTTGCAGGAGGGAAAGTAGTCCTTGTCTCAGAGGCTGATACTGTGGGGGCTGGATGGGGAAAGTCTTTGGGAAGCTTTTGCAAAATGAAAAACTAGCGTGGGAAACCTCTGATCCAGACTTCAGCCCAGGGACTTGGAAATTGACCAACACACAAGGGAAAAACAAAAGTCACCAGGGCAGGCTCTTGTGCTGAGTTTGAGGTGAGGAGCCACAACAATCAGGCTGTTGTGGGTTCTCCTGATCTTGGCTGTGCAAAAATAGGAACGAACATTGACTCCACAGTCTTACATGAGTTTAAGGAAACCTTTGCTAATATTGCAATATATTTGTCATTTGTCTCACTGGTAAGGCTGTTTAGTAGTCAAAACTGTAGAAAATTGAATATACACACTGTATAAAAATGATATGCTTGGTTAGGGATAGTTTAGAAGAAATAAGTACATCTATCATAGAAGAGCAGGCTGTCAGCTCTTTATATGTAAGAAAAATATTGAACAAAAATGTGATAAATGTTGGGCACCCACTTACAAAAGTTGCCCACAAAGTTGGCTTACAATAAGTTCTTCCAAGCAAAGAGGAAAATGAAAGGGGGAGAGAGAGGGAGGGAGGGAGAGAGAGAGAGAGAGAGAGAGAGAGAGAGAGAGAGAGAGAGAGAGAGAGAGAGAGAGAGAACATGAAAATCTCTAAAATGGTCAGAGGAGAGACCCAAGATGTTGCCTTGCTCAGACAGTGTAGTCATGTCTGCTTGCAAAGTCCCCAGCTGGGGAAAACTGCCTGTCCCCACAGGAGTTCAGAAAGAGAAGGTAAATCCTCTTCAGATGATTCCACATCACATGAAATAGCTGATAAAGACTTGGTTCTGTCCCAAGCCACTAGGAAGGGCCGCTGGGAGGGATCTCGGTGTGGCTCAGAGGGAAGAGTCTGGCAGATTAAGATGAGCACTTTGAATTAATGATAAACTCTAGGACTTGGACACAGGCTCATAAATAAGCAAGAACCAGGTGGGGAGGAAATTAAAAAATGATGCTAAATGCTCCAGGAGGAAATCTGGGGGTCCCAGTGGAACAGAGGTGCAGTGAGAAGCATCGCGGGCTGGCTTCTCAGGGCAGGGCCCTCTGGGGTGGCCCTGAGATGGAGGCATGGTCTTTGGGGACAGAAGGTCACCAGGACCATGGGTGTCAGTCCCAGGACCTGCAGGACAGTGAGTGTGACAGAGGAGGCCAGAGGAAGCAGGGCCCACTCCTAGTATAAGTGGAGTGTAACTGGGTCTTGAGGCCTGAGCGGATAGGAACCAGTTCCAGTGTGGGAAGAGCCCAAGGGGGAAGGAGTCTGTCCCCTTGCGGTAGAGGAAGAGAGAGAGGGCATTTGAGGGTAACCACCACAGAGGTAAGTCTAGGAAAGTTTAGTTGGATAATACTTGGCAGGGCTTGAAATCCAATTCAAACGACTCCCTCTTGTATTTAATAAGCAGGGGGAGCTGCTGTGGATCTCTGAGCTGGGCAGAAGGATGGATATTTTAACAGTGTGTCAGATAAGGACTTTGAGATGTAGAAATCCAGCCTGGAGCTTGCTCTCTTTAGCCCACAGGTTTCCCTCTCTCCTGACTGGGACCCATTTGTAGGCACAACCCCCAAGCAGGGCCAAGGGGCTCGGGGGAAATTCAGAAGAGCTTAGGTGGCAGGCGGTGGGATGGACCTGCAGGAGTGTGGGCAGACGGAGGAAGGCTAGTCTACACCCAGGTAGGAACCTTCTGAGGAAGGTGGATGAGCTCAGGAAGCTCTGAGACCTGTTTTACCTTTTCCTGATTTCCCTGGTAATATTTTCTTCCATCCTTTCTTTCTTTTTCCTTCTTCTCCCTCACTCCTTCTTATGCTTCCATTCTCCCTTCCTTCCTTTTACCTTAACCATCACTAACATAGATAGCACTCACGACTGTCCAAAACTTGTTCAAAGCACTTGATGGATATTATCTCATTTAACCTCAGAACAGCTCTGTGTATAGTAGGTGCTATAATTATCCCCATTTCACATACAAGGACACTGAGGCAGGAGGGTATTAAATAAGGTGCCCAAACACCCAACAAGTAAGTGGCAGAGCTAGAATGTGAATCCAGGCTGTTTGGTTCCACTATCTGCCCTTCACTGCCTCTGGGTCGCCCTCCTTCCCTAAGACATCCATCATGGTTGTTCCCCACCTAGGAACCAGGGAGGCTAGGCCTTCACTCAAACCTGGAAGCACAAACTTTATAACTCTGTGTTTGCATTTGCTGTTCTCATCTCCACATACCTTCTCACTTTTAAAAAGTCACTTAAGTGAGTGTGTTTGTCCTCAGGACTTCCATTGAGCTGCTGGATCTAGCTATATCTGAAACCCGGTACCCTTCAGCTTCCTGGAAACATGATCCAAGAGTTTGCTTTCTTTTCTTTAAAGTATAAGCATTTGCTTCATCGGATGCATTTTATATGAATTCCTCTCTAACTGGCCTTTCTGGAGGAATGTCACCAGATACAATGACGAGCAGATCTTACAGGATACAGGCTGATGGCTCATCCAGCAGATAAGATGGGAAATGCCCTCTCAGATGCTTGTAAGAGGGAAGTTACTCCCTGATTTTAGAGTTGACCATTTGTGCTTTAATTCTGTGGGGTATTGGAATTGATTCTTGAGACAGTGGCTTTTGAGGTTTGATCCTCTGTGAACTTCAGGGAACACCGAGCTGAGATGCTATGCCTTGTGGAAACAGCCATGCAGCTCAAGGTCAAGTGACTTCATTATTTGGAAGTTGGGGGGAATAGGAAATGATGATTTTTTTTCTAGCATTTTCAAGATACTAACTCACTGGAAAGACTACTGGTGAAATCTCAGGCATATTATCAAGCAAGTTGAATAAATTTGGAGCCAGGGAGAAAGTTTCAGGGTTTCGACCCAGCCTGATAATGGGCACCTTTTCCTTAATTCTTTCTGAACAGACTTTGAATACAAAATCATTTTTTAGTGTCAGGGCAGTGACATGTCATTACAAGCACATCCCAGGGCTGCGGTCTATTTGTAGGGTTCCCAGGGTGAATTGAGGAAGAGTCAGCTTGCAGGACTCAAGATCCAGCACTGAAGGACCCAGGATGTTGTGTCCCATTCCTGTGACCAATGGCCCCATTGGGTGAGATCCAGAGGACATATAAGTCCCATCTGTGCCCAGCTCAGATCCATCAGCACCAACATGAAGGTAGAACTCATCTAGCATTTGCTAACTGGGTAGATGGAATCAACTGAGGAGCTTGGAGCGGCCGCTTCCTGAGCACGCAGGTCTGTGAGAGGCAGTCTGCCTTCCCTGGATGCAATGGGTGAGATGCCTCAAAACCACAGCAATTGGACTTTGGGGAATGTGGATCTACAGATGTGCAGTATCCTCAGAGGCAATTCGCCTTCCATTCAGCAAAGGAGTCCCCTCTCATTCTGTTTTGTAAATTTGAATTTTGTTGGGCTTCTTCAAAGAAGTGCTGACACCCTCATTACTAGGGTGTGGCCACACTGGGCCAGCTGTGGCAGCCCATGCCCCCTGTGAATGCAGTGTCAGCATTTGATCTGTACCCAGTTGCTGCTGGGTGAGAATTCTTCACACCAGCTTCCTTCCAGGCTGAGCACTGTCTAAAAAAGGCATCTCCATGCCCAGATGATCTCACTGGAGAAGTCTACAAATCTTCAAAGAAAATTGGCACCAATTGTATGATTGTATATAATTTCTTTCAGAAAATGAAAGAAAAAGGAGTACTTCCCAACTAATTTTATGAGGCTACTATTACTTGGATCCTACAACTAGACAGGACAGTACAAAGCAGGAAAAAAAATACAGACCAGTAATTCTTATCAGTAGGCATGCAGAAAATTTCAACCCGATATTGGCAAATCAAATTCAGCCGTGTGTAGAAATAATTGTATACCAGGACTGTATTAGTTTTCTGAGGCTGTCATAACAAAATACCAGAAACCAGGTGGCTTAAACAATATAAATTTATTTTTTCAAAATGCTGGTGGATAGAAGTTCAAGGTCAAATTATTGACAGGTATGGTTTCTTCTGATGCCTCTGCCCTTGGTTTTGCAGGTGATCTCATTCTCAACTGTGTCCCACATGATCCTCCCTTGGTCTACATTATCCTAAGCTCCTCTTTTTATGAGGACTCCAGGCATATTGAATTAGGTCCACCCAAATTACCCCCATTTTAATATAATTACCTCTTTAAATTCCCTATCGCCAAATACAGCCACACATTGAGGTACTGAGAATTAGGGCTTCCATATAAATTGGAGGGAGACATGATTTGGACAATAACAAGGATTATGCAGGTTTTCCCAATACAAAAATGTGTTATAATATATGAAAATCAATGAGTATCAATAAAATAAATAAATATATATGTATATATATGCATATATATATCAACGGGCTAAGAAAGAAGCCATAGGATCACGTTTATTATTGCAGTGAAAGAATTAGATAAACTTTCATAACCTCTCTGGATTAAAAAAAAATTAGCAAAAGAGAAAAACTTCCTTGACATGATGAAGTGTTTTACACACACACACACACACACACACACACACACACAACCTTGCCTTAGTATCCTTACAGCTGCAATCCTCCCCACAGGACGAGGGGATGTGGCTAGATAATCCCCTGCCTCCTTCTCTGGACCACAGCAGCTATGTGGGGGTCCCTGCCAAATGGCTCAGGTCCCACTTCCAGACCTCTACTGACTTCTTCCTTGGATCCTACCTCCCAAGTGCAGACCACACACCCTGGGTTGGAGTGAAGGCCAAGGGTCTGCTGTTTGCATGCAGTGTGGACAGAACGTGGACATCAGGCTTGGTGTCCACACATGTGAATAGGACGTCTTTATAAAGATAGTAGATGGGGAAGGGAACGACCGGCCAGCTGTGGGGGAGGGGCCGAGTGCATTCTCCATGTGTGGCCAAAACTCTAGGCTGTGTGGGAGTTCTCAGCCCACGCCTGACCTTCCAGTCTGCTATGAAGCTGTACCTGTCCAGATAGGAGGGTCTCACAAGTTTAATAGCTTGGGATTTGATTTGTAACATTTAGAAATAGTTGTGCTCTTTTGCTGGGCTCTGTAAAGGTTAGTCTAGGACCTGTGACAGTGCCCTTGGAGGGAAGTCCTCTCCCTGACCACATGCCAATTCACTGCCCTCCTACAGAAGCAGAAAAAACCCATGAGCCTACTTCCATGAGCCCTTCTAATGCCAGAGGGAAAGTGTGTGGCCTAAATCAAACCATTGTATGGTGGAATGACATTGGTTGACATAAATTTAAGTGATGCTCATTCTAGCAGGAGTAGATCTCTGGGACCAGGCAGCCCTTATTGTGGCTCATGTTGTGGTGCTCAGCCACATACTTGAGCCTCCTTGCCCCTTAGGTTCTGGAAGCTTCTCAATACCCATCTCTTTTGTGCTTAGCTTGGCCAGTAGGCGTCTGTTGCTTATCATCTGAAAACCCTGTGATGCTTGGCAATGACCTAAAAGGGCTCACACAGTTCTGAAGCTCTATAGTCTAAGCTGGAGAGGCTTCAGAAGCTACTAGGCTTTCTCCAGTGACAAGTGTTGTCAGTGGAAGGTTTGTTAACTCTGGATGACCAAACAGCATGCATTGGGTAGAGCTGGTGGACAGGAAAATGAATGGGCCAGAGCATTGGGCCTGGGGTGAAGCAGATGTGCCTGGGAATCCAAAGTGAACCCACTGAGGAGTCTCTGAGTTTAGTCTTATATACCAAAGGCAACTGTATGTCCTTCATTGCTTAATGCTGAATATACTTTGCATGACCCCGAGCCATTCAGCCACAGGCAAGAAGACTTCAACCCCAGCTACATGGTTTTCATTGATGATTTGGGTCAACCCAACCTTGACAAGCTCAGATTGGTGCCAGTGGAGTGTTCTAAAAGTCACTGGATTCTTCAAGGTGAGCATGAATTAACATCTACCCTCAAAGATCTCTTAGGCGATCCACTGCTTTGTCAGGACTTCCCAAAGTACCCTCCCTTCTTCTTACTCTTATTCCTCCTGAACATGGGAGCATGTGCACCCACCTCCACTGTTGAAGATTTACAACATATACATTTTAAGAATTCCAAAAACAGATATCTGATTTTTCAGAATTCACAGAACCAAAATAAATATATGTTTCTTACTTACCCTCAGCTCTCTCCCCTGCCCACTGCAACCACAAATATGGAGAGAGGGTGATTCAGTGCAATTCCATTTGGCCACGGCTAGAGTTGTGTCTTAAATACCCCTGAATTGATGGTAGACAAAACCTCCTTATGCTACAGACTTGAGGCTGTTACTGGATTGCAAAGTGGTGGGGATTGTGTTGTCCTCTTGGTTCCCAGCATTGGGAGGTTCTGGCAGTGGGTCAGGGTAGAGATGTTTGGGGGCTTCATGAGTTGGTTCTTTTTCCTACACAGCTCACTCATTTGCTAGCCCCCTTTTCAGATGACAGGAGGTGCTAGACAGTGAAAAGGAAGATGTGTGGTGTTACAGGCAGAAACTTGATATGGTGTAATGATTGTACATTAAAATAGATGGAATTTGGATATGAAAGCAGAGCAGACCACATCTTACGTGACGCTGTGAAGAGAGACATCACCCCATACCGCATATGCCTGTGCCTGAAAGTGCATTCCAGTCTCTGAAAATGGCACTTGAACCAGAAGTACAAATAAACCCCTCACTGCCGAGAGGGGAGTGTGGGTGGAGGGGCTCTCACCAAGGTAGATGAGAATAGATGTGAATTAGAAACTACAATCCTATGAATCATCTTTGATTTTAAACTCTTCCTTGAATATGAGGAATTGCAACTCTCTTTTCAGAACCAAACCAAAGCCATGCCAATGTTTTTTTTTTTTTGGAGGGGTGGGTAGAGAAAAGTAGACAAATACTCCAATGCCTTACTTAACAACTGTGCCCGATGAGGTCAAAGAGAAAGAGGAGGAAAAATAGGTTCAAAGGCATATACAAATGTATTTGACAATTTAAAAACGAGTACAAATATTTTTTTGAAAATCCTATCTATAGTGGAGTGTTATTATGCACAATTCAAATAGGATTGTCAAAAACAGAGGCTTCATTGATAAGGTACATCTTCAGTGGAGTGAACTGAACGTGACAAAGGGGAGGAACATGTGTGACCTGGTTGAGGGTGGAGAAGAGAAATGGCACAGGGGTGAGTACTGAGATGACATGCATGACAAACAGGAAAAGGAAAGAGGGTGGCATCACACGAATGGCATCAGCAAAGGGAAGCCAATGCTGAGTGGGGCCTTGATTAGACTCTGATGATTCCTTCCTGTCCATTTCAGCCCTTACAGCCTCTGATCATAAAACACCAGAACAAAATGCTGAGTCCCAACTTCAGAGGGTGGGAAAAATTATGAAAATTAGAACACAGTGACACTCTATTGGGAAGAGTGCCATATTGGCAATGCTGATCCTCAGGTTGTAACTGGGTTTTGAATTTTACCTTTTTTGTTAGTGGTCACATCACCTCAGTTTGTGGAAAGAAAGAATAAAATAGCCTGAATTTATCTGCAGAGCACTACTGAATTTTTAGAAAAGAAGGATGTCATGCTGGGTGTCCTGCTCACCAGAAGGCTGTCTTCCTTTGGGTCTAACACTGAATTTCCTGACCTCTCTCCCAGGTGGCGGAGCATGTACAGCTGCCATCACTGAGATGCACCTGTTAGGGTGATTTTCTGAAACTGCTCTTAAAATACATTTAAATATATGAAAGTCACTCCTGGAGGTAAGGCCATTTTGAATGCAAAGTGATCATCACACCTCTTTCAATCTTATTTTTAAACTTCTTTCCTAAAGCCAGAAGAGTATGGGCCAACTAGTTAAGAAGGAACTGAAGATAAAGTTTGGGCTGATGATGCCATCACCAGAGCTCATGGGTGAGATAAGAATAATTCACACAGTTATACTTAGGCTCCACCTCTTAGGAGAGCTGTCACTTTTCTTTACTCCACTGCATTGAGATCTCTACCAGATTGACTCATGGGGAAATGAAAGATAGACAGTAAGCAGGCTCATGGATGATCTCGAAGTGGTCTTCCCAACCAAAATGGCATCCATCTGGGAGACTTTGCTTTAAGTCCACCCACAACCTTATGTCTTCCTCTCTCCCTCTCTCTCCCTTCCCCCCTTCTCTTACACACACACATACACACACACACACACACACACACACACACACACCACCTCTCTACCCACTGCTCAAGTAACAAGGAAAGCAAATGAGGAAGAAAGAAAGGAAACATATCATCACCTAAAACAGGGGCCAGCATACATTAATGTCAGCAGGTGGAAGGAAGTGATGTTAGTAATACTATTTTTAGAAACACAAAGAGAAAAGAGAAAAATACAACTATGACCATATCTTTGACTTGCCTTTATTTGTAATTGACAAATCCTATAGGGAAAAAAATGCTGAATAATGTGATATTTTACCTTGTACAGAATGCACATTATTTCCTATCACTCATATAATACATATTACAGGATGATCTTATTATTAGGCAACAAATATCATCAACAAACTTCAAAAAATCAGAGATTGATGTTTCACACCTAACCAAAACATAACTAGGAGAGTAATTAATGGTCAATATTTACAAATCATAACCATGCTCTTTTATGTATATATTTGCCAAATATAAACTCAAAATTTTGATTACATATTTATGTAAAAGCAGTGAAAAAGCTATATATCAAATCTCAAAGTTTCTGTCACAGAAAATTTAGAAACACTATGTAGTTTTATTATCTAACAAAAATTTTAACAAGTTGAACCTTAACTCAAGGACTTGGAAATAAAACTATAAAAATAAATCTTCACAGAAAATACAGAGCCAAATAATTAAGACCAGAATTTAAATAAATTAGAAACAATAAAGAAGTAAAACATATTGTGTACATGTGCACTTGTATATGTATATAAAATAGTGATGCATGGCTTAAAATTGGGGACCCTTTTCCCAGGAATGTGTCATTAGGCAATCTCATTATTGTGCAAACATCATAGAACAAACCCACCAAACCTAGATATATAGGTCACTCAACACTGTCTTTATGTAATCAAGACTTGTGACAAGCTTGAGATGGATGAGGCTATGCTGGCATGACATGACTTATTATTTTACAGTGAACTAAAAATAAAAGTAGGAATGCATGCTAAAATAATGATAAGTAGTAAAGTAAATGGATAAACATAAAATACAGTCACTTGTTCCCATTAGCATGTATTATGTAGTGCCCACAATCACACATGCTGTATATTTAAAAAAAAATTTTAATTTGTTTTAATTAGTTATACATGACAGTAGAATGCACTTATGCACTTTGATATACCATACATAGATGGGATACAATGTATCATATTTCTGATTGTACATGTTGTAGAATCACATTGGTCATGCAGGCATATATATACATAAGGTCATAATGTCTGTTTCATTCTACTGTCCTTCCATCCCCATATCCTCTCCCCAACCCTCCCTTCACTTTACCTAATCTAATGTGACTCTATTCTTCCCTAGTGCCCCCCTGCCCTTATTGGGAATTAGCATCTGCATATCAGAGAGAAAATTCAGCCTTTGATTTTCTAGGATTGGTTTATTTAGCGTAGCATGATATTCTCCAGCTCCATCCGTTTACCAGCAAATGCCATGACTGGCAGCGCAGTAGGTCCACTTACCCCAGCATCAACACAATGTGCTGCTCTGTGACATTACAATGGCAATGGCATTGCTAGGTGATAAGAGTGTCAAAAATTCCATTATATTCTTGTTGGGACCACTGTCATATAACAGTTCATAATTGACCAAAATGTCTTTATGTGGTATATGACTGTAAATGGGAAAATCAGTAGGTAAATTATCTAAGAAAAAAATATATACAAACAATAATTCAACAAATTTTGCTTAAACACATTATAAAGATGCAGAAATAAAATCAGTATGGTTTGGCTTTCTGTGACAAACTAATGTATCAGAAGAGAAAATTCGGGTGAAATTTAAAATCTGTGGATAAAGAGTATATAGTTCATTTAATATGTTGAGGTAATGGCAAATCACTTTCAAAAAGAAGTGTAATAAGTAATTAATATTATGGAATAAAGCAAATTCCATGTGGACAGAATTTAAATGTAAGTTATGAAAGAAAAGACATGGTAGAATCAAATGTGGTGTGCATATCACTGCAGATGAATGGATGAAAATGGAGAATGAGAAAAATATTAATTCATAAAATGTATAATATTTTCCCAGTTTGCTAATACTACTTCTAGTGAATATTGACCCTAATAAAGTTGAAATAATTTTATTGTGTCAAATCTATAAATAAACTCCTTTATTTCCTTGCTTAGAAAATCTTGGGTGTGTATATATATGTGTGTGTGTTCCTTAAATAAAGAAATGATGCAGGAATATTATACTCATAACATTCAAGGGTATGGAGTCTGCCAGTGTGGCAGTATTACTTCCGGCTCTGTATGACCTTATGACCCTAGGTGATTTAATCTAATTATACCCCAATTTCCTTATCTGTAAAATGGAAATAATAACATTACCTAATTTACTGGGGTGTTTGTTCTGATGATTAAATTAATTAGAACATGTAAAGTACTTAGAACTGTAGTTGTCAAATTTAAGCATCATATAGGCACTATTATGATCATTAGAATACTACTAAAGGACAAGAAAAGGTTATATAGAATTTTAAAAATGCATGTGACAAAAAAAACATACTGAAATTACTAAAATTATTTTATACTTATTTTGTTTCAAACAAATGCAATTTGATCATTAAAAATTCATATTTTTTACTCACAAAAATGGCAAAAGTAAAAATATCAGTTTTCAGCAAGCCCCGTAAAGAAATAAACAGCCTATTAATTGATATCAAACTTATTAGCACAACCTGGTAATACCCAATGAAAAGTTAACAAGGCATGTACTTTTTTTCCAGGAATTTATTCTATGGAAATTATTATATGTAGAGGAATATTCAGCTGCAACAATGGTTCTTCTAATGTTATTTAGGAAATTGGTATTTTTTTTTTTTTTGGAATGTTTGATAGAATTCACCATTAAAACTACATGACCTTGATGTTTTCTTCATTGTTTATGTTATTAATTATTATTAATTATTGATGTTAGCATAGTAATTATTGATTCAATTAGTTTAAAGATTATAGGCCTACTAAAATTAGCTATTTCTCCTTTGGTGAGGTGGCAGATGTGTCTTCCATGGAACTGGACCATTTCACCTAGGTTATCAAGTTCGTGGGTATAGAGGTCTTCATAACCTTCATTCATCTTTTTCTTTATTTAGTTGCTGCATTATAATTATACATGACAGTAGGAATTATGCCCTATTCATACATGCATATATTTCTGTGTTTTTATCAGTGGTAAAATAATAGGGTTCATTTTGGTGTAATTGTACAAGTATGGGAAAAAAATTGGTTCCACTTCAGACCCCAGTCCTTCCTCTTTCCTCCCCTTCTTCCCTTGCATCATTCCCCTTCATCTACTCTGTTGATTGTTCTTCTATTTATGTGTAGTTGTTTTTAAAATTTTAAAATTACATAAACATAAAGGTGGAATTCACTGTGGTATGTACATAGCATAATGTGGTCAATTTCATCCCAACATTCCTCTTTTACAGTCATTACAGCCTCACCCTCAACCCCCTTCCTCTCCTTTGCTGACCTCCCTTTAATTTTCATGAGATCCTGCCTTCTACTTCTTTTTTGCCTTACTTGGGTCTGGCTTCTACGTACGAAAGAAAACATCCAACTCTCCACTTTTTGAGTCTGTATTATTTCACTTATCATGATGTTCTCCAATTCCATCCATTCACCAGCAGATACCATTGCTCTTTATTGATGAGTAAAACTCTATATATCACATTTTCTTTATCCATTGGTCTGTTGAGAGGCACCTGGGCTGGTTCCATAACTTGGCTATTATGAATTGTGCTGCAATAAACATTGATGTTACTGTACCACTATAATATGCCCATTTATCTATCTATCTATTTATTTATTTTTTGGTGTTGGTGCTGGGAATTGAACCCAGGACCTTGTGCATGCAAGATAAGCACTCTACTAACTGAACTATAACCTCAGCCGCTGATTTTAGTTATTTAGGATAAATATGAAAGAGTGGGATAGCTGGGTCTTATGGTACTTCCATTCCTAATCTTTTGAGGAATCTCTATACTGCTTTCCAAAGTGGTTGCAGTAATCTGCATTCCACTAATACTGTATGAGCAGTAACTTTTCCTCCCACATCCTCACCAGCATTCATTATTATTTGTATTGCTGATGATTGCTATCCTAATTGTAGTTTTCTTTTTTATGTAATTTTTAAATTTACATATGACAGCAGAATGCATTACAATTTTTATTATATATATAGAGCACAATTTTTCATACCTTTGATTGTATACATAGTATATTCACACCAATTCGTGTCTTCATATGTGTACTTTGGAGAGTAATGATCATCACATTCCACCATCATTAATTACCCCATGCCCCCTCCCTTCCACTCTAACCCCTCTGCCCTATCTAGAGTTCATCTATTTCTTTTTTTAAATTTCTTTCATACATGACAATAGTGGAGTGCATTACATACATAATCTTTTTTTTTTTTTTGCATTACAATTCTTAATACACCTTTATACCACAATTTATCAAATCTCTGTATTTATGGTATGTTGACGCCAAATTCACATCTTCATACATGAATTTTGTATAATGATGACCATCTATTTCTCCCATGCTCCCTCTCCCTATCCCACTATGAATCAGCCTCCTTATATCAAAGAAAACATTTGGCCTTTGGATTTTGGGGATTGGCTAACTTCACTTAGCATTATCTTCTCTAATTCCATTCATTTACCTGCAAATGCCATGATTTTATTCTCTTTTATTGCTGAGTAATATTCCGTTTCATTTCTAATATTAGTAATATTTTTACATTGATTGGCCTGACTGAAGTTTCGTCCTTTTTAGTGATGTTTTCTAAGAACAACTTTTGTTTCTGTTGATTTCCCTGTGGATTTCTTGTTTGGATTCCATTTGTTTTTGGTCTAATTTTTATTACTTATGTCTTTTGCTGACCTTAGATCTGATTTTCTATTGTTCTTTTTCTAGTTTCCTAAGGTGGAAGCTCATAGAATGGATTATAAATCTTTCTTGTTTTCTAATATCTACATTCAATGCTACACACTGCCCTCTAAGAGCTGCTTCTGCTGCATCTCACAAATGTCAATCTTATATTTTCATTTTGCTCAAAATATTCTGAAGTATCCCTTAATATTTCCTTGACTGTATGTGCTATTTAGAAATGTGCTACTAATTTTCACAAATTTAAAGAGGGGGGTTCAACTTCTTTCTGATATTGATTTCTAGTTTCACTTCATTATGGTCTTAGAGCACACATTACATGATTTCTGTTCTTTTAAATTTGTTAAGGTGAGAAAATAAATTTGTTAAGGTTCACTTTATGGCCTAGAATGTGATATATCCTGGCGAATGTCCCACAGGAACTTGAGGAGAATGTGTAATTTGCTGCTATTGGATGAAGTATTCTATAAATATCAATTACAGGCAATTGATTGATGATTCTGTTCAGTTTGACCATATTCGTGTTGATTTCCTACCTGATGGATCTGTCAGTTACTTCTGATGGCGGGGTGTTGGAAGTCTTCAGCCGTAATAGTGGATTTGTCTATCAATTTTTGCTTCATTTTTATTTTGACCTCCTGTTGCTAGGCACATACATTTAAGCACTGTTATGTTTTATTAGAGAATTTATTCCTTTATCATTTGGTAATGGCCTTGTTTATTCCTGATGATTTTCCTTGCTTTGAAGTCTGTTTGGTTTGACATTAATGTGCTGTTGGATTTTGATTATACTTAGCATCCATCCTGTTACTTTGTGTGCCTTTAAACTGAATGTGAACTTCTTGTAGACAATGTATTAGTTGGGTTTTGGTTTTTTAAATCCATTCTGACATCTACCAAATTTTATTTGGTTTATTTAGACTTTGGAAGTGCTGGCTAACGTATCTGTGTGTTTTTCATTTGTTGCTTTTGTGCTTGATTCCCCCCTTACTCTTTCTGCTTTCTCTGATTTTAATTTCTCCATTTATATTATTACTATTATACTTTTATCACATATATTATATTTCTACTTATTTCATTTTCTTCTCTTAGTTTATCAATTATATTTCTTTTAAATTTTTTGATGGTTATAGTAGAATTTTCAATGTACATTTCCACATAAGAATTGGCAATATACATTTCCAACTAATCTAAGTCTGCTTTCAAATAACTTATGCCACTTCATTGTTATTACAAGTACTATTCTTCCTGTCCTTAAAAACATGCTGTTGGTTTCTTTTCTTATCTATAATCACCAATTCATTGTTACTATGATTATTATCATTTTTTTAAGAGAGAGGTGAGAGACAGAGAGAGAGACAGAGAGAATTTTTAATATTTATTTTTTGGCGGACACAACATCTTTGTTTGTATGTGGTGCTGAGGATCCAACCCAGGCCGCACGCATGCCAGGCGAGTGCGCTACGGCTTGAGCCACCTCCCCAGCCCTACTATGATTATTTCGAACATATATAAAGTATAATATTTTACTTTACCTTCAGTTATTCTTTTCTAACACTCTTCTTCTTCTTCTTCTTTTTTAATGTAGATCTGAGTCTTTGGTCCCTATATTTCCTTTTCTCTAAACCTGTGTTGTTTTAAATAGCAAAAATTTGGAAACAAAATAAATATTCAACAGCAGGATAAAACTATGGCAAATCCAGGTCATGGAAAACTATGAAGTCATTGAAAATGAATTCAAGCTTCCAACTTGGTTCTGCTCTCCACCTTCTCATTGGTCATCAATCACATTTCAGGAGAGCTCACCCAGGCACCCTGTGAGCAGGGAGAATTAACCATTTCCACTTCCTCTTGTACTTCTGAGAATGTTTTCTAGTGTTGGTAGCATGGGAGAGGCTGCAAGGAAGGTAATCATGTCCAAGATCATGCAACCAGACCCACGGACCTCAGTGAGAGGGCACCAGAGAGCAAAGGACCCCTAGGAAGTCCTGGGAAGTGCATGCCTCATGTACAGTTGGGTGGCTGCAAAGGAGGCTTTTCCTTTGGCCTGGTAATTACTGGGGAGGGTTGGAATAGGATTTTTTTCTCCACCAAGCTTTACCTTTGTCTGCTTATTCAGTACACTAGGATATTTTTCTCTTAGAATCTCAGGAAAGCAAAGAAATGAGAGAAAGGAAAGGCATCTCTGTCTTCAGAACCTCAGCAGCCTTGGCCCTTGGAGGAGCCTCGGGGTTCTAGGTATGGGCAATGTTTAAAAGAAATTCTCTTGACTAAGAGTCTCCTCTCAAGACTAGGGAAGCATGTCCGTCTGGAGTGAAGCAAGGGAGGAGAGACCAGTGTCCCTGTGACCTGTACCCTAAGTTGAGCCCCTCAAATAGAAAAACAAACTGAAAGATGTTGTAGAAACCTAAAGCAGTAGGGCCTTGCAATTTTCTGGGATAGGAACAGGAAAAGTCATGAAGCTTAGTGAGGGAAGACAAAGTTCTGAGTGACCCGGAGGAATCCTCAGCCAGCACCAAAATGCAGGAGAAGCAAGCCCCCAGCCCACGTGCCTGAGTGCAGTGTGGAGGCTGGTAGAGAGAGCCCCTTAGGGTGGGACCCACTTCATGGTAGAATACACCAGTGACCCCGACTAGACATGAAAATAGGCCCAATGGTGAATGTCAATGTAGACTAACGACATTGGGCGTGAGATTGCTTGCTTTAGAAAGAACCTGTAGGGAAGGGTTGGCCAAGCCTTTACTGAACTCAAATTTCTACAACCCTGGTAAAAATGATTGTTCAGAATTAACGTTAACTGGGTTATTTAAAAAAGAAGTCGTTGGTTACAACAGTGCCATTCAGAATAGCCAAGCTATGGAGCCACTCAAGATGAACCGAGAGAGAAAATGTGATAAATGGAAATGCAGAACATCATGCCAAGTGAAATAAGCCAAAGGCTGAAAGTCAAAGGTCAAATTTTTTCTCCTATGTGGAAGCCAGAATGAAATGAAGAAAAAAAGTGGAGAATCCCACAAAAATAGAAGGGGACTCAGTGGATTAGAGGAATGGGATTGAGGGGAAGGAAGGAGGGACTGGAAAAGGCAGGAATGGTGGAATACAGTTGACCAAGTTATGCCATAGACAATATGTATGTGCCACAGTGAATTTCACCTTTATGTCTGTCTATACGGCAGCAATTAGAAAAACAATAAATATAATGTTGGGCTGGACTTAATTTTTCAAATATGTAAAATTGTATTTACAAAACACTTGTATCTGTGAATTAAAATTCCTACATGAAAATTTTCATGGTATTTTTTTTTTCGCCCCAGACTCCCTTAGGGTGATGATAGGTGGAGAAGAAAGAGATAATATTACTATTACCAAGTTGTTGGGCCTGAAAACTCCCTCCCACTAAGGGTTAAGCCAGACCTTTTTATATCTAAACTGAGTGAGCCAGCAGCCCTGATTGTAAATAAGGAATTAATGAATGCATCAAAGACAATGTTGAGATTGCATAAAAAATGAGCAGTTCACACCTTTTTTTTTCAAAGTTAACTTTGTTTCAGCTTAAAAAACCTGATAAATGTTTTCAATTAACAGTTACAGAAAAAGAAAATTATATTGCAAATTCATGCAAAATCTTCCTTCAAAATCACTTGCCTAATTACACAAATCAATTCTTCAGACTGAGAACCGAGCTCCAAAATAGAAAGTACAGATGTTTCAGAAGCAGTTGAATGGATAAGGTGGAGATCTCAGGGTGGCCTGCCCCTGCTTCTCTCTCATGAACATAAAATGAGTTATAGATCATAGACACCTAGTCTTTGAGGGCCCGGTGTTGCTTCATAAAGAATTCAGCACAGTGCCTAGGACATTTCGGGACTAAAGAAGTACAACATAACTAGTCCTGTTGCCTCCCCAGGAAAAATGAATAATAAACCCATTCACCCAGGAAAATATTCTAGTTCTGGAACAATTAAGGGCTGCCAAGCAGCAATGAGCAGACGTGTGGATGCTCTGTGACATTAAGATCCAAATAAATATTTGTTGTCCCCTTCCTTATCATCTTTCATTGTTATTATCATCATCCTTTGAGAACCTTGCAGTCATTCAGACAGATTTTAACGCTATAGAAAAGGAATTGGGCTTGGGAGGCCCGGTTGCAGAACTGACTCAGCCTTTAGCTGACATTTAATTTTGGCAGATTGCTTCCCTGCTCTGGGATCCCATATAATGCATGAGGAGCTGAGTGGTTAGTCTAGATGAGCTTGGGATGACCCTTTCTGCCTTATCTATTGTCACATAATAGTAGAGCAAAGACTTTTTCTTATTGATCACAGTACATCTTTGCTCTGTGTCTGTCTCAGAGTATGTGCCCAACACTTGTTGGCTAATGTGAGTTAGATTTTTTTTTTTTTTTTTTTTTTTGCTTTGTGGGGTGTGTGTGGAAGGTATGAAGAAAGACAGAGGAGCCAGTGATATGCATGTCCTCACCATTTCCCTTACTCATGGACAGATAAAGATTCTAAAATCTAGGTCCTCAAACCAAGACTGACTCATAGAAGTTTTGCAACATTTTGTGTTTGTGTTTGCTGAATCTATAGCCTCCCATTTCCTAAAAGAATAAGGGATTGCTTTTATATTTTATTCCTAAATCCTTGCTGTGCCTTAAGGATGGAGCAGCCCCTGCTTGATTCTCAGTGGTAGTTCTGCATCATTAATGCCACTAATAACTAACTACAACCCTAAGACAGGAGTCCCCTGAATGATTCTCACTCCTGATTATGGATAAAATTTTAGACCCCGGATTAATAAACATGCAGAAAATACCAACACCCCTCCCTAATGTACCCAACAACGACAACAACAGAAAGTCATCAGTAAGTTCAGAGAAAGAAAGATAAATTTCCTAGAACCCTCCTGTCAGGAGGAACCTATGACATTTGAGCATAAACCTTAATCTTGAATTTCTGGGGACTCAAGGAAATTGAGGAAATAGAAAGATTCAGGGTCTCAGGCAATATCATAGCAATGCATGGGGAAAATGCATTCTTACCCCTGGGCTTCTCCACCAACGCTCTTGAAAGATGCACTGATTAATGTCATGAGCAAGAGTTTTCAGTATCAACTACTGCTTTATAATGCATCGTCTATTTACAGCTTGCTAATGGCCTAGAATAACATCCTAAAATTTGTGATTTCCCTGCAGTCTGTAAGTCAGATGAATATTTCTGTTGATCTGAGTGAAGGCTAGCTGATCAACAGGGACAACTCATGATACTCTGGTCAGCTGGGTTATATTCAGAATCACTTCTTCATGGTTCTCTTGGCCAAAGTGAATAACAAAGGTAGTCCAGAGGAAAGGAGCAATACACTGTTTCTGCATGGGAGTAGCTTCAAATTCACTTTGTGAGGGTCATGGATAGAAGGAGGTAGAAAATTTGAACCAATTTTAAATAAACCTACCACAGTCAGCCATCTGTCCACCTCCCTTCACATATAAAATGCACTAAGCCCTCGTACCAACCTCCACTCACACAACATCTCATCCAATGATGGCATCATACTCAAAATCAAGATCTTGTTATTGTATCAATTTTAGTCCCAGGTTCTCTTGATCTTGAAAACTAGGAACTGAAACACCAAGTCATCAGGTCCCATACCCCTACCTCCAAGATTTTATGAGATAGTAAAACTTCAATAAACACTCCCATTCCACAGTGGGAATAGTAGTCAGTGGCCTACAGTAATCTGAAATCATATTACTTAAATAGGCCATGTTTCTACTCCTCGGGAGTGACTTACCATCCACTGTTTTTTTTTAGATCTGGGCTCCAATGTTTGATGTACCCTTTCTTTGCTATCATCCTCTCTGACTATGTCTATAGAAGTGGGCTCTCTCTTGGCTTAGTTGTTTCCTCCATCTGCTTCTTAACCTTCAGGAGCTAGTGTTCCAGAAGTGTCTTCATAATTTTAAAAAAATGTCAGTCCTTTTATTACACACTGGAATCATTTTGCCAATTTAACTCCCTTTAAAACTTTGTGGGCTTTCCATGCATCTAATTATCATCTACTTCATGCTTCAAAATCCACATCTGTAATAGCTGCTAAGACAGACCCCTCTCTTTGATGCTACTGCTATTTTGGGGTAAGACTTCTATGTTGTTCAACTTCCCTTTAGTATGGCTAGAAAGGTCTACATAAAGTTAATACAGAATCCTAAAGCAACAGGTTTGATTTGTTTGTTGTAGTCAAGATCATCTTATTTTATTTATTTTTAAGATTTATGTACAATAAAACAAATCTACTTTTCATATATAGTTCCATGAATTATAACATATATTTATGCAACTATCATGACCCAATCACTTCCCAATAGGCCCGACTTTCCAATATTGCTGCATTGAGGATTACGTTTTCAACATATGAATTTTGGGGACACACCCAAGTGACAAAAATAGACAACCATTTAGTCATCGTGTAAAAACTCTTTTATAATATTCCTTTAAAGACACATTTTTCCCAAGCTCTAACTTCTGATAACCACAAATCTGTTTTCCATCACTATTTTGTCTCCAAGAAAGTTATGTGAATGGAATGGAAAAGTGCATTAAATTCTTAATGTTAGACTTACTCAGCTCAGTGCCTGTAAGTTTTTGCTTGTATCCTCAGTACTTTTCAGTTTGCACTGATGAGCAGGATTCCCATGTATGGATATACCACAGCGTGCAAGTGACATTCACCCATTGAAGGTGCTTGGGCTGCTTCCAGTCTGGGGTAATTATGAATAGAACCTCTCTTAAATATTTGTTTACAGGTTTTTGTGTGGAAATAATGGTTTAAAAATCCAGAGTAAATATCTATGAGTGAGATTGCTTGGTTAAAGCATAAGTGTATGTTTACATTTATAAGAAATGGAACACTGTTTACCACAATTCTCATACCATTTTACATTCCCATCAGCAAGGTATGAGAGCTCAAATTGCTCTTCACTCTCACTAGCACTTGATATTGTCAGTACTTTTTTTATGTTATTCAAGATAATAATTGTGCAGTAGCATCCATCTAGCTGTAACTCACATTTCCCTAGTGGCTAGTGATGAACATGTTTGCATTGACTTATCTGCCATTTGTATATCATCTTCAGTGAAATGGCTGTCTTTTACCATTTTCTTATTAGATTGTTTATTTTTCTGTTGAGATTTGACTTTTGTATACATGCTACATATGAAGCCTTTGTCACATATGTTTTTTGCAAATACGTTTCCCAATCTATAGCTTTTTCCTCATCCATGTAATAAGATTTTTCACTAAGGTCCATAAGGTCCAAGGAATAAGATTTTTCACTAAGGCCAAAATTTGTATAAAGTCCAATTTATTGATTTCTTTTCTTTGATGGGTCATGCTATAGGTGTCGTGTCTAAAACTATTTACCAAGCACTTGCTTTTGAAAACTTCATTATTTATATATTCTTATGAGAGTTTTATAGCTTTATATTTAAGTCCATGATATGTTTTAAGCTAATTCTTGCATAAATTGTGTGGTTTAGATCAAGATGTATATGTATCTATGGAATATATATGTATATATTATATATAATTATATATATTATATATAATATATATTATATATATATTCACCATTTTGCCATTCAGTTTATTTTGTACCTTTATAAAAAATCAGCTGTCTGAACTTGTGAGTGACTACGCAGGATTTTCTATTCTGTTTGCTGATATCTCTGTGCACCCCTCCTATACCACTCCATAGTCTTGATTATTATAGCTACATAATAAGTCTAGAAGTAGAATAGAACAATTTGTCTAACTTTATTCTACTCTCTTTTAGAACTATTCTGGTTACTCTTGCTATTTTTTTTCTCTTATATATTTTGGAATAATCTTGTCTATATCTAGAAAATCATCTTGCTGAGATTTTGCTAACCCAGAAATTGTGTTATCATCAATTCAGTGTGTCAATCAGCATATCAATTTGGAAAGAATTGGCATTCTCACTATATTGAGTCTTCCAATCAGTGAACATGGAAATTTTTTTTATTAATTTAGAGTCTTTGATTTCTTTACTTATCATTTATATCTTGGCATACATATATATTTTTTTAATTTATGCATAAGAATTCCAATTTATTAATTATAAATGATATGTTTATACGTTTTACTTATTTCCATGTGTCCAAAATACAATCAACTTTTTGCATATTGACTCTAATTCCTATGAATTTTGCTGAAGTCAGTTATAACTTCTAAGGTAGATTCTCTGTTTTCTAATTCAAAATAGTTTAGAATCTGAAATAATACTGAATCATTTATTTCAGCTGTTATATTAACTGAGTGTAATATTACAAATGACAAAAAAAGTTTAAATAATCAGATTTTAAGAGAAATAAAATCTGATGACCCATAGTCCTGATGGTCTGGAATAATTAACTACAATGTACTTAATATTTAAGCTGGAGTTTGGCTGATATTTATTCCCCAGAATCTTTTCCATTATTTTGTGTGTAGATAATCATGTGATCTACAAATTGGCACAATTTTATTTCTTTCTTTCTAAGCTATATACCTATTATTTCTTTGCCTTGCCTATTGTTTTATCTAAATCTTCCAATTCTATGTTTAATGACAAGTAGTAATGACAAGAGAACATTTTTGCCTAGTCCCAAACCTCATGGGAGAAACATTCAGTTTCTAAGTATTTTAGGCATGATGTTAATTCTAAGAGGCTAGATGTAAGTAACTCATTGTAGATGCTGTTCATCAATCTGAGGAAGTTCTCATATTGCATATAGCATATAGTTTGGTCATTCCTTTGTCCTTTTAAATTTATTCTGCCAACCTCTGCCTCTTAATTGGAGAGATTAATCCATTTACATCTAGTGTAACTACTGGAACAAATTAGATTTATGTCTGCCATTTTGCTTTGTTTTTTAGATGCCTTGTCTTTTTAGTTCCTTGATTCTGCAGTTACTGCTTATGAGTGTGTGTGCGTGTGTGTGTGTATTCTAGTGTTCAATCTTACTTTTTCATTTCTTTTACTATATATTTTCATTACTTTCTAATTGGTTTTCGTGGGAATTGCCATCATCATGTGAATTGTAAATTTATAACTATCTAGTTTGGATTAATATCAATTTAACTCAACTTGCTTACAAGAATTCATTTCCTATAAAGTTCTGTTTTCCTCCTACTTTACACTGTTTTTATCAAAAATTACATCATTGTATATGTGTGCACATAAACATAAATTTATATTTTTTTGAGTTTTTATTGTATATCTTTTCTCCATCCTTCTATTTTCAATCTGAATTTATCATAATGTTTGTAGTAAGTTTCTTATTCACAGCTTATAATTGGGCCATTTAAAAAATATGGTCTCCCAATCTTCAATTTTTAAGTGTTATTTTAGATAATTTTAAAAATATGATTATTGATATAATGAGTTTAAATATGCCATTCCATTTTGTTTTGGGCTTGTTCTTTCTGAGGTCTTTTATTTTGTGCCTGTTTTATTTTTACAGCCTTCCTGTATAACACATGAACATGCTTTAAGAATACCATTTTGATCTTGCCCTTGCCGGTGTCGTTTCTGCTTTCCTGATATTCCAAAATTCCTTCTCTTTTATCATTTTCTCTCTGTTTGGAGAATTTCCTCTAGCCATTGTTTTAGGATAGGTCTTATGGGGACAGGTCCTCCAAGTTCCCTTCATCTCAGAATGCTTTGATTTTCTCTTCATTCAGAAAGGATATTTTCACTGGATATTGAACTCTAGATTAACAATAATTTTATCTCAGAACTTGAAAAATATTGTGCCACTTGCTTCTGATCTTCTGATGAGACATCTATTATCATTTGAATATTTTTACCTCCATAAATAATGCTTTGCTTTTCTCTAGCAAAAAAAAAAAAAAGATCTTGGTTTCAAGATCTTCACTCTCTTCATTTAGTTTGGGGATGATAAATTATAATGTGTCTTGGCATGATGTTCTTTAGGTTTTTCTCGTTTGGGATTTGTTTAGCATCTTGACTCTAAGTTTATGCTTGTTGGCAAATTTTGGAACTTGTCAGGCATTAATTGTTCTAATACATTGTTAGCCCTTGCTGCCTCTCCTCTCTCCTTCTGAGACTCTAACTACACAAATGCTCAGTTGTTTGCTATCATCCCCAAAACCACCAGTTTGATTATGCTTTCAATTCTAGTCTTTGTTTCCTGTCTGCTTAATACTATCTCCTATCAGAGTCATTGGATAGCTGATTCACACATTTTGTCTAGATTTGATTCTATGGGTGGTAGAAGAGACAAAGGTGGGCATGCTCACTCAATCTTACCCAGAACCACAATTGGTACCTCCTCACTTTATGTTGAGGACTGCAAGTTCAAAGCCAACCTCAGCAAGTTCAAAGCCAATCTCAGCAATTTAGCAAGGCCCTAAGCAACTCTGCAAGAGATTTAAAAAAAAAAGATTTTCTAATATGTTGAGTTCAACCCCTCTATAATCTATGAAATTCTATTGCAAATTGGCCAATGTTTTCTTTAACTGTCATTTTTATATTACAATCATATCCTGTCATCTAGGTGTTACCACTTAACCCTTTCAAAATACTACCTAGAAATCACCTCTCCAAAATCCACAAGTCCGTAGATGAGTACCTGATCTTTCACATTGACACAGGAATATGTTTTTAATAATTGTTTGTCCCTTTCATAAGTCAACATTTTTCTACTTTCTATAATAATCTCCTGGACATTTTCCTACTTTAGTTAGCAGTTTCCCCACTGTTTTTTCAGCTTCCACAGTCCATCTAGTACCAAAGCCAATTCTATATATTTTAGGCTTTTGTTATAGCATCAAACCCTTTTTTAGATACCTACTTCTGTATCTGCTAATTCTTGAGGTAGAACCATTCCAAAATTGAAAGGTTTTAAACTACAATAACCTGTAATTTCTCACGAGCTGAAGAATCGCATGAGTGACTTTGCTCAGTGGCTTTCATCTGAAGGTGCTAATGTGTCTGTGGTCAGCTGGGGTCAGTCAGGGACTGTCTGGTACAGGGTAGCTTATGCTGAACTAATTGACTGAGTTGGCTCTGTTCTATATGTTCTCTTATCCTTCGCCAGGGTAGCCTGGGCATATGGTTCAAGAAATATGGAAAGCACACAAGTTCACTGGAGGTCTATTTCTGAGACTCATACACGATCCCCATCTGCTACATTCTGTTGGTCAACCAGAGTCACGAGTCCACTCTACATCCAAGGAGAGGTAAAATAACATTCCATATCTCCATGGAAGAAGTTACAACAAATGTTTCAGGAGTGCACAGATAGGGAGGAAAACATTGAGGCCATTTTTGTAATCTATCTACTTTATCAATAACAGTTTGACCAAAAAAAAAATGTACAGAGGCTTTCCCCATGAAGTTGGATCTTCCAGAAATCCAGGAGCTCAATGTTGAGATCTTTTTTAGTTCTTGAAAGGAAAATTCATGGGCCTTGGAGATTGGATGTAGATATTATAGAAGTCCCTCTGAAGAGCATAGGACAAATCCAAATACAGCATTTGGGGATGCACCTGATTTAAATTATTTACTTGCAGGTTTACTTAAATTATTTAAAGCTTTGAGTATGGTTAGTGCTGCTATTTGCAATCTGAATCTCTCTAGAGGAAATAATCAAAGAAAATCAGAGATCAAGAGAAGGAGGAATGACATAACCAGGGTCAGAATAAGAGAACAGCAATAAAGGAGTGAACACGGAGTGGAAGCCCAGGAGGGCAGGCATGATAGTTGAAGCTCCAATCATAAAATGTCCTGATGATATGTGTTGCTTTTATAATCTCACCAAGACCTTCAGTCTTCAGAACCTTGCTGGACTGGGGAACATTTGGAGTGGTCCCGGCAATACTTTCTGAAAATATATTGTACTCTATTCTTCTAGAACTGGAGCTGTCAGTTTCTCATGGGATATCACACCAATGAGTAATCTGAACACGTTTCTCTGAATGACCTTGGGGGCCCTGAAGAAGCAAGAATTCGCCTCGGGCTGGGAGGACAGAAGTGATGTAAAGAGAATATCATTGGTAGTGGTGGAGGGTTTACTGGAGGATGAACCCAGGGGTGCTTAACCTCTGTGCCACATCCCCAGCCCTTTTGATTTCATTTTATTTCATTTGTTTTTTATTTTGAGAGAGGGTCTTGCAGAGTTGCTTAGGGCCTTGCTAAGTTGTTGAGATTGGCTTTGAACTTGCTGAGGTTGGCTTTGAACTTGCAGTCCTCCTGCCTCAGCCTCTGGAGTCGCTGGGATTACAGGCATACACCATACCTGCAGGCTTCTCATTGGCTTTTGAGAGCAATGTGGAGACCCTTTATTGGAGGACATACAGGAAGAATATGCCTGTTATTTAGTGGGTCTGCATCCATAGGAAAATTCAGTCTCTTCTGGGCCTAGGGGTTCCCAAAATCTTGAAGGTCTTCTCACTCATCATGGGAATCCGTTCTGGACACTTCTAAACCTGTCTTGATGACTCAGTATTCACTGATACAGTCCAATACTTCTTGGGGTGGCTGTTAGAACCCATTTACTTAGTTTGCTGTAGTGCCTGATCGCTCACTGGGGACTCCATGAAGCTGAGTAAGGGAACTGCAGTGCTTTCATTCTTATGAATTCTCAGTTTCTATTCTCCTGGACTGAGTTATCCAGGTTCATACAATGGCTTTCGACACAAGGGGTTGATTTGCCCTAAAGATTCCAAGATGATAGAAACTCAAGAGAGATGATAATAGATGCATCCAAAATGGTTTGGGGTGTCAAAAAACACTCAGGGCCTTGGAGCAGGGAAGTCATCCCCAGCCAGTAGTCTCAGCAAGCCATTGTCCTAAAAGTGGACCACATGTCCTTCTTTTTATTTTAATATTCCTTTTTTAAAAAAAAAAAGTGAGATGAGGTCATCGCCTTTTCACTTCCTTCTTGAGAGCTGACACATCCAGTGCAAATGAAGCTAATGACGAGAGACAGAATTTTAATGTTAATTAGATATTCCATGTGTCTTAGTTCATCAGAGAACGATTGCTCTTTTATGTATCAGATGAAAGCAGAGCTCTTGCTTGGAGGAAAACAGAGTACACAGAAAAGAAAGTATTCTCAGTTTTGTAATTATTCAAATGATTGTTGCTTTTTATAAAAGAAAAAGATTTTGAGAGGGCAGGAGGATACTTAGCAATAACACAACTGCATGGCAGGAAGCCACAGCAGAGCCTTCAAGACCCTCTTTTCTCTTTTTTAGCAAACATTGTTAAAAACCGTAATCTCCAATTAGGAAACAACCTCTCAGAGAGTTTTCAGTGGCCTCATTAAACAAGTAGGAGGTGGGTGGTAGGACCTAGCCCCCTTCTAAATGGACCTACCCAGAGGGAAAAGGGCAAAAATAAAGAGAAAGTCCCCTGCCCCTGTACTGTGCCAATATCCAGGTTGGAAGAAAGACACTAGGCCTGCATGTCCTAAGTACTTTTTAAAATTTAGTTAAAAATAAGGTTGGTGCAAAGAATGAAGACTATTCCATTCCATCTGGGAACTCCATTTTCACACATAAAAAATGCACATGTTGGATGAGCTCAGAGAATCTGAATAAAAGCTGCAGGGGCCTCCTCTTCCCTAACCTCCAGGGTGCAAGGCAGAGGTATAGGTTAGGGTGGGAATGGTTTTTAAATTACAAGTGAACAAATAAGCTTCTGTTACTGGTGGAAATATGTTATGTTCTGGTAGGTTGAGAAACAAAAAGGTTGAAAAACCAGTTGAGTGGATTCATTATTCCATCATCAAATCTTTATTAATTTGAGAATTATCTGATTCTACTTGATAGGTGAACCAATGAGTGGAAATAAAGAATTGACATTTATGAATAAAACATTTAATATTTACCATTTTCTTTTGTTACTTTTGAAATTTTTCAATATTTTGGAATAATTTTATAATTTTAGATTTACAAAAAAAATTGGAAAAAGAATTTCCATGTATCCTTCATCCAGTTACACTTAATGTTTATGTCTTATATATAACTATGGTACATTGGCCCCAACATTTGTGCATTATTATTAACTAATTCTAAGTTTCATTTGGATTTTGCCAGTTTCCAGCTAATATCCCATTTCTGCCCCAGGATACAATTCAGAACCTTACATTGCATTTAGGCAATATTTAGTCTTGTGTATTCATTTTCATGCTGTGTATTGTTTGGGTGGACTTATAAGTCCATGAATACTCATGGCTCCCACTCCTCAGAAGCTCATGGGTCTATAAGGCAAAATCATATTGCAGAAAAGTTTATGCATCTCCATCCTTAGATCTTTATTTCATTTTTGGTGCTGGGGATGAAACCCAAGGCCTTGTGCCTGTTGGGAAAGGGCTCTACCACTGAGCTACATCCCCAGGCCAGACCTTAGAACTTTAAAATTTAATATATGAAGCTTGAGGATGCCATGCCAGTAGAAGAGTCTTTCTTGGAAGTCCATAGCTCATTGATCAGCAGACAACCCATAATGGTGACGCTAGTAATATGCCAGCTGAATCTTATGTGCTAACTGGCTCAGGATGGGATAGATAAGCAGGGTCCTTCTTTTAGGACATTCTGACCAGCAAAAAAATATTGTATTACATATGTCAATCAAAGCAAGATGTACAAAAATAGAGTCCAACAGGCTGTTTCACATCATGTATCCATTTTTTCTTTATTTCTCTTTAGGTTCTTTGGCATTATGTAGACTCAACTGGAGATATGTAAATAATCCTTCCTAATCAGAAAGAATAATCCAAATAAAATTGACAAAAACTTTTTTCAAATAGATAAAATCTGAGATAATAGGGTGTAGGGAACTAGGCATTTTGTGTAGAACTCTGGTGAGAAAATGAACTGACTCATCCTTCAAGGTCACAAGGGACTTTGCAATTTGGGTTCTCAAGATATGGATACCTATTGACACAGTCAGCCAAAAGATAGTCAGCACAATATTATTGCAATTAGAAACAACATAATTGTTGGTCAAGATTGTTTAGACAACTTATAGGACAGGCATATAGAACTAACGTGAAGCTTTAAAAAATAACATTAAAAAAGAATATTTATTGACAAAGTACTGCTAATAGACAATAGGATTCTTTTGTGTATGTAGGTATGTATATATTTGCTTTTTGAGAGTTGTTTTACTAAATATGTTAACAATGATTATTTGGGGGAATTGGAGATATTCTAACAATATTGAGATGTAATTCACATACCATACAATGCCCCGCCTTAAATCGTTTGCTTATTCTAGACATGTCTTATGAATGTTATTATACAATATGTGGCCTCTTGTAACTGGCTACTTTCATTTAGCATAATGTTCCCAAGGTCCCTGCATGTTGTTCCATGTGTCAGTACTTCATTTTGTTTTTAGTGACTGGATTATAATAATTCATTGTTTGGATATATTACATTTTATTTTACCATTCATCATTTGATGAGCATTTGGGTTGGTTCCACTTTGTGATTATTATGAATAATGCTGCTATAAACATTTGTGTACATATTTTTCTGTGGACACATACTTTCATCTCTCAGATCTATAGCTAGGAATAAAATTGCAGGGTCCTATGGTCATTCTGTTTCATTTTCTGAGAAACCACCAAACTGCCCAAATGGCTGCACCATTTTGCATTCTCACTAGGAATGTATGAAGGATTCAATTTCCTCACATTTTTAGCAATACCTTCTATAACCTGACTCTTTCATATAGCCCTCATAGTATGCAAAGCAGTACATTATTATGGTTTTGGTTTGTATTTCCATAGTGACTAATGATGTTGGATGCTTTTTCATGTGATTTCTGACCATTCTTATATCATTTCTAGAGAACTATTCAGATCCTAGGTCTAATTTTAATTTAGTTATTCATCTTTTTATTATTATCTGGTATGAATTCTTTACATATACTCAATATACAGAAATCCCAGAAGAAATCATTGATTTTTCAAATATTTTTTTTCTTGGTGATATCACTTATAGCACAGAAGCTTTTAATTAAAATTAAGTCCAATTTGTCTACTTTTTCTCCCCCCATCCTGCGGGTTTTTTTTTTTTTTTTTTTTTTTTTTTTTGCACCAAGGATTGAACCCACTGGTGTTTTACCACTGATCTACATCCCCAGTCCTTTTCATATTTTTATTTTGAGACAGATCTCACTAAGTTGCTGAGGCTAACTTCAAATTTGTGATCCTTCTGCCTCAACTTCCCTAGTCTCTAGGATTACAGGCATGCGCCACCACACTGGATCCCTTGTATTTTTGGTGTGCTAAGATACTATTTCCTAAAATTGATCACAAAGACTCTTCTTCAAAGAGTTTTAGTTTTAGCTTTTGCACTGAAGTGTATTAATCATTTCAAGTTAATTTTTTTTTGTATAGGGTAATGAAGGGGTCTGATTTTATTCTTCTATGGGTGGATATTCAATTGCCCCCCAAAATCATTTGTCAGAAATAGTATTCTTTCTCTAATGGTCGTGTGCCCTTGTCAAAAATCAGTTGACAACAAATGAAAGGATTCATTTTCTAAATTCTCAGTTCTATTCCTTATGCCAGTAACATACTCTAGCTCTGTAGTAAGTTACAAAGGGAGTCCTCAAATGGAAAAAAATGGGGAAGTAGGAGTCCTCGAATTCTGTTCTTTTCCAAGGTGTGTTTGCATTTGTATATGCATTTTGTGATCATTTCTGGTTATACATTTCTGCAAAAAGGCAGCTGGTTTTTGACAAGAATCACATCGAAGCTGAAGATCAATTTGAAACATACCACCATCTGAACAATACTTCTTATTTATGAGTATGAGGTGTCTTTCTACTTATGTAGATCCCTTTAATTCTTTTCAGTAATATCTTATAGTTTTCACTCTATAAGTTCTGCACTTTTTTGGATCAGTTTAAATATGTTATCTTTTTTGATGCTATTATAAATGGATTTTTTTAGCTTAATTTTTAAATTGTTTACTGCTAATCTATAGGCATAAAACTGTTTTGATTATTGATTTTCCACCCAAAACTTGCTGACTATACTTAGATTTCTGATGCTTTGTGAATGTGTGTGTTTTTGTGTGTGTTTCTGAAGAGTTTCTGCACATGATAATATCATCAACACATGGTGCTATTTGTACTCCTTCCCTCCCAAGATGAATAATTTTGTTACCTTTTTTCCTTATACCAAATGTGCTGGCTTGAACTTACATTACCATGCTCTGCAGAAGGGGCATGAGCATACAGGATCTCTTTATTTTTATTTTCTTGTCTTATTTATTCTTATGTTAGGTTTTTTAAAATCTTTTTTTCACTATTGATTTTGATATTGATAATTTTGTTCCTTTTTTTCTTCCTTTGATTATACGTATTTGCTAAACCTTCTATAAATATAAAATATAAAAGTTAGCAAAAAAAAAAATTTTCTAAAACCTCCGTGGGGAGGAGGTAGATGTGAGAGAGGAGCCTGAACTACTGAGGCTGGTTAAGGATCATGTGCTCAGTGTGCATTTCAGGTTTCCCACTGACCCAGGCTGACAGGCAACCAAGGACATAGAAGAGGGAAGACAAGAAGATGAATTTGAGAATCAAACTACCTTAATTGGTTCTTGATTGTCCCCCAAAGACTCGTGTATTAAAGGTGCTCATGATGGTGCTGGTAGGAGGTGGTAGAAACTTCATGAGGTGGAGCCCCGTGGAAGGTCCTTAGGTGACTGGCGGTGTGCCCTTGAAGCAATTGTGGGTCACCAGTCTCCTTGACCTCCTCCTTCTCCTTTTCCTTCTTCTATCTCTTGGCTGAGAGAGAAATGGCTTTGCTCTGTCACACCCTCCCACCATGATACATTGCCTCATCTCGGGCCCAAAGGGCCAACGGATCATGGTCTGGAATCTTCAAAACTGTGAGCCAAAATAAATCTTTTTCTTTATCGGTTGGTTATCTCAGGTATTTTTTTTTATAGTGATGGAAAGCTGACTGACATATAAGCCATACTTTCTAAGAGGACATGGGGGAAGTGGCCTCAGTGTAAGGATGACCACTCAGAGAACATGTAACCCCAAGAGTGAAGCCTAATGCAAATACGAACATGAGTGATGATTATATGTCAATGCAGGTTCGTCAGTCATGACAAGTGAGCCACTCAGGTGGAGGGTGTTGATAGTGGGAGGGACTATGCATATGCAGGGACAGGTGGCAGATGAGAACTCTGTAACTTCTGCTCCATTTTGCTGTAAACCAAAACCTCCCTAAGAAAGAAATCTTATTAATGAATAAATAATGATTAAATAAAAAATAGAGGAGCCCATTGTTTTGAATTAAACTGCACTAGACCCCAAGGACCAGACTAAAAGTTGAAACAGAGTCATTCATATTCAAATTCCACAACATACAGCTGACATTAACTTGTTATATGACCTGAGAAATCAGGAGAAAGATTTCCCAAATAGGCTGATTTCAGTCCACATGATAATGAAATCCCTTCTGCTTTAATCAGTAGCCAAAAAAAGTAATTTAATATTAACCAATCAGTTATTTTTCTATTGTTCTGTCTTTCCCCAACTAATAAAAATAGGAACTTTGAAGTAACCAATCCACTCTTTGTTCTTTGTTTTGCTTTCTTCAACTCTTCTTTGTCTATAATCTGCTTAACTCATTGGAACACTTCCTCTATTCTATGAAATGAAGTGTTGACTGATTCTGGAATCACAGATAAAAGCAATTCAGATTTTTAAACTAAATTTGTTGTAATTTCGTCTTTTGACATAGAGCTGTTTAGCTAGACATAGAGATAGACAGATGGCTAGCTAGATATGGACGGATGATAGATGATAAATAAGAGATAGATTTAAACAAAACAGTTAATCAGAAGTAAAGAAAATGGATATTATTTGACAATGCAATCATCTAAAATCGGACCCTGAGACAAGGATTTAAGTGAATGTTGCTTATTGGTAAGCTGATCCCAGCAACTAGCAGTAGAAGAATCGAGATAGAGAAGGGAAGGAGGCCAAGGCTGAGCATGACATGCAGGATATCACTGGTCCACTGAGGACCTCTTGCATACTGTGTAAAACAGCTCAGCGTCATTCCACCTGAGGGGCAAGAATGCTGATCTTCTACTAGCATTTGTCCTTTGTTGTTACACTTGTGTCATGTGGGAGCCCACCATGCTCCTGTGGCTGGAGAAAACCTGTACACAGTCGTGTGTGGTGGCACACACCTGTTATCCCAGCTACTCAGGAGGTTGAGGCAGGAGGATTGAAAGTTCAAAGCCAGCCTTGCAATTTGAGGCCCTGAGCAACTTAGTCAGAACCTGTCTTAAAATAAAATATAAAAAAGGACTGGGATGTGGATCAGTGGTTAAGCGTCCCTGATAATCCCCAGTACATTATTAAAACAAAGACAAAAACAAAACAAACCCTGCACACAGAGTCACAGAGGCTGACAGAAAACAACCCTGTTCATGATTGAGAACTGGGAATGCCAAAGACATACTGGGTTCTCTTAACCAAGTTAGCTTTTTAAATAAATTTAATATATAATGTGATTTCTACATTTCACATGAGCACTTGTCATGAGAAGCTGTGGGCCTCCAGATAGAAGGATTTCTTATCTAGCTTCTGCGTCCCCAGTCCTGTGCATTTTGAATGGGGCCAGGAATGAATAGATTGGAGACTCCACGTGTTTGTGTAGAGTTGAGAAAGAAAATGCAATATGTCCATGTTACTGGCAAATACGGGGCCGTGCTTAGGATAAGGGGGTAGGTTTAAATGGAACCAAGCCCAAGCACTGTGCGTCTGACTAGGAGATAAGTAGAACAAGCCTTTCTAGGCTCTTAAGAAAGGGGACTTCCCCGTGGCACCCTCTAAGGACAGTCCCTGAGGAGCCAGTCTTGATATTCAATGGGGCTCAGAAACTTCACCCCTACTCACATAAAAGAAAAGCAAATCTATCAGTCTATCTTTGGGGAATGTTCACAAGATACCTTCAGGTAGCGTCTCAAAAATATTCACCAGGCCCAGTCTCTCTTCCTTTCTCAGTTCCATTCCTACGTTGGCTTCCTTCTTAGTCTTCCTGTGGTCCTCTGTCAAGTCTGGAATTACAGGATACAAGTCTGTCACCCCCATGGAAAGAACGTCATTCTCCCGATTCCCAACATCGGCCCAGCGTTTGGTTACCTGGGCCTGCTCGGGTCACGTGCCCTTCCATCTTCAACAGTCACAGCCAGAGGCTCAGTGGTCTGATTGTGCAGGACAAGGGTATGTATCCATTCCTGGAGTGAACAAAGGAAGGCAGCTTTACCCAAATTATATGGACTATGGATAGGAGAAGAGGGCTCTCCAAAGGAAAGGTGGAGAGCTGTCGTCAGATGCAGGAGTGACACTAGGCAGGCAGAGATCTCCGAGGCCTTTGTCATAATCAAAGCCAGTGTTCTCTCTGCCTGTGGACACCTTCTTTACCTTTAAGATCCATTTAATTCATTTTTTTGTGATCTATTTGTGATATACATGTGAACATGTGTACATGTTATGAAGCAAGTGCTTGCTAAACTAGCCAGAGAAGCATCAAATTATCACACAATTAAGTACATATTTAAATGCAATCAGTGTGTAATTATCAGAAAACTGGTGCAATGACTGATCACAGAAGTTCTCTTCAAGAGAACTTGCAGAAGTTCTCTCTAGTGGCCCAGCTGCAACCAGGCTGCCCTAACTCCAGCAAGAGGAGATATATTCAACTTAACTTCCTATGAGCCCAAAGCTCTCAAGGTGTTTCATGGCATGTCAACTGGACTTTATAATCTACTTAAAATAAATATGCAGAAGATTTTTTGTAGGAGATTGATATACTTAATACAACTGTCAATAACAAAGAACTAACAAAAATAAGTTTGTTCAGCAGACAGATAAACAGAGAACCTTGTAACCAACAACTATAGAAAACATGTTATCTTCAACATACATGAACTACTAACCAAAATGACTGCATTTGAGTCTATTAAGGTTATTTCAAAAGATATCAGCCTTTAATACCATAAAGTCAACCTTCTTTGAGTATCAGTTAATCCATTTAAAAATCTATAGCAAAACTAATTTTTAATTTTTCAAAAAATTTTACCACAATTTTAGAGTAAAAAGTCATATTTCTAAATAATTCATGGGTCCAACAGGTGTAATATTGAAAACATTTAAAGTTGAAAATATAAAAAGGCCGCACATTAAAACAATTCCTAAAGAAAGATATGTAGCCTTAAATATTTCTCTTAGAGAAAGAAACCTGAAAAATTATGACCAAAGTACCAACTGAGAAAGATTAAAAAAAAGAGAGATACAGAATAAATCAAAGAGCATAGGAAGAAGAAATTTTAAAGGTGAGAGAAAAGACTAATAAAACAAAATATAGAAAAAAATAAAGAAACCAAATCTTATATTTCTGTTTTTAAGAACTATAAAAAACAGATGACCCTCTATCCAGACTGAGCAAGGCAAAAAGAGGTCAGGCACAAATCATTTTATAACTGAAAAGTTAGATAAAACTACAGATTTTGCAGAGATGTACATAAGAGAGAATACTCTGAAAAATTATAGCTTTAAATTTGAAAACTTAGACAAAAGGAAATATTTTCTAGAAACAAAAATGACCTCTGGAACTGACTCAGCATGAGAGAAAATCTTTACTATTTCAAAAGACTTGAATACAGATTATATAGAACTCTTATTGATATTATCATTAATATTGTTAATAAGTTTAATAAAACACTAATAGCATATTCTTATCATTAAACTTACTATTAAGTAAGAAGGCAATCTTGTTTTTAAAAATAGGAAAAAGACTTGAACAGATACTTTGCATAGAAAGACACAGTTGCTAATAATCACATGAAAAAGAGTTTGATATTAGTAATCATTGCTCAAATTCAAATTAATACAACAGTGGAACACTATTTTATACCCAATAGAATGGATAAAATTAAAATTCTTAGAACATCAAGTGTTGGCCAGAATGTGGAATAACTGATCCCTCATATACTGCTGGTGGAATGTAAAATGACAAAGCACTTTAGAAAATTCTGGCAGTTCCTTATAAAGTAAACCATGTGCATATCAAAATACTAAGCAATTCCACTCTGGAATATTTACTCAAAGAGTTGGACATTAATGTTATAGTTGAAGTACTTATGATAGTTCCAAATTGTAAGCAACCTAAATATCCATCAAAGGGGGAATGGTTAAGCAAATTGTGTACATTCATACAGTGAAAAATTACCTGTTAATAATAATAAAAAAAAAGCGAGATTCTGATTCACTAGTAGCTTGGATAAATTTCAATGAAAGCTACTTTGAGTGAAAGAAGCTAGGCACAAAATAATGCATTTTATATGATACTATTTAAATTATGTTTTAAAAAAGGCAAAACTAATCTATGATAAAAGAAATCACAGCAGCAGTTTCTTGGGGAGAAGATAGGGGGATGGCATTGGCTGAACAGGTACATGAAGAATTTTTCTAGAGTGATAGAAATATTCTAAATCTTTAAGAGAATATGAGTGATGTGGGTATATACATTTATGAAAACATTACATTACAGACTTAACTTTGCATTTCACAATGTATAAACTATATCTCAATAATCGTATGTTTAAAACTAGTCCAATAAAAGATAAGGAAAATGAATTAGTGGTTGAATCTCCAAACACATGCACACACATAGATCCAATTAGCAAAACAAAATGGCCTCAATGGTTTTGCAATTTCTACCAATCACCAAGAGATGGATAGCCTTGGTCTTGCTGATTCCGCAGATGAAGCGATGTCTCCAACTCCAAGAGGTGATCTGTACCCATGTGTGGGGGTGGCTGGTTGACCTCAGCGGGGAGTAGAGCATATTGGGAGTGAAGGAGAGCTGGGCAGTTCCTGTGGGTCCTGCAACACATACCAGAGACATTGTTGGTTAACCACCCTAATGTTCCTTCTTTCTTGATAATGAAATCTCAGTGTTGTGCAGCTAGAAAGTGGCCTTGAGATTTAAGGTGAATTTGACCCCACCTCAACCCCTAAGGAGATGAATCTTCCTTAGTCATGACAAGTTATTCTCCTTGAGGATGTGAGTTGAGTCCAGTAGGAGAGAGATTGCGGGTGGGCACAGAGACTCCCTGATATGTTTTCTAGACTTCAAAGGGGGACATAGCAAGGTACTTTTCCTCATCTGGCTCCAAGCACTGCTGTGTCTGTGGAGCTCCTACAGACATCTTTGACCCTGGAGGAGGCCCCTAGAGGGAAAAGCCCACTTGAGGATGGGAGGGGAGCTGGAGGGAATTTACGTTCTTGGTGGCGTTATTATGATAAGAGCAACGGAAGTAATTGGTGAATTTTAAATAATGGGTGCTCAAGTTATGCTTTAAATTCATCATGTAACTTGCAGTGTGGAAAGTGGACGAGGAGAGCAGGAAATGGTGTGTGTGATGGTCAATGTGGATGTTAACTTGATTGGACTAAAGAGAGTTCAGGCTGTGATGATGAAAGTGTCCTTGAGATAATTGGTATGTGGGACAGCAAACTGAAGGGGGGAGACCTGCTCTGAATGTGGGTGACACAATCTCATAGGCTGGGGGCCTACATGAAAAAAAATGTGGAAAAGGGAGGAAACTGAGGCAGATGCAAACTAGATTCTTCTTGGGTGAGTGTTTTGATTGTTGTTGCAGTCACTCTGACCAGTGATTCTCCAGGGAGTTACCAGGTCTTTTCTGAATGGGGCTGCATCATTGCCTGCTCTCTCTATATATATCCCTCTTTTTTTTTTTATTAGTGCATTATAGTATACATAATATTGTTCTTCATTTTGACATAATTATCCAAGCATGGAATAAAATTTGCTCCAATTCAGTCCCCAGTGTACTTCCCTTTCCTCCCTTGTTCCCTTTTCTCTACAGGTGTGATATATATATATATTTAATTTGTGCTTTTGGACATACAAAAGGGGGAAATTCATTTTTATATATTCATAGATGTACATAGGATAGTTTGGTTGAATTCATTCCACCATTCCTCCCTCCTTTCTCCCCCTTGATCCCCTTCCTTTACTCCATAATCTCCTTTCTATTTTTATGAGATATACTCTCTCTCTCTCTCTCTCCTTATTTTGGACTAGCTTCTACATACGAGAGAAAACATCTGACCCTTGACTTTCTGTATCTGTCTTATTTCATTTAACATGATATCCTCCAGTGCCACCCATTTACCAGCAAATGCCATCATTTCATTCTTCTTTGTGGCTGAGTAAAACTCCATTGTGTAGATTTACCATATTTTCTTTATCCAGTTATCTGTCTTTCTTGTTCTGAGGCTCTGACTTCTTAAACTGAGAATCTACTAGTTCCTCTGACTATCCAGGTTACAGATGGCCATTGTGGGATGATCCAGCTTCTGATTATGTAAACCAGTCTAATAAATCCTCTTTTGTAACAGTGTGTGTGTGTGTGCGCGCGCGCGCGCACGCGCGCGCATGCATATATATGTCTCCATCCTGTGGCTCTGATCCTCTAGAGAATCCTGACTAATGCAGAGAGGGAGATAGGGAGCCCATAGAAACAGTTCACAGGAGAGCAGGATGGTAGCACCACCTCAGGTGGCAAAGGTGAGAAAGGAATCGATTCACATACATGTAGGGAGGAAAATCTCCTGTCACCTCCTCCAGAAAGCCTTCTTTGAGACTTCAGCTAGACTCTGGCTTTGAATTCTGCCTCCTTTTCCATGGGCATTACTTATGTCTCATATTCAGACATGTTCTTCCCAGTGAATGGAGCTCTCTGAGAACTGATAGCCCATCTGGCCTGTCCCATCCTCCCCAACGTGCCTGACCCAGAGGAGCCACTTAGCCCCGTGTGGATGGCTGAACTCCCCAGCTGAACTGCCCAGTCTGAAGGAAGACAGATCCTGTGGCTGCTTCTCTCTGGTCGGCAGGCAAGCTTCACCTTTAGTTTTCTTCCACCCACCCATCCATCTGTGCTCACCCACAGGGAACCTGACTCTGTGATGCAGGGAACCAACAAGTGGAAGGAGGGAGGGACAGTGGGACAGGCCTTAGCTCACAATGCACAGAGTTCCATGTGGGGAATCCAGTCCTGTCTCTGGCTTCTTAGGAAAACTATTTTTTTTTCCCTTTCTGGGCCTCAGTGTCACCTCTGTGATATGTGTGGAGGTGAGAAGTTGCTGATTTCTCAGGACTGACCTTGTCGTTGAGGTGTGATCTACTTTCTACCACAGGCTCCCGGCCCTCCCTCTCTGCCTGGGAATTGTGTTCCATTGTGGGAAGCTGTAAAGAGGGGAGCAAGAAAACCAGAGACATATGATAAAAAAGACTTTGCATAGTACATTTTTTTCCCTTCCCTACAAATTCACATTTTGTGCTTTCAGTGAGAAATAGAAAGCAGGGCTGTTGGCTTTTGAGGGTTGTTTATTTCAAGGAAGCGGGTAGGTGATGAAGAGGGTGATGGAGCCATTCTCAGACAATAGCCATTGTTTGTGCCCAGAATTGCAAATGTGGCTGCAGCCTTGGTCCTCACCCTCCCTGTGGGTCTCTCTACACCTGGGGAGCCTGGGTGGACAAATCCTTTGCAGGTTGCCTGACTCTAAGACATACCAGAAGGACATAAATAATCAGCTACCAATTCTTCAGCTCGACTATAAAAAGCGTGCATATGCTCTGTGCAGGTTTTCTTAAGGTAAGGGACAGAGCTGGGCAAAGCTGAGCTTCTGGAACTGCCCATATGGGGAGGCGGTCTTTCACCGATGATTCTGCAGACAGAAATTGCCCATCTGCACTGTTTGCAGGTGTTTTGAATGATTATATTATTAGCTCTGTCTGTTCAACTTTGCTTTTTTATGGTGGCTTTAGTATTGCAGTAAAAAAAAAAAAAGAAGAAGAAGAAAGAAAAAAGAAATATAAAGGCAACCATCTGGCTCTCGATTTGTGATCGCATTCTCTGTCAGGAAAGAGGGAAGAGGCAGTCACTGCTATCTTGGAGGTGGGTCTGCCACTGGGCAGCCCCCAGTTTTGCCCTTATCTGAGGGGGTTAGATTGAGGGTAAGCAAAATCTTTCATGTTTCTTAAAGAACCTGGTTTATGTCCTCATTTCTCCTTCTACCCTGCCCCTTACCTGGATGCTCTACTGCTGCTTTGGAGCTCACCTGGGTACTAGGACTGATGATCAGTATGTCCCCCAAAGCCCTAGTCCGGCTAGGAGAACTGGCTGTGTTTGTCGGGGTGGCCCTGGAGAGCCAGGTCTGAGCTGTCCATCCCACCCATGATTCTGGACCTTAATTTGATCTGTGCTATGACCTGTGAAACTTTGCAGGGCATCCCGACTGCAGGTAGCAAGACAAAGATTTATTTGATTATCTGTGCATGGGTAATTCATCAGGGAAATGCGCTCTGTGTCAGATGGTGCCGAAGCGGGGTTATTTAGGGTTGTGCAGCACATCCAGGGCTGGGAGGGTGCCAGGAGCCACCAGCCCAGCAAGGTCATGATGCCTCCACACCACAGGAGACGCCAGGCAGATCCCAAGTCGCACTTGGGCCTGAGGGTGTCATCTGCCTTTTTATTGCTTTGGGAAAAGAGATAAGAATTATGTAGGCGGGTTTTTTTTTTCTCCCCTTTTATTTATTTTTTTTCTCCAAAAGGGTAGGAACAATACTCTGATGTAATCTGAAGAAGCAGACAGGAGGGTGTGTTGCCAAACTTCTTTTCTGTCCAGGTAGCCCTGAGGCAGACAAACCATTATAGTAAAAAACATTATATCTATATCTATATCTATATAGATAGATTTACACACACATACATATAGATAGACAGATAGATAGATAGATACACCTCCAGATACATCATATAATATATATGGTATATGGTATGCAATAGTTACAGATCACATTATATATATTACAAACCTCATCCTGTGACTTCTGTTCTGCAGCAAGCCATCATGGGGACACCTGTGTTCGCCAGCACAATGGAAGGCGTAGTGTTCAGCACAGGCATCTTAGAGAGGCAGAAGGAGGGTGCTGGAAGAAAGACTCCAGAGATGGGAAGAGTTCCTAAAACTCCACCTCACTGATTGTAGAGCCGTTTTGGATTGGCACTTTTGATGGCAGTGCACTGAATGTGACTCAAGCACACACCAGTGAAGGAGGACCTGTGGGGTGTCCTGTGGGGATGGAGACCGAACCCTGTTCTTTGCACTATTCTCTCCCAACCGTGTCTTCCTTCGAGAAGTGAATCCGACAATGTATATTTCCTTTTGTTAGGTGCATGTGCAGTTTAAAGCAGGAGCTGGGGATGGAGTGACCCCCTTCCCTTATTTTATGAAAGCCCGAGCCACTCCTAATGATACCTGTAGGGGTCCTGAAGGGATGCAGAGATTTGGGGCAGCAATTAAGGAGTAAAAGAGAGACAGAGACTGTAATTCCATCTAAAAAACCAGAAGTGGTTTGTCCTATGGTGGTCAGCACTTACCTCCCCGTTGCTGGTTGGCAGTGTCTGCAGTGGGTAAGATTTTTGGAGGGAATGGCTTTGTGGTACACACGGCGTGGCCACAACCAAGTCCTGTGACCCTCCGCCTTAGAAATGGGCCAAGAAAGCAGCAGATTTGAAGGTCATCAAGGACTATGTAAATGTGCGCCACAGTCATTCCAGACCAGGAAGGGGTAGGCTTACTAGTGCCTGGAATGGCTCCTTCTTACTGGATGAAGTAATTGTCAATTAAGGCTCTAATGCCTTCGATTAGAATAATAGTAAGACACTTTGGGCATCACTGAGCTTGGAGCCTCACATTCTTACCTGCACAGTTACTAGTGAACAGTCAAGGGGAAGTCCAAGAATATATGAGCCACAAGAACCTGGAATCCAATGGCAAACCAAGATGGTTCTGAGGGCCTCAGCAGGAGCAGACTGGGGTTGGCTCTGTGATCCAACCAAGGCACAGGCCCAGGACTAGGCTGACCATGTGGGAGCACTGTCATTGTAAGCTACAAAAGACAAATATACTGACAGTTTCCCACTGTTCAAATTCATAACTTGAAAGTATACCCTTGGAATTCAGAGGGCCTGAGTTTGAATTTTGTTTCCTCGATTAGCTGTAGGACCATAAATAAATACTTGGCCAACCTCTTCCTTCCCACCCTCCCTTCTTCCTTGTTCTTGTTTTCCCTCGGGTTTTTTTCTTATCTGCATAATCAATTTTATAATAATAGCACCTACCACAATAGTCCTGTTGAGAGGATTAATCCAGACTCTGCTTACAGGATGAACTGCCATATGATTCGTGTTTAATAAACATTACCCAGAACTATTCTGATTGCTGTTATTCTCAGAATATCTTTCTCCTTTTTTTTCCTTTTTCCTTTCTCTATACAGATAAGCAATCCAGGGAAGCATTAAAAGACCAAAATTTGAAGTAATGTAGCCAAGATTCAAAACCAATTGGGTTAATTATTTAATATTATTAACATCATTATCAACATCATCAAATGGCTTCTTAGTTGTGTGCTTTCTGGGTTTTTAAAAATTTTTGGTTCCACATTTTTTATTTTTTAATTAAAATTATATATATTTAGAATTATAACATGATGCTTTGATGTACACATTGATATGATTATTACAGTCAAGTATATCCATGTGCCCACCTCCTCATATCTTTCAAGAGAGCATTTGAGATCTTTCTTGGTGAATTTCCAGAACTTCTTGCTTCTGAGTCCAGCTTGCCTTTGGCCTGCTGTGGTCCCAACTCACCTCCCGGTGCACTCTGACCTCCAGCTCCACTCTGCACAGAATCCTATCTCTTTCCTTCTTGCTCTACATGGAGGCTCCCAAATGCCCTGGTGATAGGAAGGTCCTAGACAACGTTGTTCCAAGCTGACTCACTTAGAGCCCAGAGAAAGCTGTGACCTTTCCCACACATAGTTCCTTCCAGAAGAGATGTGGGCAGGAGATTTGTCACCTGCTCCAAGTTGACCAAGAGGCTAGGGAGCCTCTCTCTCTGAGATACAGGCTCCATGTGACATGTTCAGTGATTCTCAAATTCTTCCCAATGACTCCATGCCCTGTGTGTGTCTCAGACTCCCCCCTCCTACCAAGCTCTCCAACAGGTCCACCAGGAAGTTTGAAAGTTTACTTATTTATTTGCACACGGTTTTGCTTCTTAGCATAGACAGGAGCCCTGTCACCCATGCAGTTGAGATCATAAGTAGTATGCATGGGGTAGGATGGAGGGGACTCAGGTCAACTGTGCTCTCTGGTCATGCACAAAAAGTCTGCTCTTCATTCTGTGCCTGTAGGGAAACACATATGGAGCAACTTCCCTTTTCTTATATGCTCTCTGTCTCTCTCCCCTTTATCTTTTGGGACCTGTCCCTATTCCCTTGAAGTCCGGGATTTCAATTATAATTAGCACTGAAAACTGCTTTATAATCTATTCCACCTCAGAATTCTCCCTCTGAACATTCTATACACTCAGCAATTTTCATGTTTTTTGACTTCACATTCCCAAGGCACAAAATCAGATTGACCCGACTCATCTGTTCAGGTGCTGTCTCCTGGTCCCTCAGCTTCCCCTAGGAAAGGGGTGGAGCTTTATAGGACAAAAAGAAAATCTGCCTCCGAGTGCTAATTCAGCAGGGGAACAGGGCAGGAGACGTCTCCTACCAAGTAGGCACAGGGATCTCTCTGTTCTGTGGCCAGCCCTGGCCTTGACATTTATCTTTTCCACATAAGGATAAAAGAAAAAATAATTACTTTAAAAAGACTTGGAATGAGGCAGAGCTACACTGTATAAACTCAGCCACACGGAGGCAAAGCTGATCCAGCATCTTACCCTTGCTTCTATGTCCCCAAAGTGTGTACCTCCTTGGGTTTATGGCACATTCTGAGGTCTCAGGGCTTCTGGAAGCTGCAAGCCCAAATGACCCCCACTCCAGGACAAGTTTTATTTTTCACAATAAGCTCTCTTACATCCAGGATTCTTTCTTTAAGGTCTCCTGTGACTTTATGATTGTACATTCCTCGGTTTTCCTTTCATACAATACTTTTCTGTTGAGGACCTGTTATTTGCTCTCCCACTAAGCAATAAAATGAAAGATAAAGTCACTGTCCTCATGCAGCCTATATTCCAGTGGAAGGGGGAGAGAAGACAGATAGCAAACACAACAACATGAGAGGACAGGGAGGGCTGGGGACACAGTGATGCTGGATGGCATGGTCAGCATGAGAGTGGTCAGCACAGGCCAATATAATGGAAGCTGAGTGCATGACCCACAGGGCAGGGAATTTGGGGCCATGTAGGATTCTCTTCCAAATGATATGGGAGCCATGGAGAGTTCTCACAGAGGGGCACCATAGTCTCACTTCAGTCTTCAAGGGATTCTGTTGCTTCAGCATTTAGGACATTTTTAGCAGGCTACAGAGAAGATGAGGCCTAAGTGGAGCAGTCAAGGTTGATTCCTTTATTGTGTTATGCATTGACTCGGGGAAGTTTGTTATGAGAGCTCCCATGAATTTCCCTAAGACATGCACTATACCAAGCAGATGGTTCCCACCTTTGCAGAATTTAGTTCCTCGTTTGGAAGACAGACATTAATCAAAAGTCATTTCATGCTCAAAATCCACTGAAAGTCAGACAACTGTCTTGAGCGATTTCTTCCAAGTGGTTAATCAGGGATTTAGGATCCTTCTGTATTACATTTTTTTTTCCATCTTGAAATATTTCAAGTCCCACTGGGGGAGTAGGGACAAGAGAGAGTAAACCAAGAAAATGCAGACTAGGAGGATATCATGGGAGATCTTAAGAGCAAGGCTTGAAAGAGGTACACCTCACTTTTATACATCACATTTTTCCACTGGACAGAATCATTTGTATGAATCCAGTCTATCTGCAAAGGAGCCTGGAATTCGTAATCTTCCTGGAAACAGGAATAGAACAAGGGAGAAACTAGCAATGGTATGAAGTCAACTAAAGTCTAACCAGAGCCCCATCCCACAGAATGTCTTGCAGTGTAAATGGTGCCAAAGTTACCTTATGCCGAGGACGGGGACTGGTCTTTTATGATCTCCCTCAGTCAGCCATTGTCTGTAAGGAGCACATTGGCATCCTTTTTCCTGTGTAGTAGTGGGAAGTTCTATTAACTCTCCCCAATCATCAGTACTTGCACAGAAACCATTATTCAATGTCTATACATAAGAAAACTGAAACAGTGAAGAGAGGCAAATATGTCTTTCAATTCTCTGAAAGTTATCAATGACTGTGGGAAAGATTTTACCATTTACAGTCCTTCATTTCACTAGCCTCTGAGGTCAGCTTCAAGTTTTAGTCTATGTCTAGTTGGTGGTCATGACCACATGGGGCCTGATCCGAAGCCTTGGTTTGGACTTTCTCCTTGGTCAGGAAGAACTAACCCTTCAGGTGAAAAGAACACAAATGACCCACCAGTGCCAACTTCCAGCATAATATCCCCAACTAACATCCATGAGGACTCAGAAATCTATTATTGAGCAACGGATTCTATTGATGATTATGGGTTTATTGTTGTTGTTGCACATTTGTAATATGCAATCTGGGAACAGCTGAGATTATGTGATTTGGCATTTCCTCTTGGGTTTCTGACAATTAGAAGAAGAATCTGTGTTGGAATAGCTGGAAGTTTCCACTGTAAGCCCTACCCTGTGAAAATGGCTTTTCCCTGCTTTATGCATAAGATCTGGGGCTCAGAACTCAGCCTTTGGGACAATTGCAGCAAGGCCCCAATCCAGGACTCATTCCTCACCTCCCTTTGTGATGGAGGCCCCCACTCAACATTGTGTAAGGTATCTCCTTAAGGGATATGTCAATCCTTTTCCTGTTTCTCCATAGGATTACACCTACCACACAGACCCATGGTCCACTAGAAGAAGAACTGACAAAATAAAATATTGCCATCATGAACACTCCCCAGTGCTTAGAATGTCCAAAGTTGCAGAGCTTGGTGATCCTAGTCCTCAGGATGACATCTGGGAAGTGGAAATTTCCACAGTATTGATAGACTGAGTCAAGAAAACAGCAAACTCAAGGTCCTCTTCCCCAGAATTGACAGCAAATCGTGATGATAAACATTTATGTTAGCTTCTTTCATAAGATTGTATACAATGCCGTTATCAAAAGCTGGATTTCCATTTGTAAAATGCTCTTCAACATAGCAACTATGCAACATAGCAACTATGGCTTATGATTCAAAACATCATTAAAAATAAAACTGTCATTTATCCACTCATTCATTTTTGTAGTCACTAGACACTGCCCACAACATGGAAGTCACACCAAGGGGAACAGAGAGACGGTACCTGCATGAAGGAGTCACAAACATGTGTTCACCACCAAAGCACAATCCAAGGTGGGAAGAGTGACAGACCAATAAAGAAGTGCAAGGGAATTTGCTGTTCCAATTAACAGAATTATTTGTATATATCCATTTCATTTAGCAGTGTAAACTCAGCTGTGACTGTTTGGAAAGTTGGGAGTTATCCAGTGCGGTACCATGCAGCTCTGACATGAGACTCTCATTTCTCCTTGGATTCTTCTATTGTTTCTTGCTCTTGGAGGGGTTGGTGGCGGCTAGTGGTGATAGGGCATTTAATCCATTGTTCTACTGCACTATGTCTTGCCCTTGAAAGCCCTTCACTTGTGACTCAGCGAAGACAAGGCCTAGTTCTTGCATTTAAGTTACATAAACTCAGAATGATTTGAGTCTCCAGGATGCTGTGGGCATCTCTTGCGGGTGTATTAGAAAGGAAAGCTTATACCCAAAGAGCCGCTATCACCCTGGAAGCCAGCCAGAGCTGAGACCCCTCTGGGTTGCTTCCATTGTGTCCCCCGTCCATTTGTCTGAGCCTTGAGAAGTCACCTGTGCTGGAAATATGGATCAAGAACCAAAGAAGTGCTCATTTTAGTGAAGCAGGTTTAAGAAGTTTTCCACTTAGGATCTAGGCTGAGGTTGGATTTTGCCATCCCAGATAAAAACAACAGAAAAGAAGAAATAGATTAAAGCACTTTATGGTTTATGTTAAAATTGTTGAACTGCAGCCACGAGACAGACATTGTCTAGCAAGCAGACACTTTGGGTCTGCCTTAAATTATATAACCTAATGTCCTAAAATAAGCCCAGATTTGGGATTTTTCCCTCTTCCCTCTCTTCTCCCTCCCCCGCCTCCCACCTCTCTCTCTCTCTCTCTCTCTCTCTTCCCTCCTTCCCTCCCTCCATCTCTCTCTTCATCTCTCTCTCTCTCTTGTTCTTTCTGTCAAAATAAAGGCTCAAAGGAAAGAAAATCATATTACTTTGAATTAAGAAAAGAGAAGGACTCTGGCTTTCTTTGGACCTCAAAATGCTATCAAAGGCAAAGACTACTATGCCAGTTGTATTAGCTTGTTTTGTGTTACTGTAATGAAACATGGGAGGCAGGATACTTAAGAAGAAAAGAGGTTTATTTAGCTCACAGTTTTGGAAGCTGAAATGCTAAATAGCATGGCACAGGTTCTGGTGAACACCCTCACCCCACCAAACACCCACTTCCCGTGGCTGTGTCACTGCATGGCAAATGGCAATGGCAACAGTATGTACAGGAAGAAACATCACATCTTGACATGAGAAATCAGAGAACACTGGATAAGATCTTATTTAAAAAAGAAAAAAAGAAAGAAAAAAATTTCCAGGGAGAACTACAAGGGGTCACATGAGAAGGCAGCACTTACCATAGAACTCAGGGTCTTCCAGTAGACCCCACCTCCTAGAAGGTCAGTTAACTCCCACAAAACATTGAGGACCAAGCTTTTAGTGCAAGAACTTTGGGAAGACAGTTAAACCACATGCAAACCACAGCATTAGTAAGAGGCCATTCGGAAGTCACCACCCACGCTGCAGGTCTCATTTATGTGTCATCTCCAATAGTAGTAGAGCTCGGGCATGAGGTCCAGCAGTATATGGGCTTGGACATTTACTCACAGAGAGACTTTGGTTATGTGGCTTAATATCCCATGCTCACTTTACCTGTCTACAATCAGGTATGGCCAGCTCTACCTCAGGGGATCCTTGCAAAAATTAAAAGGCAGGATGATGTTAAGACCCCACCATGGATCCTGGCTTGGGAAGTGCCATGTGTCATGCTTCACAACACCCACACCCAAAAGCATTCTGTATCAGGCAGGGCCAAGGGAGACTGGAACCCAATTAGGCCGTGATGATGATTAGTAGGCAGACTTGCCATGGAAGAACTGATCAGCCTCTAGTTGTATGCTTAGGAAATGAAGGTGTCAGAGTTAGAGACTTAGGAGTTATACTTACTCCTCTTATGCATGCCCCTCAGTGGGCCAGAGGTCTCAGAACCAATAAATTCCACCATTATAGGATGGGGCCCTCTTTGGAGGGCACAGTCATTAGGCAGGATAATATCTTTAGCTCTCTAGACACGTTAACTCAGGACTCCCTTTGAAATGAAGATGCCATTTGGGGTGGGAAGTAGGCTCTGAATAATCCTGCAGCCCCTCTTGGATATGGCTAGATACTAGGTTGGCTGGGTGATGTTAGAAGAAGTTGAGTGACTTCCTCACTGAATGTGAAAAGAGTCAGCATAGTCTAGGGAGAAGATAAAATAATAACCAGGAGCTATTTGCTTTAATAAAATTTACACACATTTCAGCTTGTATGGTTGGGGCACCAGCATCTACTGAGGAGTATTTCTATAAGACTACCTGCACACCATGGAAAACAACTTCCAAAGGTGAAGGCCTACCTTGGAAACACGCCAAATAATTGCTAATTACCACGTGATCTCTTGAATTGAGATCTGAATTCATTCCTCTTCCACTCTGCCACTTAGTTCTGTGTGTCTTGAGTTAGCCTTTCTCTTACTCTGGGCCGGCTTGCTCTTGTTCCCACCATTTGTGGATGAATACCTTTGCTGAAATTTTGGCAACCCAGCCTGAGGAAGGATAATCTCTTCCTGAGGGAGAGTCTAGAATGAAATGGCTGAGGACAAGGTCAGAAAGAATTAGAAGCAGAAATCAGCTCCAGCCACTCCCTAGAGTCCAGTTCTGTGCAAAGACCACCTGTGCACTCACAACTGTCAATCATCACCCCACAAGGCATCCACGCTTCTCTGTCAGTCATGGAGGCCCAGAGCCCTCAACTTGGGCCACGAAAGTATCCTGCTGTATACTGGGCTGCATAATTAGGTAACAGAACTAATGGTTTGTCTGAAAAATTCTCAGAACTTGCCCACCCAGTGAGCTTCCCCCAAAACTTCCTCTTTTCACAATTATTGGAAGCTAATCTACATAGTCAAATGTCCAATAAATCCCACTTTGGCCTGGGCTGTTCCTGGTAACAGGATAGAAGAAACTTAGGGAATATTTGTAGGCGATCTTTTCCCAGATTACATTTTTCCCTTGCTATGCATCTAGTTTCACTGGGGAGAAAAGCTCACACAAGTAAGAATCACTGTGGGTTTACTATGAATGTCTTAAAAGCAAAAGCAGAGATTCTTTGCTAAACCATTAGAGGGGGCTCTGCTTCTCAGGGCTTAAGGAAACACAGGTATGCTGTTCTGTGTAAAGCCCCAGTAGAGGCTGACTTTGAACTTCATATTTTAGTTCCTCCAGAATCCTGGAGGAGACCACCTAGCTATAAAGAGTACATCCCAGAACAAGTTGTTCAATGCAACATACTTATTAGCTCACTTGACCCTCACAGCAACACTCAGAATTCGAAAACTTTTTGCATGCACAAGAAGACTCTTCACTTCTAAACTGAAATGTGGTTTTTTTTTCCTTCTTTTCATGCATGAAAGGTGCAATCTAGGACATGTCCCATTTAAACCAGCCTTCCAACATCATGCCCTACTGCATGAACTCTGGAAGCAAAACATCTTTCCCTGTAGGAATTTGGCTTCCCATGGGGGAAATAAAGCATCTATGTTTCACACAAGGAAATAAGAGGATATAGCAAAGATATCAAGTGCATGACAAGTAAGCCACTCTCTCATCTTTCTATGCCCAACACAGACATTGCTAATCAATCATAAGATTTCTGTCTTGATGAACTCAGATTAAGCTCAGGATACTTCTCAACACCACGATCGAGGAGGCTACTATCAATGATTTCCATTTGTTTTTATCCAGTTTGCTTTTTTTTGCCATCTCCAGGATGTGTTTTTATAGGACAAAGACATGTCCATATGGATAGGGGTATTGCAGGCTGTCACTGTAACAAATGCCTGAGATAATCGATGTATAAAGACAAAAGGTTTATTTCAGCTCACCGTTTTGGAAGCACCAGTTCAGATTTGGTTGTCTCCATTGATTTTTGGCCTGTGGCAAGACTGCATGCACATCATGGAAGGGAGCATGTGATAGAACAAGTCATTCACCTTATGGTTGGGACATGAAAAAGAGGCAAGAAGAGGAAACTGGGGTCTCATAATTCCCTTCAAGGGCACAGCCCCAATCACCCGAAACCTCCTACTAAGTCCCACCTCCAAAAATCCCAATATTTTCCAACAGCACCAAGCTGATGACCAAAACTTTGGGGAACCCTCTAGGTCCAAACTGTAGCTTAGGCTCGCTGACCACCTTGTGAAAAATGCAGGTAGGAGTCATTCTTCACAAAACACAAGCGGAGAGGTCGCGACTTTTCTGAAGTTGGCCCTGTCCAACTGGGCTGGCTTGGACTCTATTCCACCACTTGTCTAGTAACAGGCCACGAGGTTGCATGTCTACTTATGGGAGTAGACGTCATTTCCAAGTCTATTTATGATTGTAGACGTCATTTCCAAAGCCACACACTTTTACAAAATAGGAATAAATACTGAACAGTAAAAAAAAAAAAAAAATGGAAAAAGGAAGAAAAAGTTTCCCCACAACCTGAATCTTTTTTCTACATAAAGGAGCCTCATTCTTTCAGCCCTTCATCGGAGTGACCCTCCCCACCTTGTTCTAGATCCAGTTCAGTCATGGGGTCCTGTGGCTGGGCTTATTCTTAATATCGGCCATGGCCAGGTGGTAACTCCCTTCACCTCATTTGTTTTAAAGTAGCAGGTTTATTTCCCCTCACTTCCTGAATGAGGAAACAGAGACTTAAATTCATAAGTAACACATAGGAAGGGACACAGTTAATAGGCTCAGAAACTGAATCAGGATGTCTTCGGGTTTTTTTTCCCAATAGAGATTCCAAGTTCTGCTTGTGTGTGAATTAATAAATTGACCATTTGTTGAGCACTAAATATTCTCTGTCTTCATTTGTTCTTACTCAAAAAATGTCATTTGCTTGTAAAGAGCTCTATTTCATCCCCCTGAAACCCACCCCTCATTTCCCGGGGCACCCTGCTCGGACAGGAAATGACTTTCCATCGTGAGGAGCTCACTGGGAGACTCTTTGGGTCCCAGCTTCATCCAGCCAGCTTACGGATCTTTATTGACCCTCTGGCCCCTAAGACCCCTAGAAGCCAGTGTTATCCTCCCTCGTGTAACCCGGGGTCCCACCTGATGAAGAGCTTGGATCATGACATTGAATGGTGCTTCTTAGGCCAAACCATTTCAAGTTGCCAATAAAGGACCTTTTTAACCTACCCAAACTGGGCTTTTACTGGGCATAGTGGAGCATACTGTTAATCCCAGCTACTGAGGAGGCTGAGGGAGGAGGATCCTGAGTCCCTTTACTCTCAAGAAACTGGATTGGGTTGTAATCAAATTAGTTCTTAAAAGTCCCCATCGACTTGGGAGGAAACCAAGGCCCTCGGAGGTTAAATGGCTGTGCCCAACATCCCGAGCGAGTCCGTGACACTTGCAGGAATGGAGCCCAGATGTTTGGCAGTGTGCACGCAGCCTTCCTGCCCCGCCCCGAGGCCCCTGCCTAAGTCCATGCTGAGGAGGGTCTGGCCGGGCCCCCTGGACCCTTCCTGGGGTCAGCAGGAATGCCCTCTACAGATCACCACTTCCTGTTTATCTTTCCACCAGGCAGCGAACACCACTGTGAAAAAGGTTGAAAGGGTTTCCTGACACACAAGGCCCCTAAAAGGCAATATTTTGATGATTTAAGTATAAATGATCAGAAACATGTGGATTTCATTTCCTCTGGAATACACTTGGGTATGGAGACGAAGGGGAAGCATGCTTGGCGAAATACAACCTGGGTTTCCTCAAACCCCCGAAGTGGTTTAAGATGTTTAGCGAATGCGAAGGGAATTCTTTGGCCCTTCTCCGCTCTCTCCCACTCTCTCCATCCGTGCAGGATGTGCTACCACCTTGGCCTTGACCTGGTGAAGAAGGGGAGGCCTAGGAGAGGCACAGGGAAGAGGCAGGGTCTGGGGCAGAAAGTCAGACAGCTTTTCTTCACTGGCTCTACCTTCCCAAAAAGGGGGCTCTGTCCTGTCCTCTTGGAAACAGCCTGTACCTACAAGGTCCCACCCATCCTCAGGGATCCTTTTTCCTTTCCCCTGAGAAAAATCAACCAGGATTAAACAGAGACATGGCAGACACCTTGGGGAGATGGCCTCTCCCTCCCTAATGATGTTAAGATGAGTGTCATCCTGTGACAGGGCACAGCCTCAGGGCTGCAGGGAATCCAGGCACTAGACAATAAGATCCTGGCACAGCAAGAGGGCTGGAAAATGCACTGGAGAAAGAAAGATAGACCAGTAAGAGAGGAACAGGAAGGGTAGGGAGGGAGAAAGGAGGGAGGGAGGGAAGGAGGAGGAAAGGGGGAAACAAAGAAGGAGGTAGGATTACGGAAGGAGAAAGAGATGGGGGAGGAAGAAGGGAGAGAGGAGTGGATGAAAGAGGGAGAGAAAGTGTGACACCCAAGGAGGAGGGCAGGCAAAGCCTAGAAAATGGCCTCTGGATTCTGGGATCCAGTCAACTCCAGAACAGTGTTTTTGTGCCAGCAAACATTTCCAGAAATGCCCCTTTGATTGGGCACACAGTCAGTAGAACAGTCTCCAAAGGCCTTGCCACTTGTCTTGATTAGCAGACCCCAGGCCTTTCTGTGCTCTGGGGTTCCCACTGAGATGAAGGCTGCAAGATATCCTGATGCCACCACCCGCAGGATTCAGTGTTTGCACACGGAGTTTCCCCAACATCCTCAGTCAGGTCAGCATAGGACTTAGAAGTGTCGGGCATTGCCGTGTGAGATGCTGGTGACAGGACAGCAGACTGGACAGGCAGGACTTCCACTCCTGAGCAACAGACAATTTTGAAAAATTGAATAAAGAACACAAAAATTTCCCATGATGGAGCAAGGTGGACAGTGTGCTGACATGGGTCAAGGTGAAAGTGACTTAGACTGAGGTTCCCCCACGACAGACTCTGGATCTGTGGGCAGGTCGTTTTGGTGGGATATGATCCTGGGAAGAAAATGTGAGGATGAAGAGAGAGAAACAGAAAAAAAGAAGAGTTAATAGGGTCTTGTCAGCGAAGTGGTTGCTACGGTGAGCACCTGCGCTCAGCAACATCAGAGATCTTCTGATAGACAACAAGAAAAGTACATCTCAGAGGTCCTATCAAGGTGTGAGGAGCTGGGCTGCACACCCACCCACGGGTTGGTGGTGGCACCTAAGGCCACCAGACTCCAAGTCTTTGGTCCTCTTCCCTCTGCAAATCTGCCTCCTAGGCCAGAAAACACCTTCAGGTAGTGTATTACTGTGTTTTGTTAATATATCTTAATAACACAGACTAGGAAATTCATAAAGAATAGAGGCTCGTGGTTCTAGAGGATGGGAATTCCAAGATGATGGCGCCAGCATCTTCTTGGCATCTGGTGAGGATTTCCTGCTGCATCATAATAGGATGAAAAGCATCACGTGGTGAGAGAGTGTCAGTTCAGGTCCCTCTTTCTCTTCTTATAAAAGCCACTAATCCCATCTTGGGGGCTTCACCCTGAGGATCTTATTTAATCCTGATTACCTTCCAAAGGCTCCACTTCTAAATGCCATCAACATGGGAAGCTGGGGGGTTATAAAATTTGGGAGACACATTCAAACTGCTAAGTCTGAATTTAAGTTTCTGACATAAAATTCGGGAGAAACTCATTTTAGTATGGACGGAGACCCGCGGTAGATGGGAAGCTGTGGGCTGTTGTGTGTAGTTACTATAAGAACTGCATTTAGGTGGCTTCCAACTTGCATCCAATGGGATATTGGCTGAGTCTATACTAGTCCCAACTTTGAGGCACACACCAACACTTTGCCCAGATGAACAGACTGGAATATGGTGGTTAGAGAGGCTGGTGTCAGGGACCAAGAGCTATAACTTTCTGGGTAAGAGATGAACAAAGAACCCTGCATCAGGCACAGCCCTGTTTAAATCAAGCCCCTCGATGCCCAGTCCCAATTCACCTGACCCCAGTTTCCTGGACTAGAGCCTCTCCATGGAGAACAAGAAAGTCCCTTTGCTCTTGGTTTGGGGTGACTTGGATCAAGTTCACAGCTAATTAGAATTAAATGCAAAGCACAATTATGTATGAACCTTCTGTGGCCAAATTCATGAAAGGAATAACTGGTGTATGTTTTCCTTTTATAGAATTTTAATGAACAAGTAGCATGCCATCCATTATTTATCTGCTTTCAATTGCAATGAATAGTTTCAATGACAAAATCAAATTTCTGTATTTACAGAAAACCAGCACATGTGTAGATAATGGTGCAATTCCGTCTTTACTGTGTAAAATGCTGACTTGTTTTTCTTTAATATAGAAATTTGGTAATTATTACTCTAACGATTCATTAAAATGTGAAAGTAGATACAAAATGAATTGGTAGGCCATTTCTTTTTTTTTTTTTTTTTTTTTTCTTTCTCCCAGAAGCAATAGCCAGATTCTCTTTGGGAATCCAGGCTTTTTATATTTCTGGAAATTTAGCCCATACCAGGATGACAGCTAGGGAGATTTTGGTGCATTCTATGCACATGGCAGATGTTCAATACAAAAATGTTGACAAAGTTTATTGATTGAAAGATCTATTAAGATCTTTGTCATTAAATCTACTAGTGGGGTAAGCCATGTCATGAAGTTTACATCAGAGGTATGGGACCTTCATCAGTGCCAGATGACAAAATGAAGGTTGGCCACACAATGATCATTCAATCACATTTTAACTTGGCAACAATCTTAAGTAAGATTGTTGAAAAAAGGAGTGTTTAAGATGAAGATATGAAACTGCACAGCATCATAAGAAAACCCTACAAGCTGACTGAACAATGGTGTGAGTCAGTTTTCCGTTACTATGACAAGATATCTAAAGCTGGATACTTATGAAGAAAAGAGGTTTATTTAGCTCAGTTTTAGAGGCTGAAAGTTCAAGATCAGGGATCCCTAGTCCTATTGAGGGCCTAATGGTGAATGGCATCATGGTATGTGAGAGAACACATAGTCAGACTGGAAAGCAGAATATGGGGAAGGACCAGGTTCTATTTTTTTTTTAATTGTCTCTTGAAAAGCAGCTCAAGTTTCCACAACAGCTATGTTAATCCCTTTGGAACTCGATATCCCCAGTGACTTCACACTAAACCCCACCTCTTTAAGGTCCCACCACCTCTTAACATTACCACACTACAGCCCACGTCTGCAGGACATGAGCCTTTGGAGGACACATTCAAATCATATCCCAACCCTAACAGCAACCATAACTCTCTTACCTGGGCTGAAAGTCCCTATAACCTCATCCCATGCATTTATCTGTCCAGATGGAATCCACTACAAAACTGATCATTGAGAAAGCAAAAAAGAATCACACACGGCCTGTTCTTGAGACACCCCAGGCTTAGAGATGAAACAGAGTCATCCCAGGAACTTCATAGTAGAAAGCATCTAGGATGACAGCCGAGTCCAAACCAGACGCGGCAGATGATCAGAGGGAGAAGTCACGAAGATGTGAGACCTGTCCCACGAGTTGGATCTCTCTTCTCTGTTGGGAGGTGAAGTTACTAAGGGCATCTCAGTGCAAGGAGATCCAGGTGGATGCCCAACTGTTAACCATGTCTGTTAACATGGTTCCATGGGTTCCATGAGTCCCCTTGTTTGCAAATACTTCCCCTTGAATCCAGTAACAACCGAGAGCTCTCTTCTGTAGTGTTCTGCCTTACACCCCACTTTCCCCCAAATTCCTTCCATGTGTAAAATTATAAAGGAAGAGAGAGAAGGAAAGAAAGTGGAGGGAAGAGAGAAAACAGGAGGAAGGAAGGAAGGGAGGGAAGGAGGGAGGGAGGCAGGCAGGCAGGCAAGGAGAGAGCAAGGGGAAGAAAGGAAAGAGAAATGAAGCTACTTAGAGAAGTAAACGGATTGAACTTCTCCCATCTAGGAGAGGGGAAAATGGACCTCTGAAAACCTTGCCGTGCTCCTCTTCATGATAAACTCATCTTCTTTCTTACTTTCTAGGAATAGATCCCTATACACTCAAAATTGCAGAAAGGAAGAGAGAATCCTGAAAGGGGTTCAGTCATGCCTTGAGTCCCTTAATGTCCTCAAATGTAGCTTCAGCTACATGCACAACAACAGTCCTTAGGGACCAGACGAGGTCTTGCCCATGGCTGTAGCACTCTCTGGGATATGAAGCCAGGGCCAACAATAGCCTTTTACATGGATCCACCTTGGACCTGGTCCTAAAAATTAGCCTCTTGACTTTTTTTTTTTCATTTGAGCAGCTGTTTTTAATGATTTTTCAAGTTTTGCTCCCTGGTAGCTGCCATTCCAAAGCACTCTAAAAACCAATTTTACACTTAATAAAGTTTAACTATTCAATATTTTTCATTTTAAAACTAAATAACAGACATTTAAAAGAATATTTCTTTTTTAATGACACTCATGCCACTATTTTAGAAAGCCAAACGACATCCACCATGCATTCCTATCTCCTTAACTGCCAAATACTCTATTAGTCAAGTTTGTTCATATTTACAAGAATTTTTTTGTGTGGATGTTTTACTGCTATCAGAAGATCTAACATCTGTTTCTCCAGGGATTCTCCATGTGTTCTGTAGTTTACAACAATTGAAACCACTGTTTTCGAAATACATTTGGATTAAACTCAATGTACTAAGACTGGATTTCACAGGGAGCCCTGTGCATACATCTGGGGTTTTCTCTCATGTAATTTTTCCAAATGGTGAGGCATTCTCTCTGGATTTAGGAGGGTAACATATAATAATAGTAGAGCTCGATGAAGCACATGTATAAAAAGATTGCTAAAGGCAGCCGAGCATGGGAAGTTTTCTGGGTGTGTTTCTACGTGGAGAAGAGCATAGAAAAGTATAGTCTCTGGACTCCACTCCTTTGAAAACCACAGTGGCAGAGGCTCGCCCAACCCATCTCCCTGCATCCAGGCAGGAAAGCCACACTTGCCTGACTGCTTTATCTCCTACAATACTGTCCAACGGATCTTTCTGTGCTGATGGAAATGGCCTATACTTATACTGTTTGACGTCATGTTGCCTGTAGTCCCATTGGGTATGGAGATGTGTCCAAGGAAACTGAGGAACTGAAGTTTTCATCTTAATGTGTTTAAATTTAAATTTCAATTCCCATCTAAAACAAGTGGCTACCATATTGGATAATGGAGATGCCTCAGTCTTTCTGAGGCTTATCATTCTTTGATATGTCTGCTTTGAACCTTCTCTGATTTCTACAGATAAATGACTTCTCTATGCACTCCTCCAAAGCTTGCCAAAGAAACAATACTACCAGACCTGAACTATTTACTCCTGTGATCCATGCCAGCCATCCCCAGAATTGTGTAGAACAGAAAAGGAGGATCTTCCTAAAGGTACTTTTCTCTCATGTGTTGGAAAGTAACAGAATATTATGCAAACTCACCATGATAATAATGTGATAGGTATCCTGTAAGCTTCAGCAATATCTACACCTGCTCTATAATAACCACATATGGTAATCCTCCTCACCAAGGGGTCTCCAGTACAGTCATTCTTCAGTATCCATGGGTAATTGGTTCCAAGACTTCCTAAAGTACCAAAATCAGTGAATGATCATATAAAATATAAAATGACATAGTATTTGCATATTATCCACATGCATCCTTCTGTGTGCTTTAAACCATTTCTAGATTATTTATAGTACCTAATCCAATGTAAACACTATTTGAACAGTTTTTGCACCATATTATTTGGAGAATGATGAGAAGAAAAAAAAATGTATATGCTCAGTACAGATTCAAATATTTTTCAAACATTTGGATTTACAATTGGTTGAATCTATGATCAGGGAAGGCTGATTATACTTAGGTATGAGCATAGCATGGAGGCTCCCAGCTCCGGGGAATATTCCCTCTCTCCCATACACACCACAGCAACAAGCAGAGGTCTGGACAAACCAAAGGAGGCTTGATGAGAAACTGGTTCTACAGTTAAAAATCTTTTTGACACAGAAGCTCGTTTTTGTTGGTCTTATTTCTGTGGAGATTCCCTGAGAATCTCCATCCATTCTTTCCTATAGGATAGTCCCATATCTCTTCAGGTATTGAGTATCTGTTCCAAAGCCTCACTTCAGCCGGTTTTCTGGAGCAGGGGTTCTGGGATGACGGGCTTCTGTTGTTGAAGAGTTAGAGGCCAAGGTTACAAGCCAAAGTACACAAGGCCCTGGAGCCAAGGCCTGGGATGATGTGCTACCATCAGTTTTGCCTTGGGTTTTGGTCAAAGCAAGACACGTGGTGGGAAGTGGGGAGAAGTACACTGTTACTTTCTGAGAGGAATTCAAAATCACCTGGCAGAGTGCATGGAGACAGGAGATGGGAAGGGGTGGGGAACTGGGCCATTAATGTAGCCCACCTCTCACAAATTCTAATAGGATACAAGCTAAAATGTGAATAGCAGCTACCACTTGGAAGTGACAATATCAGCTGGTCTTCTTTATCTTTGCATTGTCTAAATTTTATCTATTTTACATTTTCATATTGTAGAAAAGTATATCTTCATGGTAATAAATGGAATGGACTCATGGAAATAATTTGGAAAATAGATAAAATTAGGGAAAAACACTGACCTAATTTTTTTTTTTCACCAAAGATGTTACTTACTGCAAGTGAAATACTTCTTCCCTACAAGAGACGGTCACATGACTTTAGGATGTTTACATCTCTGGCTTTGCAACATTCAGTGTTCAGTGGTTTTCAGTTACACTGACAAGTAGCCTGTACCAACACCCACATTTCCAAATGGTCTGCAGAAACACTGAAAACCACATTTTTCCTTTTGGAACCACATTTTTGATCTCTCTGTTGCCTCTCTGCAAATGACAGTCATTTATTTAGTCATTTTTATCATTTTCTTCATCTACTTATCTTATGGTCATCCATTGATCTGATAACACCACATGGATAAGGTGGAAAATAGACTTTTTTTTTCCATTTAACTTGATGTCTAAGTGTGATCCCCAAAGTTCTTTGACCTAAAGTCATCTTTCCTTAAAGAAAAATATTTAAATTGGTGCCAAACTGGCTTCAGGAAGTCCAATACCTTCCTAAAGACTTTTAGTGGATTTCTAGAGGGTAAGGGAGAGCTGCATCCTCGTGGCCAGGCTGTAATTACTTCCTCCCATTGCCTCTCCCACCATGATCCCAGGCACCTCTGTGTATCTCCGTACCATGGCACTTCTCTCTTTCCCCACCATTTTTCATAGACATTTCTCATCTCTTCATTTATTTCCCAGGGAACTTCTTACTCAAGGCACTTGTAGGTAATAGAACTTTACTACAGACTTGGTGATAATGGAAGGTGACTATTGCATGGAGCCGGGAATGACCTCCAAGTGCCTATCAGACATCACAGTTGCTAAAGTTCATTGGCCATTATGTGTTTTAGTGCACACTTGGGGTTTGCAGGCAGTACTTAATCATAACTTCCTCGCCTGAAAGTTTTGAGTCAACTGAGGATCAGACACATGCTCCAGTGAGGTAACAAATATCAGCTAAATTACTGGAAAACATGGCTTGGATCTACAGCCAAAGTATCAGCATTCTAGTCCTTTCCCATCAAACTTAGAACTTGAGAATTCTCATCCAGGCAAATGGGTGGAGAATTATAACCCATTTCTCCGGAGAGGCCAGTTACAGAGACCATACAAGGGCAGTTCCTTTAGCTGATTCATCCCTCATAATAGATGATGAATCCAAATTAGTGGAAGTCAGACTCTTTCCAACCCAACAAATGAGCTTCTTCTCTTTTTGAGTGGGGACAGGGAGGATCCAGGAATAGGAATCTCTTATAGGTCCAGTATTTTTTTTTTGGGGGGGGGGGCTCCAGTCCATTTTAAGTTGACCTCTCCTTCCCTCAGATTTCTTCTCCAATGTCCAGTAAGTAATATTTCCTCACTTTCCCATGGCTACCAGGAAAATAAAAATATCTATTGCTTTGCAAGTAGCATCCAACCTGACCCTGAGTTACTATGACACCTTAAAGGAATCCTTATGAAAGGTCTTCAAAGAAGTTCTTACATAAATTAACATCAGAAAGTGAGGGGGGAATATTACAAATTTAAATAATTTTATATATAATATAAAATTATAACACACACACGTGTGTGTGTATATATATATATACACACACACACATACACAGAAAAAAACTCATTGTGTTTCTTTACCTTAGTGCAACAAGACATCTTTTTAAAATACATAAAATATGAACAAAATTGTGAAAATGATTCTAGCTGAAAAAATAAACCTCAGAAAGTCAGAGTATAACAAAGATCCTTGTGTACTACAGATACAATTAAATAGCAGAGTCTTTGTATGAGAGATGATTTAAGATAATAGAGTAAAAACAAACTATTCTGCCCCAACCTTAAAATAACAGAAAAATATTTTAACAAAATTAATACAGAATGTGCACACGCACATGCACACACACACACACACACACACACACACACACACCCCTAAGGACTGAAGAAAAAAAAAAAGAAAGAAAGAAAATGTGGATTAGCAGACCAGAACATTTACAGAATTCCTAGAAGAAGGAAACCAGATGGGATTAGAGTGACAAGAATTGATGGATCTATGGCCAAAAATCTTCAACAGCTTGCAGGTCAAATCCCCAGATGGCCTTGACTGACCCGGCTCTTCCCCTTTCCTCACTGATAGTTCTCCATAATAACTGTAGCATGTGCCATGAAGGTAGCATCCTGAGATAAGGAAGAACTGGCCGGAACAGACCCCAGGAAGACCCTACCCTCCCAGAAGAGGATGGCCTTTCACGTTTTAGCTGAGTAGATCCGTTAGTCTCTGAGTATAAAATCAGGGCAAAGAGGACTGCAGGGTCCCTCAGCCACAGTCCAAAGTAGGACGTGTTCAGAGAAGACTCTATCCACCCTGGGCAGCTTTCCTAAGCCTTGGGGATCTAGCTCACCTTGAACCTCAGGCTTCTACTGTCCCTTGCTGCCTACCAGTGAGTAATAAAGTTGCTTGACTTAACTTCTGTGTGTTCTGTCTCACTGAACTCATGAAAGTAAAAGAGTAACCTGCACACACTGAACATGCAGGGGTTGCCAGTGCATGGTGAACCTCCATCACACAGTATTTTTGAAGATAGAAACAAACCCAGAGAAATTCCCAAGCTCAGGAGAGGGGCCAGGGATAATGCATAAGGAACTGAATTAGAAGTCAGCATTCATAAGAGTTGCCATAAGTTCCTTTTGCCCCCACCTCACCTCTACACATCAGCTGAGCCCAAGAATTGCCCCCTAAAGAAAGAGAACTTCTGATCCAGACTTGGAATAAAGAGCTCACAGAAGTAGCAAGCTGAGAAAATGCCATGTACTTATGATATAATGATGTAGTTACCAACCTTTCATGTTTATTGTCCATTTGGATTTCTCTAGAAAGACTCTGTTCAAATACTTGTTCATTGTTCTAGTAGGTTGTCTTTTTTTTTTTCATTTATCTATTTGAAAGAACTCTAGTACATTCTGAGTTACTTACACATGGTGCAAATACAGCTTCCTACTTTGTGACTTCTGAGTTCTGCACGGTACGCAGATCTTCCTAATGTTAGTGTGATAAAAATCTATTAACCTCATTTCTTTATTATCACATTTTTGTTATCGGTTTCAGAAAAACTTTTTCTACATGAAAGGTCTTAAACATACGTTCCTTTCTTCTTTTCTAAATGCTTTATAATTTTGTTTCTCATGGTTAGATATGAAATTTACCCGATGTTGTTTTCTGGGGGCAGAGACATGTAGGCATCAAATTTAAATTTTTGAAATTTTTGTTTCCATATGAATATAGTGCTGTTCTAGCATTATTTATTTAAAATTTGTTCTAGAATTTTCTTCCTTTCTCTACAATAGTATACCTATCTGTGGATTTTCCAACCTATTGTATTGATCTTTCAGATATCAGAGACTTCATTCAATTCTAGTGTGATATTGGCTGTGGATAGGTAAATATGTAATGTCATCATGCTCTTCTCCTTTAAAAGTGTCTTGTGGCTGGGATTGTGGCTCAGTGGTAGAGAGCTCACCTCACATGTGTGAGGCCCTGGGTTTAATCCTCAGCATCATATAAAATAAATAAATAAACAGGAGTACTGTGTCCAACTACAATTAAAGAAAAAAATAATATTAAAAAAGTGTCTTAGTTATGCCTGGCCCTCTGTATTTCCATATAATTTCAAATCACTTTGTCAAGTTCCACAAAGATAAACACACATAAATTTTGAGATTTGAGACTTGAATTGCATTGAATGAGTACTCATAGGGCAATTTGGGGGGAAAAATGACAGTTTATAATTTTTAAGTCTTCAAAATCACAAACATTATCTTTACTTTTTCAGCTGTATTTATCTTGTTGTAAGTATGATTTTGCAACTACTGTGATTTTTGTGACTATTTTTGACCCTGAAGGTGCTGGCCTTCATTCCAGAAACTCCAGCAACCACTGAAATTCAGTCCACATCCGTGGCGAATAGGCCCTGATGCCTGGGCTTTGGTTTCTCTGCCTAACTTCATGCACATTGCTTGTGGGGCTGTTTGTTCTTATTTTTCAGGTTTGACCATATTGCTTTTCATTCCAGTTTTGCCAACACTATTAAGAAGTTCTATTTCATCTTCCTTTACATCCACAGCTGTTTCCTTCCCCTGTTCCTTTATTCATACACATAGCCCTCCAACATTATCTGGAAGTTATCAATTATTTTCCCAATAAGATGCACTGCTTCTTCTACCATTTTGCCCTAATTTCCAACACTCCAAAATTCCTTAATATTATGAGAGGTATAGAATAATTACCATGCCTTCTTCCTGATTCTCATATAATAATTTTTAACATTCTTTTTCCTTCCCTCTCTCTATTACTCTCACTTGCAGCATTTATTGAAATGGATCACTTAATTAGAATTTGTATTATTTTATGTACCTTTCATTTGTGTTTTTATGAACATAATTAAACATGTGTGTGGGTTTGGTTCACCATCTCCATCTTTATTTTTCAATTAGAGTCTTTTTTCAAGCATTCTACTCAGATGGGATAGTTAGGGGTGATGTGGTTTTTCTAAATTCTTGAGTACAACTCTTTCACACAATTAGCTTTATTAGATCTCTTCTGGGTATAGAAATTTGGGGGTTGTAGACCTTTTAGACCTCTTCTCCTACTCTTCTGTAGACACAGTTCCATTGTCTTCAAGCTTCCAATGTTGCAAATGAAAAGTTGGATGTCACTAACTTGTGCTCTCTACCTGGAAGCTTGTACAAATTTTTATTTTTTCTGTAAAATTCATGGATCTTCTCAAGTGGATCTAGACATGTTTGTGTATATATGTGCTTTCTCATCAATTTATTCTAAAAATTTGATTATGCACCATAATACTGTATTCTTTTCTCAGTTCAGGAAATGAATGCACTCGGTCTATTTTGTGTTTCATATTTGTTAGCTTCTTGTGTGTCTGCTGCTCCTTTTCCCATATTTTCTGTAATTCACATGTTCAGTCTCATGGCTTTATCTATTAAGCCTCTTATCTTTTCCATCACATCTACAATCTTTTTTTTTTCACTTATTTTTTCCTGTTCTTTCAAATAGCTCTTGCTTTTGATCTTTAGAAATCCTGATTCAATTTTAATAGTCATAATTCTTCACTTAATTTATTTACTAACTTTTTTTTAGTTAAGAAATATGTTTAAGCCTCCGGAGTATTATATACTAGAAGTTATTTTCCTTAAATCACATGTTATTTTTTTATCCAAGTATTCAGCAGTGTCCTCCAACATTCGCTTTTACTGGACTTGCATACTAATTGTTTTGCATGATCTTCCTTATTAAGGTTTCTGGCTTAAACCTTAAATTGAACATTTTGATTATCAGTTTATATATATGGGTTTATTTTGTGCTGTTATTAAAAAAAAAAACCTGTGACTTTGTAAGGAAAAGAGTTTTACTTTGGCTCACAGTTTGAATGTTTAAAAATCCAAGATTAGGGAGCCACGTAGGACAAGGGTCCCATGCTCTATTATACCAGGCAGGTGTCATCACTGGTGGGGGTGCTTCTAAGAGAGGAAGCAAGAGTGTTTCCAGAAAGCCAAATTTACTTTAAAATACCCTGCACAAAACCACTATCAGGAGATGGGAATTAATCCCCTCAATGACCTCATTATCTGTCACTAGGCCCCACCTCTTAAAAGTTTCCTCACCTCTCAATGCATTGGGGACTGAATCTCTAGCACATATGGGGACCAACCATATCCAAACCACAGCAATACCCTTGACTTAGCTATGTTGGAATCATCTAAGTAGCAGAAATTGTGTGGATGATAAAAGGCACAATAGCCTCTCTCCCTGAGGTCCTGGAGGGTAAAGGGAGCTGTCACTTGCAACTGAGGCACCTGGAAAGAGGTCTTGCTTTTGGAAGTCCTTGCCCACTCCCGCCTTAGCATCTGGGAGATCTCAGTAGACTCACCAGCTTTTTCATAGACCTACTCTCCAGGACACACTATGTTCCTATACTCCTCTCACTGCTATTTGGTGGCTTGTCCAGCATCTATGCTCCATGCTAGAGCCATATAATTCCAAAGGCTTATATCAAGAAACCAGTTTCTAAGGTTCCCAACAGACCCATGGCTTGGGAGAGGCCAGTAACTTGGATTAGGAAGGGGAAGGAGCTGTTTCCACTCTATGAGTCCCTCTCACACCATGGGCTAGGGCCCTCCAAATAATGTTTCACCAGCAAAACTGCAGGCAGGAATTTAGTGGAACAATGTCTAGAGATCTTTTAGAAAATTAATTTTGAATATAGATATACACAGCCAACCAACCAGTCATTTCATTGGATGGGAATGAAGAAGGTGTTCTCATTCAATATTGTTCATCTGGGAATTATTTAGACAACATAGGAGAGAGTCCTCGTGATCTGGGGCAAAGCAAACAGTTTTTAGAAGTGACATCTTAAGCAAAATTCCTTTTAAACATTGGTAATGTTCACATCATCAACACTGAAACTTTTACTCTGAGAAAGACACTACTAAGAGAACAAAAACATAAGCTAAAAAAATGGAAGAAAATATTTTAAAATTGCCTCTTTGGTAAAGAACTTGTATCCAAAAAGTATAAATAACTCTCCAAACTTGATAGCATGGAAAGAAACAGCTCAGGGTTTAAAATAGGCAAAATTCTTGAAAGGCACTTCATTGAAGAGAATATATGAGAAGCAATTAAGCACACAATAAGATATTCAACCTCACTGGTCACAAGGGAAATGTCCACAGTCACATAATGCTCACAACTATTAGAACAGCTAAAATTTTAAAATGCTGACAAGATCAAGCACAGGTGAAAATGGGAGACAACTAGAAGTCTCATACATTGCTGCTGAATACCTAAAATGATATAGCCACTCTGGAAAATTGTTTAGCAATTTATTTTCTATTTACACATACACTTAAAATATGACCTGGCAATCTCTTCATTCCTAGGTCATTGCCACAGAGAAATAAAAACTTATATTTACTTGAAAACCTGAATAGATTTTTATAGCAACTCTATTCATAATCACCAAAAAAAAAAAAAACCCTGGAAATAAACTACATGTTATTCAACTTGTAAATGAATAAGCAAACTACGGTGCATCCATACAGTTGAAATACTATTCAACAAGGAAAAAGAAGAAATTATTAATGCTTGTAAAAAATGAATGACTTTCATTAGACTGAATGAAAGAAGTCACTCTCAAAAATTTATATACTATACAATTCCATTTATTTGACATTCTCAAAAATTAAAAACTATAGTGATTGAGAGGAGATTACTAGGGACAAAGACCAGGGACAGATGTGACTACAAAGAGATTTTAGTGCATGATAGAACTGTCCTGAAATACATTCTGCTGTCATGTATATCTAAAAATAACAAACAATTTTTTTAAAATTAAACACATTAAAAAAGTGTCCTGTATACATGTTGTGGTGGTATTTATGTGAAATCATATATGGTTCTTTTACAAATACGTACACAAAAAGTTAATTCAACTCTAAATCAATTTCACATAGGGAAAAAAATGAAATAAAATCTTAGTTGTTCCAATCGGAAAATATGTCTTCTAATTTGTGGGAATTCCATAAAGGGGAAACTATGAAAATAGGAATAAAATTTAAAATATAATGAATTTCCCAGAGCCAAATCTTCAGTTTTGAAGTACTATGTATAATAAGTAAAAATATTCCCACATCTCAATGTACTAGTATATTCAGGATAATGAAATCTTAAAGTTTTACAAGAAGGAAATATAATGTCATCTACAAAAGAGCACACATTAGACTCACATCATCCATCTAATTCTCTATACTGGATGGTAACAAAAAAATACAAAAAAGTAAAATGGAATAATACCTTTAAAGTTATGGGGTAGTTGGAAAATGATTTCCAAATTGGAATCTAATAGCCACACAAATTGTGTCAAGTGTGAGAGAAGAAGAAATAACACTAGATGGGCACTGAAAATTTACTTCAAATACACTTTTTTGCTTAAGAATTTATTTGAGAACCCTAGCAAAATGGAGTAAACCAAGAGACCCACAATCCCCTTTAAGGGCACCTCCCCAGTAACCCAACATCCTCCCCGTAGCCCACCTGTCAAAGTCTCCATCACTTCCCACTGTCAGTACAAGTGGAAGACCAAGCCTTCCACACGTGGGCATCAGGGAACACTTATCCAAACCAGAGCAATAACTGTCATACTATTTGAATTCCTATTGAAACTGGAATAATTCTTATTTGCATATGTTTCTATTGTTTTTTATTGAGATGTAACTTACATTCAATAGAAGTTATTACTTTCTTTTAACTGCAACTTCTCCCATACTCAAGTTGGGGTTACATCCCAGTAAACCCATCATAAGTTGAAAAGATTAAGTCCAAAGCACATTGATACACCTAATCTACCACAGTTTAACAACACCGTACCCTGTAATGTATTAACTGTTTCCCTTCATGATTTCCTTGCTGACTGGCAGCTGTTGGCTCACTGTCCCACTGTCAGACATCTTGAGAGAGTGTTGTAGTAGTACAAATTACCAGTCTGGGAGAAAAAAAAAAACAACAAAATTCAAAATTTGAAGTCAGTTTTTACTGAGTGAGTTTGGGCTTTTGCACTACTGCTAAGTTAAAAAAAAAATGTCAAGGCAGGGACCATTCATTGTAATGCAACACAAAAAAACAGTCGTATAAACACTCAGAATCATGATGCAGAACATTTTTTAAACCCCCAAATTTCTTCCTGCCTTTGGAATCAATATCCTCCTTCCATCTCCTAATCCTTGGCAACCACTAATCAATTTTTTGTACCTGTAGTTTTGTTTACATAAATTACTATAGAAGTGAAGTCACAGTACAGAGTCTTTCATGTCTGACTTCACTCACTTACCATAATGCATCTGAAATTTACCCTTAATGTTGCATTTATCAGTAATTCGTCCCTGTTTATTACTGAGGAGTGGTCCAATGGGTGGATAAAATGCAATTTGTTCATTTTTTCACCAGTTGATAGACATTTTGGTTGTTTCCAGTTTGGGGGATATTACGGATAAAGTGCTATAAACATCTATCTATTTGTAGGACTTAGGGTGGACATGTGCTTTTATTTCTCTTATAAAATGCAAATGGGCAGGTTTGGTTGGTGGGTATACATTTAATATGATAAGAAATAGCAAACGTTTTTGTACATCAATGTATCTTTTTCACTCCCACTAGCAATAAATGATTGATGGTAGCAGTTTTTCCACATCCTTACCAACATATTGTATTTTCAGGCTTTTGTGATTTGGGGTGGGTAGTATTCTAATGGGCAAATAGTATCATCTCACTGTGGTTTGATCATTATTATTGGTGGTTCTGGGGCCTGCACTCGGGGCCTCATATATGCTAAGTATGCATTTTCCTACACTTCTAGCTCCTTATTTTGGCTTCCCCTGGTGCAGTACTAGGAATTGAACCAAGGGCTTTGCTCATACTAAGCTTTGCTCTACCTCTGCACTGTATCCTCATCCCTCGTGGTGGCATTAAATTGCATTTCCCTAGTTACTAATAAGGCTAGTGCCTTATAGTGTGCTTACTTTCTATTTGTGTGTCTTCTTTGATTCTTTATATAGTCAGGAGATAAACACACCATTTTTTCAGTATTTTCTCCTATCCTGTGGCTTGCTTTTTCACATCCTTAACCATGTCTTTTGAAGAGCTAAATATTATAATTTTGGTTAATTCTTATTTATCCACTTTTCTTTTGTGTTCCATGTTTTTATTCTCAGAGCTAATAAATCTTTGCCTCCTTTGAAGTCACGGAGTTTTTCTCAAATATTTGCTCCCTAAATATTTTCAATTTTAGGTCTTACATTTAAGTCTATGACCTATTTTGAAAGAGTGGTGTGAGGAAAGAGTTGAGTTTTGCTTTTCCCCCCATCTGAATATCCTAGCTATTCTATACATCTTGTTGAAAAAACTATTGCTTTTTAAAATACTATTCTTTTCCCCCATTGAAATAACCCCTTTTAACTTAGCATATAGGTATATTTCTATTTTAAATTTTTGTACTTTATTTTTTACCTGTACTGTTACATGCATATACATCTAGAAACTGTATATCTTTTTAATGAATTTATTCCCTTATCATTTTATAGCAAACTTTTTTCTGGGGGGGTGGTACCGGGGATTGAACTCAGGGGCACTCACCCACTGAGCCACATCCCCAGCCCTCCTTTGTATTTTATCTAGAGACAGGGTCTCACTGAGCTGCTTAGCACATCACTTTTGCTGAGGCTGGCTTTGAACTCGTGATCCTCCTGCCTCAGCTTCCCAAGCCACTGGAATTACAGGCACATACCACTGCACCCAATTTACAGCATCTTTCTTTATTCCCCAAAGTACTCCCTGTTTTAAATCCATTTTTTCCTGATATTATTATAACATGTTCACTGTAGTTAAGATTAATATGGGCATAAAAATACTGTTTGCATTCTTCTATTTTTAATCTACCAATGCCTTTATATGTAAAGTAGTTTTTGTGAAGATAACATACAGGTAGGTTTGTTTTTCATTTAATCTGATCTCTTCAGCTTTTTAGTTAGAGTGTTTAGGCCAGTTACCTTTAATGCATCTATGAATATGGTTGGATTTAAATGTACCATTTTGTTAGCTATTTTCTCTTGCTTTCATCTGTTATTTTTTTCTTTTGTCCTCATTCTGTCTACTTTTAAATGGAGTATTTTTAAGATCCATTTTATCTTTACTATTGATTCATTAGTTATAGATCCTCATAAAATGTTTAGTGGTTGCCTTATGGTTTTAGTATGCATCTTTGATTTTTCACTTTCAAATAACCTTATACTCTTCCATGTAAAGTAGAGGATAAGAAACTTGCAGTAATATCCTCACAATTTATCTGTTCCCCCTTTTTATTTCCTGTACTGGGAATCGAACCCAGGGGTGCTTACCCACTGAGCCACATCCCCAACTCTTTTTTATATTTATTTAGAGATACGGTTTTGCTGAGTTGCTTAGGGCCTCACTAAGTTGCTGAGGCTGGCTTTGAACTCTCCATCTTCCTACCTCAGCCTCCTGATCTGCTGTGATAACAGGTGTGCACCACAGCACCCAGCTATGCTCCTTTCTTTGAGCTGTTATTGCCATTATTTTGCTTTTCACAGGAATCCCACCATGCATTGGTACTAGTTTTGTTTCAGATTTTAGAGTGATGAAAAATAATAAAAGTTACATTTGCATATTTACTTCATTTTTACTATTTCTAGAGATCTTCATTCTTTATGTCCAAATTTCTGTATGATATTATATTCTTTCTGCCTAAAAAAAAAAGTTTAGAAGCTTTTAGTTGCAGTTCTTGTTAGTTAACAGTGAATTCTTTCTTTTTGTTTTTTATGGAAAGTGTGTTTCACATTCACTTTTGGAAGATACTTCAGCCGGAGATACAACCGGGGATTAATAGCATTGTTTTCAGTACCTTAAAGATTCCATTGTCTTCTGGCTTCTGTGTTCACTGAAGAGAGTGCTGTTGTGGTAGACTCTCTTTGCTCCTCTAGGTCAAAAGTCCATTTCTCTTGCTGCTTCAGATTGCCCTTTCTTCATTGGTTTTCTGCATTTCCACACTGATATAGGTAGGTGGCTCTTTCTGTTCTTGTGTTGTAGAATTTATATTCTGAGCCACTGGATCTTTGCTTTGGTGTTTACCATTAACAGTAAGTTAATTAGTAAGTTTACTAATTCTTTACTTGGTTGTGTTGAATCTTCAGCTGAGCTCATCTCTAATACCATGTGTGTTTTCTTTTAAATCTATCTACCCACTTGACTTTTTCTTACATATTCACTCTGTCTGCTGAACTTCCTCCACCGGATCGTGCATGGATCTATCTTTTCCACTAGATCTTTTACACATTGAACAGTTTTTTTAAAAGTTGTTGTCCGATCATGGTCCCAACATTTGGGACACTTATTAGTCCCACCATAAGTTATGCTTTTATTTTAGATTTTTGTTTCACTGTGTGTGTGTGTGTGTGTGTGTGTGTCTGGTAATTTTTGATGGAATGCTGACATTGTGTGCCAACCAATAGATGAAGAGATAAACAGCCTTTTTCCCTGCTTTTCTCTTCTTTTATTTGCCTTCTAGTATGGTGTGAGTCAATATGGTCAAAAGTTGGTTTTATTGTTGCCATGGTTACCCTCTGGGAACCACAGCCCTCAAATTCTATTAACAATAGGTTGTAATTATTTTTGTGCTTAGGTGAGAGCTCGGGAGCTCAAAGTTTATTTCTCAGAACTGCTGATCCACTGGGCAGATTTCAAGTTATCTTTTCTTAGACGCATCACAGAAGGGGTCCCTCTGCCCACTTTGCCTCTTCTCTGGAGGTAGGTTGCTGATGCTTGTTTCAGGTGTACCCAGGTGACGGGTGAGTGTCACTGGAACTTCTCTTTGACCTTTTCCAGTCTTACTCTTAGGAAGGACCTCTCTGTCTGGTCCTGCAGCAGGTGTTTGTAGGAGTTATACAAATGGCAAACAAACTAAAATGCATCCCAACCTCTCTAGTCATCAGATGAGCATCATTTTTTAAAAATATTTTTTTAGTTGTAGATGGACACAATACCTTTATTTATTTTTATGTGGTGCTGAGGATCGAACCCGGTGCCTCACACATGCAAGGCGTGCGCTCTACCACTGAGTCACAACCGCAGCCCTAGATAAGTATCATTTTAAACTACAAAGAAATACCACTAAATTCATGGCTAAAAGGAAAAGACCTGAAAATACCAAGTGTTAACCAGTATGTGGAGTTCCTGGAGTACATAGTTCGCCGGTACATTGCTGTTGGGAGTGCAAATGGTGCAGCCCTTTTGGGGAAACAGTTTGGTAGATTTTCACCAAGCTAAAGACATAATTCTAGTTGCCAAATAACTGAGAAATTCCTCTTCTATGTATTTACTAAGAAAATGAGAATATATATCAACACAAAGGCTTTTTCATGCATGTTCATAGAGGTTTGTTCATAATATCTCCTAATTGGAGACAACCCAAATGTCTGATGTATATATAAATAAAAAAAAAAATTGTCATATGTTCATGCAAGGGAATACTATTCATCAATAAAATGGAATTAACTAACTATCCCAAACATATGAATGAATTTCAAAAGTATTGCTATTTGAAATAAGCTAGACATATAAAATTTCATATTATCTAACTCTGTTGATTTTAAAAATAATCCAGAAGAAAAAATAACTAGAGAAAGAAGTTTTTTCTAGAGGTGAAGACAGGGCAAGAGAGACTGAGGACACTTTTTATAGTGATGGAATCATTCTGTATCATGATAAGGTGGTAGTCACAAAGCATATGCAGGTTGTCAAAAATTATCAACTGGTGTGCTTGGAACTGATGAATTTTGTTGTATATCAATTATACTTAGTACTACAACTACAAATAAAACAATGGACCCATTTGAGTAAAGGGAACAGGCACAGGATGTGGGAGGTCTCTGCCCTTGGACGTATCTTCAACTAAGTGCTTGTGAGAAAGTACTAAGCTCCTATCCATCTCCATCTGGCAATCGGTGCCCTACTTTCCCTTGCTTATGTGCATCTGAAAATGAGAGCCAGAGGGAATGTGAGTTTCCCAGGTCAAAGAGTTCAGTTTTCTCCATTCTAGGATTTTATAGTAGGAAACCAAAGAATTTGAAAGACGGGCTCAATTATTTCCCATTCATCTTCTGAATATTTTTGGTATACCGTTGGTACTCTCTGCCAACTGTATACATGACATTAAAGTAGCTATTGGAGTGACAAAGAAAAGCCACAAATCTGGCACTTTACACACTTTCTTTTGAGGAATGAAGTTTATGTAGCACTTATCTCTCTTTTCCAGGAACGATTCCATGCTGACTGTACAGTTAAATATTTCTATACAACAACAACACCAATTAGAGATCTGGTAATGAGAGTTATCCCTGCCCAAACGTACTCTGTGTCTAGTGCACCCGTAGGGTCACTGGGGACACTCTCTGGGTTAACGTGCCATCCTATAAGCTATTGAGAGATGCTGGGATGCGGCCCAACCCTGGCGATGGATAGACGGGCAACTGCAGTGGAATTTGGGATCCGAGAAGCTCATTCATCATCTCTTGCAGACAGAACTACCCCTTTTTTTGAGTTTTAAGCTTACCCAGGAAGATTATCACAAATTCAAATAAAAAATTGATTTAAGAAAAAAAAAAGTGATTCTGGGACTCTTTTGCCTTTTTCTTGTTTCTGAAGAGAAATCATTCTGGGGGCTCTGCCATCAAAACCACTCCCCCTTCTCCAGCTTGGCCATTGCTCACCCATCAAACTTCTGCCTTATTTCCTTCTGGCCTTGAGGAGTTTATTTTCCTTTTGGGCTTGAAGATTATATATCTCAAGCTCTCTTTACTTGCTCTTTTTTCTCCCTCTCTGTGTTTTACCACTTTCTGAGGGATGAGGAGAAAGATATGATCAATTAATAGACATTCTCTTCAGGCATTTTTCAATTTTTGCATTGACACTCAGCCCCTTCTATGTAAACTGTATTGAAAGAAAGAATGAGAGGAAAGGGGAAAAAAAAAAAAAAACATCTCCCAGAGTAGTATCCTCCCAGGGATTGTAACTAACTCAGTGTCTTCTTTCTTCTGAAAGAAGATCATCCTCTGGGAACAGCCCTGCTCAGAACTCAAAAGAAAAGACAAGGTTGCTCTCTCCTGCAACATCATGATTTAAATGTGTTAAAGTGTGTGATTATCATTAGGTCTTAAACACTCTAGATCCGCTCCCTCCTTCCACACAAGTTTTAGAAATAAAGCCGAGACCAGTCTCTAGGAGAGATTGATGCTTATTCTGTGTCAGAGGCCTGGTCCCCAGACGTCCCCATAAATTTGTCCACTGGAAGCCCATAAACATAATTCTGAGCATGGAAGTTATTTAGATTTGAATTAATTGCTTTTTCAGTTGTTTTCAAATATGCAAATCGAAATAGCCAAAGAAACATGCCCATAAAAAAAAAAAAAAAGCAGTCCATTCTCCAGGAGAGATTCCGGAATGTCCTTTGCCAAGGTGATCTGCCTCTTCTCAGTGAAAAGGCAATGGTGTATTTTTTAAGAAAAGACCCACATCTGTTGTGGGTATTTCCTCTTGGTCTGACATTTTCCTAGTGGAGTGGTCAAGTGTTATGTGTCGTGCTTTGACTTCAACATGTGACCACAAAATGAAATAGGGTTATTAAGTCAACTGTAGAGAGTAAAACTGTCTTTGCCAGCCCTTGGAGCCCGTGTGGAAATGATTTCACAGATGAGGCCGGATGGGGAGGCAGGAGAAGGCTCCTTCAATGTAATTAAAGACACAGGTTAAACCACCACCGTTCTCCTCATCCAGGAGGTCAGAAATGTCTCTGGTTAAAGCCCACAGTGTGGGAGTGTGGCTGAGAGGAGAGGACACTCCAAGGGACCTCCTGGGGGCGAGACACAGTGATTTACATTAGGACACAGTGGTTGTAAACATTCCCCTTCTAGGAATTTCCCTAAAACCTGAGCCTGGAAAAAGGCCCAGTTTGTGCCGACTCCTGTATAACCAGCTCCAGATGCTGCCTCTCTGCTGGGCCAGGTGGGATTCCCTCTTTTCCCTTAAGCCATCCCCTCAAAGCCCAAGGCCAGGTGTATGGAGGTCCTAGGATCCGATACCTGAACAGGGCCTCATTGCCTTTCCCTCACCTTGTTTGAACGGTCCATCTCTGGTGCTGACCACTCATAGCCTATCAGACAAGGCCACGTTCAGCCAGGAGGAGAGACTCAGCTCCCTCTTCATGAGAGCACTAGTGAGCAATGAATGGCAGGTGAACTGTCTGATAAGAATAGTCCATTTTCATGATCTCATGATCGTTTGAGTTCAAATTCCAAACCAGGAAACCCAGAAATCAGAGAAGGATGAGATCCTGAGTTCTTCCATTGGGTTCGTTTGGATTTCCCAGAAGTGGCGTCTGAGGTGGGGATTCTGGGAGCCCCTGACTAATTGCAGGAGTGTATTGAGGGGATGCAGGTTAGGGCAGGGGGAGCAGCCAGGCAAAGATCTGCTTATAACTAAAGTCTCGCTTCAGCTTGAGTCCCTGGGAAGTTCTGGGAGGATGGATAGTCCCAGAGTTGCTTTGTGTGAAGTGAGGGGGTTGAGCTTTTCTACCTTCATATCAGTCAGTTGGAGACTGTGAACCCTTCAGAGGAAGGAAGACACAGCGTCCCAGTGTGCTGGGCAAATCAGCCTCTGGAGGTCGTTCTCAGGAAGGGTGCATCTGGGAACTGTTAGTGGCCCATGCTCAGCCCTGGGCAGGGGGTACACAGTCTCATTTAAGGGCATCTGGGCAAGGCATTAGGACAGAGATGACAGAGCTACAGTTGTCAACATGGTTTGAATGCACAGTCACATGGGCTTTCTGACACTACTCCAAGTCTTAGCCACACAGGATGGGTGGGGGGGTTGCCTGGAGAGGAGACCCCTTCCCAGCCAGCACATACAGGACCAGGGCACAATGGAAGGTAGATTTTTCTTGAACCTGTGATAGGTAGAGAAGCCTATCCACCTAGGGTGGCTGGGGAATAGCATGCCATTCTACCGTGGGGATGAATCACCTGGTTGTCTCTGGAGAGAGGTCAGAAGAGAGTAGCCTTTTCTAACTGTTTAGAGAAGGCAACTGTTGCTTCTTTGGGCTCTGGGGCTGTGACCAGGGGTGGGCGGGGAGAGATACCAGGGCAGTGCTCCAAGGAGTGGTGGGTTTTATTTGGGATCCCAGGAGAGTTACATCAATGGCCACCCTGCCTCCCAGCCACCTGAAGCAGGAAGGCAGCACTCAGGGAGAAGCCAGAGTCCAGGCCTGGGCTCTGTCACCACACCAGCAATCTGTGGGCATCATGCCAGGACCTGGGGGCTGGAGCTTCATGAGGTCCTCAAGGACTCCCTCTGGAGGAGAGGTTGCAAACTGCGCATGTAAGAGCGGCATCCTGCCGTGGAGTGCCCTCATGTGTGCCCTCTTGCTTTAAAGAAAAAAAAAAAGCTGAAAGCAGGAGAGGAAATTTAAAAATCAGATTTCTCACCATACCTAGGGTTTAAGCTTTGCTGTTGCTGTCTGATGAGTCTGACATCCTAGCCAGGTGGTCTTACCCACCCACAGTGGCTGTGCCTTTCACACAGGGCATTGGCTTGCCAGCTTCTCAGGGTTCAGCATTCTGAAGAGTCCAAGAGTGTGACCCTGGAATGATCCCATGGAGGCTCGGACGGACAGACAGACAAGTCCTGACATGTGCAAGCTCGGAGAGGAAGAGAAACAAAGAGGACCCCAAACCAGGGAGGCCCTGGGGTCAAAGGCAGAGAAGGGCCACTCTGAAGGGAAGAAGAGGGAACAAGATGTGACACAGCCCCAGGATGGGTAATCAGAGCTAACAACACAGGCCCCCGTCTCTTTGTGTCATCCTCATTGTCCTGCCACTCTGACACATTATTTGCAGGTAGGGCTAAGAGCAGTGGGTTTGACTTCCAGTGTCATTCACCGCCTGGCCACATCTCTCTCCCTCCTCACGCAGACTTCGGGGTCTCTTTCCTGTATCAAGACCTTTTTTTCCATCAGCTTCCCCATTGCCTCCTCCTTACCCCCAGTCTGTCCCTCAGCTCTAGTCCAGCCTCCAGAGGGATCTGTTTCAGCTCAGCTCCTAGCCCTTCCTTCAAACTGCCAACCAGAACCCCTGCAGCCCAGGTGCCGTTCAGGCTTCTTAGTCCCTTGGTCAAGACTCAAGGAAGCCAACAGTGGGTCATCCATGAGAAAGGCCCAATGTCTCAGCAGGGTACCTCCAGGGAAATACAAAATAAAGCTACTGTAACGAAAACAAGGGGACACCAGTGTAGAAACAAAAGTCACAGGTTGATATAGTGCTTTGAACCATGTGCTGGAGTCACCTTCAAGTTTTTAAAAAAATAGAGATGCCCAGGTCCTGTCCCTAGGGATAATGATTTCATTGATTTAGTCAGGATGTAGCCTGGGCTTCCCAGTTCAGAAATGCCTTTTAGATTGTTATAACCAACAGCCAGGAGTTGAGAAGCACAATGGAAGTAACTGGGGAGATTGTTAAAAAACTGGGGAGAAAATTAAGAACAACAACAAAACTTGGTGGTGCACGCCTGTAATCCTAACAGCTCAGGAAGCTGAGTCAGGAGGATTGCAAGTTCAAAGCCAGCCTCAGCAACTTAGCTAGGTATTAAGGAATTCAGCATTGTGACCCTGTTTCTAATAAAATATTTTTAAAAAAGGGCTGGGGATGTGGCTCAGTGGTTAAGTGGCCCTGGGTTCAAGCCTGAGTACCAAAAAAAAAAAAAATAAAAAATGCATATTTCTGAATCTGAGGCCACTGACTGAGGCCCTCTAAGAAGGTGACTACTGCATTCAAGGTGCACATTCAAGAGACAAGGCTTCTTAGTCCCTTGGTCAAGACCTGAAGTTTCAGAATCATTGGACAAGAGAGCTCCATGTGGATGCAAGAATTGGGTAGATCATAATGGTGGCATCTCAAAACACTGGAGGAGCCATGTTGCAAGGACATTGGGTAAACAGCCAGCCATTTGGAAACCAGGGTGAGTCTCGAGCTTACTTATTTCAAAAGTAAGTAGAGCAAAGGCTGGGGTTGTGGCTCAGTGGTAGAGGGCTTGTCTAGCATGAGTGAGGCATTGGGTTTGATTCTCAGCACCATATAAAAATAAATTTAAAAAAGTCCATCAACAACTAAAAAAAAAATTTAAAAAGAATGTAAGTAGGGCTGGGAATATAGCTCAGTTGGTAGAGTGCTTGCCTCCCATGCACAAGGACCTGGGTTCAATCCCAGCACCACAATAAATAAATAAATAAATAAATAAATACGTAGGGCAAACTAATTTATAATATTGTGGCAATGCAAGCCCTTTTAGGCTAAGAAAGCCAGAAACTTAATATACAGGAGAACTGTGATAGATTTGACTTCAAGTCATATCCATCTTCTATTTCATTATTATTCTTTGTTTTCATACTATTCACAAGCCTAAGTGAAATCAAATCATGAACCGTGAAAATACACAAGCAAGTAGCAAAACGTAAAAGGGAGTGTTGCCACCCACATCCCAGATCAAAAGGTTAACCATCCTAAGATGGAAAAAATACAAAGAAAGTTAACAACAAATAAAACCTAGAGAAACCCCAAGGAAGAAGACAGATATTCAGTAGAAAGTAGAGCAGTAAACACCAAGAGGCAAGTCACAAAATAAAATGTACAAACTGTCAATACTAAAAGGTGTCCTGCCTCATTAGTAACCAAAAGTGCTAAGCAAAAATAAAAATGACTCATCTTTTTTCACTCATCATATTGGAAAGGATTAAAAGTTTGACAAAAACCCCCAAAATAGCAGAGATGTGGGAAAATTGACATTCTCATGCACTGTTGTTGGGAATGTAAATTTGAATTCCTTTCTGGAGGGCAGTTTGTCAACTGAAATTAATTTTTTTAAGAAGCATGTCTTTGGCCCCAGCAATCATACTCTTAGGAATTTATTCTAAGGAGAGAATCTCTGAAGGATGCTGAGATAGAGGCAGAGTGGCATTCATCAATGCTTTTAATTGTGATATTGCAGGAAAATCCTAAAGATCTCTAAATAGGTATTTGGTTAAATACTTTATTATGTACATATAAAAATCACATTTGAAATGCTGCATGATTGCTACAGATTTCTATTTATAGGAACAATGATCTTTTCCATTTCCTCTTTTTTGTATATACTCTCTCCTCTGCCTGATGCCATTCTCCCATTTCATCTTTAGTGTACTCCTGGTCATTCCTGAGCAAACTCCTATTGTCCCTTCCCCTGAGAAGTCTTCCCTGCCTTTCTGAGGGGGAAAGTAGGAGCTGTCTCTTCAAACCCAAGACATTCACTTTGATGATAGTATTTGTTCGTTCATTCACTAATGCCACAGATAATTTTTACTAAGCTTCTACTATGTACCAGGATCTTTGTAGGACTCTTAATACCCTCTAAAGAAGTTGACTTTTACATGCCTAGCTCTCCCACAGGGTTGCAAGCCCATGCAGAGGAGGAACGTGCTTGATTCATTCTGTTACCTGAAATTCCAATGTGGAGCCTAGTAGGTGAGCCTGAATGGATGGGTGAGTGAAGAGATGGGTGGATGTATGAAAGCAGAAATGGCTGCATGTGTGGATGTATAAATGGATGGAGTGAGTAAGTGCCAGGGTGCATGGATGGGTGAATGTAGAAGGATGGGGTAGTTGGGAAGATGAGCCAGGTGCATCGGTCAGTAGAGGGATAATCAGGTAAATGGGTGAATGAATGGAGAGGATGCATTATTCCTCAGTCCACTTTTTTGCCACCCTGTCTCAGGAAGCACACTTGGAGAATGCTAGTCATTAAACACCATTGCACATCTATATATGGGGTCTACAAAGTGTTCCAAATGGCCAAAGTTATGGAACTATTGGAGACAATTGGATCTTTGTACAAAAATAAGACAAAACAAAACTTTCTGACCTGTCCAGATTCAACCAAGAAAAGAAATTGTTTCACAGACCTTGGAAATGAGAAAACAACAAAGGAGAGAGAAACAACTCAGAGATTAGGAAGAACCCATCACTATGCCCAGGCCAGAGGGAGAAGGGTAGGGCTGTTCTACCGGGACCTTTGTAGAACTCTGTAGTGTCTGCAGGGACATTCACTGCCCGCAGACACTACAGGGGCTTGGCCAGCGGGAGGTGGTCACAGAGGGGAGACACTCAGCACCAAGTGACAGGACAACCCACTCATCTCTCTTTTCCTCCTCCCCTGACTTTCCCACCTGGGCCTCCCACTGGCTAAACCCAACAGGGAACTCACTGACAGGGGCCCTGGAAAGGGGGACCTCAGATAATAACAGAGCAAGGAAGGGTGAGGAAGGGATTTGAGGACAAATAGGCTAACAACCTGCACACCCTACAAAATTGAAATCAATAAATATTTAAATGTATCCACAATGTCACATTCTTTGTCAGCAAAGCAACTGCAAATGAACTCTTACATATGTTATGAATAAATTATGTTAGGTATGTGTACATTTTAATATGTCTGATGAGGTGCGGGGTGGGGGGTGCCTGGGGACAACGAAGCCTTAAAGTGACCCTCCTGTGGTTCTCTGCCGGTTGTGCAAGTTTCAAGGCCCAGCTTCCTGTCCTCTCGTGAGATGACAAGGGGCAAATTACTTGGTTTCCTTTAAAGAAAAAAAACACATATAGAGTTTTTTCCAGCATCCCTTTGAAGGTAAAATGAGTGATGTTTGTGGAAGCATTCTGGAACCCATCTGATATCATGGAAGCTGTCATTGTTTCTAAGGGGCACTCCATCTGCCAGAAGAGGTGTACACAGGTGGTCTTTCTGCAGAGCACTTTGTCATCACACATCAAAAGACTTAAGGTGTGCATCTTTCTGGAACTAAAATTCTCATGTCCATCAACTCATGTTGAAGAGATAATAGTGGAAGGGAACAATGATTGAATGACAAGGACACTCATCCAGGCATATTTATACTCATGCATACTTAGTGTTCTGTAATGTTGAGCAGGAAAGAATATGCTACATTAGGGTGCATGAAGACAATGGATTATGAGGCAAGTGTGAACCTCTGAAATGAAATTATAGGTAATTTTTCTTTTCTTTTTTTAGTTTTATCAGTGACAGCATCTTTGACCCAGTGCAGCCACCCAGAAAAGGGCAACAGTCCTGGAGCTGATAAGGACTTTCAGGAACTAAAGGCAAATGATTGAGGTCTTTCTCATGGTCATCACTGTGCTTGGTAAGGGATTGGACTTCTTGGCTCTCACATGATCTGGCTGGAAAAGTGGATCTTCCATGACATGCCTCCAGAGTCTTTTTCTGTGTGCTGCCACCTGCATGCCACTATTCAGAATTGCAGGTACAATGTGGATGGCTACTACAAATCATGGAACCCCTCCCTGGCACACAAGGACATTAAGCCCCAAACCTCAGCACCATTCTCCAGAAGTTATGGGGAGCCATAAGTATACATGTTCACATTCTATTTGCCTTTATTTTTGAAAAAGAAATTGCAGTAATGGAATGCATTCCTGAGAATCAGAAAGATGAAAAATAAAGTAGGTGATACTCAGGTGGTTTACTTCAAGCCTAGTATGTGGCCTTGTAGGAGCCCCTGAGCTTCCCTCTCTTGGACCTTTACTTCTCTGGGTCTGTGGAAGAGAGGTTGTGCAGATGAGGATCCTGACATTGCTCCAAGGTAAGCTCCCTCCTCTGACCCTATTTTCAACGTTCCTTTGAGATGGGGAAGTCATGGACTGAGGCATGGGGGAATAAAGGTTTTCTGATAAAGGGTCAGGTATTTTAGTCTCTGGGGCTTAGAGGTCTCTCTTGCAACTTTACTGTTGAGCACAAAGAATAACCATAGACAATATGTTAACAAATGGGAGTCACTGTATTCCAAGAAAACCTTATTTACAAGGTCAGGTGCTGGGTTTAGTTTGACCCCTGGGCCATCCTTTTCAAAGTCTTGGTTTACAAAAATTAAACTAGTGGCTGATGATAGTGATAAAAATTCAGATGATGATAATGATGATGAGGATAAAACATGTCTCTTTATTTCCTTTTGCAGAAAGCACATGTGTGTGTGTTTCAAATATTAAAATAATACCAAATTTGGTAGAAAGAATAGTATCTCCCCCACCCCAAATATGCCCATACCCTCATCCCCAGAATCTGTGAAGAAAATTTACAAATGCAATGGAGGTGGTGCACCCTATGAGGAGATCAGCTTGGGTTACCTCAGTGGACACCATCTAGTCACCATTGGTCCTTAGGAGGTGAGACCATTTCCAGCTGGGTTTGTCCATACACAAATCTTTCTTTGACCCAGCTGGAAATGGTCTCACCTCCTAAGGACGTGGTTTTTGAAGGGGGGGCTCTTCTGATGCTGGCTTTGCAGTCTGAGGATGGAAGACAGCCAACAAATGCAAGCAGCCCCCTAGGGCTGGAAACAGTGTCTCCCTCTATCCTCCAGAAAGGAGGACAGACCTCGATTTAAACTCCATGAAAACTATAGAACTGTAAGACAATAAATTCATATTGTCTAATCCACTAGATTTGTGACTCAATGTGACCATCCATTAACATATATTTTTTTCAGATGCTTATGTATGTATATGCATAGAGAAAGAAATAAGTAGCAAGATGTGGATATATAAATACATTAATTTATATTGACTCCAGTTTAGATCCTGTTTTCTTTTATTTAAGATTTTAAGAGTTTCCCCGTGCCAATAAATTTTCTTCAAAAACATGTTTTCTAGTATAGATGAGTCATAATTTATTCACTTCCCCCTATTTTTATTGTTTCTGATCTTTTCACTAGTATAAAAAATTGCCAAGGAGAAAATTTTTGCACATATTGAAGTGTTAGAATGTTATAAGGTTACTGTCCTCTTTTTGCCATAAAAGTTGAAACTATTTTTTTTCTCCGTTTTCTTTGCTTTTAATTTATTCAAGGACACTTCTGATGTATAGAAATTTTACATTTTTGTTTTTAATTCAGTCGATCAGAACTTCTTTGTTACCTTTTGTTCTTCCATGACTGGAAAGGAAAATTTCACTCTCCCATTTGTGTTTTCTTCTCGTTCTTTCAAGGGTTCACATTTCCAATTTTATCTTTGGTCTAAATGGTATTTATTTAACTTTCCAAGTTTCTCAGTTTTGTTTCCATTATTGTCTATTTACTGGATGATCCTTTATCTTTGATCACGGAAATTTGATGCCCATTACCAGACTCCACTGCTTCCAAAGTATTTCCCATGTTAGCTCCTCTGAAGTCCAGACCACCTTTCTGATTCTAGAATCTGAAGGTCATTGTTGGTTGGCTTGACAGTTCTTCCAAAGAAGGTTTGCGTTTGGTTCTGCCATCACCTGCCGGTACCAGGAACCCAATATCACTTGAGATTGAGTCTGAAGCTCAAATTGTCAGGGGAGTCATATTTTCCTCCATCTATCCAGTGCCAAGACTGAGACTCATGCATTTCTTGTTGTCTTTTTTGTGTGATGTGTTTCTTGTTTCTTTCTCATGAACCCTCACACCAAGCTTGTGTCCCTTGATGCATAGGAATTCTCCTATTGAATTGCACCTGGGAATTTTTTTCTTCTGTTACTGGTGCATAGAATAATAATGTGTCATACAATTGATAATGAGTGTTAGATTCAGCAACAACATATATTATGCATGAGATGGACTATATCTCAGATTCCGTTTCTGAATTACCTACCATGTTCTATTATTTTTTACTGATTGTTAATTGCATCAATAAAGCAATGCTTTGAAATATTTTTGCTTTCCTGTTTGTTTTAATACCTGGTAGAATAATTTCTTCTTCATTACTCTTTCTTTCTAAAATGTGCTTGGCTGTTTTTTTTTTTCATTCCAGGTTAATACTAGAGTTAATGTTTCAAGTTCTCATGCATCACTCATACTGATAAATAATTTTAAAAAACACTGCTAGAATTTTTATTGGATTTTTATTAACTCATAAATAAATATGGAAAAAATTGGTATGTCTATAATATTCAAAAGCTAATGTATTTCCTAATCAAAAGTTGATATATTTTATAATTCCAAGAACATTTTATGTTTTGTGTCATTAAAATTTTACTTTATATAATTTTTTAATATTTCTGGTTAATGACCTTTTTCATAGTCTTTATATATTTCAATGTTACTAAGAATAAAATTCTAGTTCCCTTAATTTTCTATTTGGTTAATGAGTATTATATTTTTATTTTTGTACCTAGCCACCTTTCTGAACTTTCTTAATCATTTCCAAACCATATTTTTGTGATTTTAAGAGACCATCAACCTTTAGATTGATCAAAAGTCTAAAAACTTTAGGAAAACCGAAGAAACACTGCCACTCTAAATGAACACATTGATTATAAAATGCATCCTGATGTTTTAGAATTTCTGCATTTTAGAATAAAGAAACTTAGGTTTTATAAGCAAAACAGCCATATTCTCAAGATATAATGATAATGTTGTCCCATCTTATAGTTTCTTCTCTTGGTTCTCTCTTATGTGTTATTTTACTGGCTAATATTTGTGATATCGTTCTTGATTTTAATGAGAAGTCCTCTAGTGCAGTAGTTTTAATTACCTAATTTTTCTTTAGTGTGGAGAAGGTCATGGGCCTTTTGAGAATCTGATGAAAGATGTGCATTCTACCCTCCCAATAAAGGCGAATGAGCACCCGCACCCAGGTCCCCAGTGCCCACACTTTCAAAGCACTCCCAACCAATGTACAAAACATACAGTAACTAGGAAAAAAATGTTAACCAGAAAGATGAAGAATTTTATATAAATGAAATGATGATACAGAAGATATTTTAAAAGACTTAAAAATGATAAAATGTCTTACGTTTGATCAGGATGCTTATTAGTTTTTAAGTGTTATAAATATTATTCTCATTTTAATTTATAAGTTTTGGCTAAGGTAAAGGTTGATGGTGTCCTAAAATCAAGAATTCTTTCCTGAACCACCAAAATTTATGAAACCTGATTCAAAATTCCTTCTCTAAGAACTTTATCTTTTGAATGAACATTAAATGTTCATTTATGACAGATTATCTTTGTCTGGGACACTTCATTTATTTCTATTTTATTTTTTTCTGCTTAAAATCACAAATTAGTGCTGAATTATATTAAATATATCTCAGGCACTGTGATAGACTGCCCTGTTCCTCCATTCCTTCTGTCCTCCCTGTATTCACAGGTTTCGCCGTGAGACCTTGCAATTTCTCCCAGCAGAGGAGTGGATTTCACTGCCTTGATGTTATGGGCACAGTTACATGACTTCCTTTGCCTGTTGGACTTTAGTGCAGTAGATGTGAACAGAGAGTAAAGTACAGGCTTGTGAGGTTGGGCGGCTCATCTCAGGCTCCTGCCACCACCACCAGAACAGCATGACCAGAGTGACCCGCTAGCCCAAAGGCAACGAGAGGCAGGGGGACAGAATGGCCCAAATAGCAGGTTGGATCCAAGCTGCGATGAGCCCACTTCAGATCATCTGATCTTCAGCTGATCCACAGACATGAATGAGAACATATTTTTGTTGAGAGAAGAGGGGAGGGGAGGGGAGGGGATGGGGGATAGTAGAGGATAGGAAAGGCAGCAGAATACAACAGACACTAGTATGGCAATATGTAAATCAATGGATGTGTAACTGATGTGGTTCTGCAATTTGTATACGGGGTAAAAATGGGAGTTCATAACCCACTGGAATCAAAGTGTGAAATATGATATATCAAGAACTATGTAATGTTTTGAACAACCAACAATAAAAAAAATTTAAAAATAAATAAAAAATAAAAAATAAATAACTATTTAATCAGGATTCTTCGAAAAACAGAACCAATAGGATAAATAGATACGTTGAAAGATAGGTAAGTAGGTAGGTAGGTAAGTAGGTAGGTAGGTAGACAAATAATGAATGAGTTCATTTATTCTATTAATGACAATGTTCTGTTTCTTTGCTAGGAATTGATAAATGTGTGCAAAAAAAGATTCAAAGTTAATAAGGGATGTCTAAAATTATAAAGATGGTAAAAGAAAGATTTTTCCCATTCTTTATGCAGTTCACTGATTTAAAGGCCAACTACTTCTGGAAAAACCCTCACAGACATACCGGAAAGTAATGTCTTACCAGCTTTTGAGCACCTCTTAATTCAATCGGATTAACCACCACAGTCACTGAGTCTGGGGACTGGTTTGTTATACAGAATATTGTGAACTATGCAATTCAGCTATTGGCTTATTCATTGTATGATTCCATATTTCTTTCATTCATCTGTTCACTCATTTAAATGAACTAATAAGTTCATACTACATGAACTGTTCTTAATGCTGCTGACAGAAAATAAGTGGGACCTGGTCCATTCCTTTGGGGAGCTTATTTTCCAATAGGGAAGGCAGACAGGTGGACAGGTAGCTACATTTTGGTGTGCTATGTGCTAAAGGAAGAATCTGCACAGATTTCTTCTGAATTCTCTTGAAGGAGTTGGAGCCCTGCCAGGGTTGGGGCAAGGAATGCCAGTAAGGACGTGAGATGCCAGGGAAGAGAGTGAACATGAGGATGAGAGGGGAGAGTGAGCCAGGTGGAGGACGAACATGCATAAAGACCTAAGGCCCAGGGACAGAGGAGCCTGATTCGTTCAGGACTTTTCAGATTCGGGGTGGGTACCACTTTGGGTGCTGAAGATGGGTTGGGGTAATGCCCTCACTCTTGCAGAGTGGGAACTATGAAGAATTTTCTGCAGGAGAGATTCCTGATCAATTTTGTGCTTAAAGTGGACTGACACAGAGGGAATGAACTACTGTATATATGACTGGTGACGTGCAGACCAGATGAGAAACTCATGATGGGGTGGTGGTAGGAAGGAGATATTGAGAAGGGGAAATGGAAAGCACTTGACATCTGATTTGATAGGGGAAGTCAGGGAAAGGAAAGCATTTGCATGATCCAGGTCTGGGTTACAGGTTATGGAGTGAGGGTGGTTCTGTGTGATGAGGAAAAAATGGGGGGAGGGGAGGTGTCTAATGACAGTAATTTGGGGGTATGTCAAAGGGACTTCCAAGTGTTAGGTATTCAGAATCTGGAATTGAGGGGAGATCTAAACTTGAAACTTGCCATAATCTAGACAAGGGCATCTGAAGCAGACTGTGTCAGGGCCCCGCTAGCCTTCCCTAGGCCACCCCAAAGTCAACTGCATGCAATGCCCCAGACCCATGGCTTTGTTTGTGTATCTGCTTCAGATATTCTCTCCCCTTGGACGCTCCTTGACACTCACACATAGAAGGCCAAACTTTCTCAGGAACAGCCCCTCAATGGTTGAAGGAGAAGCACTGTTGGACGCACACCCAGCTTCCTGGCCCTTTGGGAAGCCATCTTTGTGAATTATATGCCATTGCATCTCAATATTTATCCCAGCCTCTTCCCCCGGAAAGATTGCTAAAACTCAGATTGCTGGGCCCTCTCCAGGGACTGATTTGGTTAGCCTGGTGGGCAGGAAGGGGGATAAGATTTGCATTTCTAACAAGCTCTGGGATACAGTGTCTCTCAGAGGCTTCCCGAGGGATTCGTCCCACTTGTAGAAGGTTAGCCTGTCATTAGCACTCACTTGATTGATTTCCTTCACTGTCTCCCACAGACCCTCATCCTGCTTCTTAGCCTCACACCCCAAATGGACTGTTTGCACCCACATTCTTATCTGAGATCTGCATCGGACAAACCCTAAGTATGGTAGCTACTGAGGCCCCTGTTTATCTGTAATGAGGGGACAACTGGGGAAACTATTTTGGAAATTACCATCAAAAATACATCAGACAAGACTCACATGAGGGACCCTAGGTTAAAACGGCAGCAGGTAACTTATACCTGATTCCCCTTCCCTCTCTTCAAAACATCCTGAAAATATTCATAGAACAAGAAAGGAAAAACTCAGCAGGTGTGGAAACTTGCTTTTGATTCACAATTTCAAGAACTTGGGGAAGAATCCTCAACAGTCACATGGAGATGGAGCCTATTTGGTCAAGAAGTCAATGGACCAATTCCACCTTTCTTCTCTGTGTGTTTCCTCCTCAGTGAGAAAATATTAGTTATTATTATTGTTGTTGCATTGTTTTGAACAGTTAGAAAAATTTAGTTACTGTCACTGTTTATGCTGCTGCTACTATTATTTCAGAGTGAACCTCTCTGACCTGAAATGCTTGGGACCAGAAGTACTTATGATTCCTTTTTTGAATTTTGGAATAATTGCCTATACATAAGGCTAGTCCCATCTTAGAGATGGGACTCCAGTGTAAACATAAAATTTATTTATATTTTATATATATTTTTACACATACCCTGAAAGTAATTTTATACAATATTTTAAATAATTTTGGTCATGGAAAAAAAGTTTCCTGGTATGAAATTTTTCACTTGTGGCACTAAAAAAATTTCAGATTTTGGAGCAATTTGGATTTTAGATTTTTAGGTTATGAACGCTCAACCTCTATTATTATACCATCTTTCAGGAGTTAATGTTACTTATTATGATTGACTTTATTATTGATGTCATCATTATTTTTAGGTCCTCGGGGGGTCCACAGAACCCATAAAATGAATATGAAATCCTATGCCTTTTACTGGGGACCTATCCATAGCTTTTATCAGATCTTTCAAGGAATTGCCGGAGTCCTAAGTACCTGTGTTTTGGAGGGTGTTTTAAGTCCATGGGAGTCAGTGAGATTACAAAGAGAAAAACAGTTTTATGTGCAGATTGCTAAGAGAAAGTTCACAGGAGAAAGCTTACACTTTGGGGCTAGGACAGGTGCCCTGTTGTGGACAGCAGAGGTAGGAAACCATCCATAAAGGGAGGTGCTGTTGGACTCTCTAGAGAGGCAGATAAGGATTAGAGGGCACCATGTGCTAGAAGAAGGGAGGAAGGAGGGTTGGGAAGCATCTAGGTGGCCCAGGCACTGTAGAAAGGAGAACAAGAAATAGCAAATTCCTACAACTCTTTTAGAAAGGTGCCCGTCGAAAGGGCCTGGGGGGGACACACTGGAGTTACAGAAGAGGAGAACAGTGGGGGAGGGAGAATTAATTCTTCAATATTGTTGACTAAAAAAAAAGGCAGAAATGTTTATGGAAACATATGATTCTGTCATCTGTTTTAAACATGGAAACTGAGGCTCAACCAACTAATTTGACCTGCTTCACTTAAGCATTAAGCACAGAGCTGGAAATGGCTTTGGGTCATCTTTTTTTGGAGTAAATGTACCACTGCATAATATTTCTTAGAATAGCCAAGAAGTCTTTTTAGTCACCAATGCCTCCCTTCCCAGACCACAATGCTGGATTAAAATTCTTTCACTGGGCCCTTTCTTAGGATCATATATCAGGGTGCAAGGACCCCCGGAAGGGGAGATGTGATCAAAGTGAGTGGACGAATCAGGTATCAGGTGTCTCCCCCAATCCGAGGCAGGAAGCTGCACACATGGGGTGCCTGGGGTAAAGAAGAGAAATGGTCCAGCAAGTGGATGAGACAGACAGCCCCGCAAGAGGCAGTGCCCACTCAAGTCTTGCCTAGAGATGGTTTGTGGGATGATACCCACATTTTGATTTCTTCATCTGTCCTCTAATGCCCAGATGAAGATGTGATGTTGGTGCAAATTTGTCAGCCCTGGAGAGCAGGGAACCTGTCCAGATGGACAGAATGAGTAGGTAGGAGGTCTGGGCAAAGCCACACAGTGGCCTAGCTGTGACCGGCACATTCGTCTGTGCGGCATATGGGAAGAGGAGCAGAAGTGCACATACAGACAGGGAGTTTGTGATTCTTGGCTCTAGCAGAAGCTACTGCACACACCCGTCCTCTGTCTGTCCCCACATTGATAGAGACTGGAAATGCTCTGGTCATCCAGACATGGGGATTGATGGTGTGAGGACATTAAAACAAAGGGACAAAAATGTTATAAGCAAAAATAAGTCAGAAACTCCAAACATAGCAGAAAACCAACTGCCAAACCCTAAGAAAGGCTTATTCCCAATATAAGCTCATTACCTTTGGAACAGTGTATCTCTTCCATAGTTGAGCACTTTCTAACTCCCTGATACTGTCCTACAATTATCCATATTGAAGAGACAGTGGAGTCAAGGAAGAGATGATGGGAAGGCCAGAAAGGAGGCCAAACTGTAGCCGGATGCGGTAGAGACGGGAGGGGAGAGTGATCCTGTGGTGACAAAGTGACTTAGCCCTCCCAGGAAGCACAAGGTCGTCTTTACCCAGTGACAATCAACCATCATGGATCACAAAAATGTAAGAGAGAAAACTAGGAGCTGATCCAAACCAATCTATCATCTATCAAGCTTTGGCATGAATAAAAATGTATCCGGTTTATCATTCATTCTTGTTTACCAGAATGCCAAACCTCACCAGCTGGAATATCCTATTTTAAGTAGCATCCCACTTCAATCTTCCAGAAGCAAGGCCTGCAGTCTTTGCAGGTTAGAATTCAGTACTTGTATCAGTCAGCCTTTCCATTACTACAAGGAAATAACCTGAAGCAGTTTACCTTATAAAGAAAAGAGGTTTACTTTGGTTTATGTTTCCGGAGGTGCAAAGTTTAAGGGCCTCATCTGATAATCACCTATTTGCTGGCAAAATCCTGAGGCCCCACAGGGTGTCATATGGCAAGAAACAGGGAATTTGCATGTCTATGTCTGTGTTTTTTCTCTCCCTGTCCTTTGAAAGCCATCAGGACTCAATCGCTGGGGCTTCACATAGTGATATAATCCAATCACTTTCCTAATGTCCCACTTCTACACACCACAGTCAGATTAAGTTTCCAACCTCTCAAGGCCATTGACATATTATATTGGGGGATTAAACTCATGCATGAGTTTCAGGGGGACACACCAGGGTCAAAGCATAGCAGTGTTTTAAATAGCATCTTCTTCTCTAGATGCACAGAAGAAAGATTCAGAAATGAATTTCAAAAACCAAACTAACTAAAATGTCATTATGATGTTTTCACCATCTGAAGGGATATTGGCAAGTTACTGGTTCAAGTCCTGTGACAAGGTTGGTTCTACTGTATGAAGAATGTGTCAGCGCCACGTCCTCAGAACTAAGAAATGTTGAGTGCTTAGAGACCAGCAGTGCACATGGGAACTTTCAGAACAAACTTGGTTTCCATTCAGCATTTTTAAAATTTTTATTTGTTCTTTTTAGTTATACATGACAGTAGAGTATATTTTGACATATTTATACAAACATGAAGTATGTCTCATTCTAATTAGGATCTCAGTCTATTTGGGACTGACAGCTTCTGATAAAGGATGGTCACAAGTATGGGCTCAAATGAACCTGAGTCAAATGTTCCCTTTAGGACAAGCAGGCTTGTTACAATGTCCCATCTTGGGGGACTTGGTGAGAAACAGATGAGAACACAAGTAGAGAACACAAGTAGAACTCCAGTCTCAAGACCTGGTACCTAGTAGGTACTCAATAAAATAACTAAGTGGTTATACATGACAGTAGAGTATATTTTGATATATATAAATACAAATATTTTTGAAAAATATTTATATTTCATCGGCTACCTTTTTCTTTCCATTTAATCATTAGCAAAGTCTCTCCAAAGAGCATATTTATTTTAAAGCATAACTTGAAGACATTGAATTTGAATTTAATAGCCAGGTCGAGGCTGTGTCTTCTTTGTATTTAACATCAACACAAAATGACTTTAAAAGAGGTTTAAACTAAAATGAGTTAAGCTGAGCTTAAAGCAACTGCTTTGAGACATTTGGTGTGTCTTAGGAATGTCGAGAGGGAGCCAGGCTAAGTCTGGATGGGGTGGAAAAGAAAAGGAGAGAGTGGAGAGGTGGGGGGCAGAGGAGAGGGGGAAGCCATTCCCCTCAATTCAGCAAAAATGCTGTAAGGAAATGGGGCCGTCTCCCCACCCTGCCCCGAGATGACTTGCACTGGTGGGCAGGATGGGAGTCTTCCACCCCTACAGGGACCTCAGGGTAGCTTGTCCAGCTGAGCCCTCCTGTCCTGTCTGCTTTTCCTAACACCACCATGTGAGACAAAAGGAAACCTGATTTTCATTCAGATTAGTGCTTTTTATTTTTCTGTTTCTGAATGTTGCATCAGGAATGAGGAATCCTGGAAATTAATTTTAACCAAATACATCCACTTTCTCCCCCCCCACTTTTTTTTTTTTTTTTACTGTGTTCATCTTTTCTATCTGATCCTGCCCTCACTTCCTGGACAAGAAGAGAAATATTAGTTCTTTCAGTTTTAAAAAGTAAAAAGCCACGGACGGAATCATGCCCTTCTCCGGTTCTTAGCATTCTGGAATGCACCTGTGTTAAAATATGAAGAAATAAAACAAATATAAATTATGCATTTTCCAACTTAATTTAAAATGCATTATACTCTGCTTTGTTCTCTGGAATTAGTCTTATTAAGGGGACAGATCTGTATGGATTAATTTTGAGTCAGTTTATTCACTTCTTTGTAATTCAGTGGCAAGAATTTTTGTCCCCAGGCATCAAATTAATTTTTTTTTTACTGTAAGTAACACATACGAAATATAGACCTCTTTGTGTTATTTCTTTGTTTACCTAACATGCAACATATTTCCACGTTATGTTTCCACCAGATCTTAAATCTCTCCCTTTAAAGAAGAAAACTTTCCAAATGATTTTTTAAAGCAATATAGCCATTGTCACAATATTGGAGTTGAACACAATCATTGCATTATCCCTTTTGCTGATTTTCATTTATATTAAAGACCTGCATGGGTTCCTTCCAATCCAAACTCTGAGACAACCAGCTCCAGACCCCTGCCTTTCCAATCATTTTGGCAACATGTGAACTGATATTTTACGACTATTTAAAATATGTACCAAATCATCATTTTTAAGTATTGTTTTAGTACAGTAATTCTTTGTTCCGCTTAGACGTTTTAAATCTTTATTTTCCCCCCCTAAACCAAGCAAGGAAATCGTCTGCATTCTTAATTAGTCTTCTTTAAACAAAATATCCTTTCATATGCACTAATAAAGACTAAGGATCTTTCCTCTCTTGTTTAAATAACTGCTTGCTGTAGTATAAAATTGTAAGAGACACGATGCAGATCAAGTTGCGGGCTTGAAGTGGGGAAGAAGAACAAGCCGTGCCATAATAAGCAGATTTTAATGATTTACTATAAATCAGCATTTTTGCCCTGTCAGTGAGATTGAAGAGGCAGACAGCTCCTCACATGTCTGCCGAGCAAATGTCTTCGTGATGAATCATGTGCACTGAATCACTGATCACAACATTCAAACGGCACATCCAAATAATGAGGGAAACATATACACAGGCTCCCAATGGCTGCTCGGAGGCAGCAGGAATATATGTTTTTTCGTTGTGTGGTAGTTAAACCCTTACATTGATCCTCGGAGGATCCCACGGAGGGTAATAGAAGTGTATATTACCGGGTTAACCGTTGATGCCCGAACATAGGCTGATTTGCATAAATGCTCTCCCCCCCCCACCCCAGGCTTTTGATGAGAATCTAATCTGGTCTTGAGGAGAAGGGAGGGGATTAAAAAAAAAAAGAAAGAAAAGAAAGACAGGGTGTATTAATGAACCTAAATGTAAAGAATTTGGTGGCAGAAACCAATAGAGATTGGAGCTAATTTCTGCTGGGTGAAAGGCTCATTGGGTCTGGGTGCAGCTCTCCCCAATGCCCCCCTCCCACAGCCCCCTGCTGTTCCAAGATTCGTCTTATTGCTTCCTCTGCCAGGGTCTAGTCTTCCCATAAGTGATCTGGTTTCAAGTGTGTGGGAGGGTCTTTCCCTAAGGAGAGGAGTCCTACCCAAGGAGGGAAGGACCCATTCAGAAACCAGCAATGTTAACCTTCACCCCTGTGTGGGGCCAGTAGAACAGGTCTCTGGAACAGACTCTGAGCTGTGGACTTGAACTCAGGATGCTCAGGAAGCCTGCCCTGACTGCAGCCCTCAGGGCCTTGCTCTTCCCAACCACTGTATCCTGCCATCTGCATCTCACCGAAGTGCCACTTCACCTCTTGTCCTTACAACACAGACACTGTGTCAACCTTTATTTATTTATTTATTTATTTTTTGGTACTGGGAATTGAACCCAGGGGTGCTTAACATCCACATCCAGAGCCATTTTTCTATATTTTATTCAGTGATAGGGTCTTGCTAAGTTGCCTTAGAACCTTGCTTAGCTGCTGAGGCTGGCTTTGAACTTGCAATCCTCCTGCCTCAGCCTCCCAAGCCACTGGGATTACAGGTATATGCCACCGCACCCAGCTTAACTTTTTTGAAACGCTCAACTTTTTTTAAACTCTCCATGTCTTGCATGTAGTGGAGGCATCATTATGAACTATCCACCCTATAAGTAATGAATGAACCCATATGGGCCAAGGCTTGACTAGTCAAGCTCAAAAGCAGCCCAGCTCTCTGGGATCCCATGCTCTCAGGGAAAATAGGAGAAAGACCTTGAGCTGAGGGTGATGTGCTTCTCTTTGCCGTATGATAACCCTCTTCTCTCTGGCGTCCAGTTTGGCTCTGCTGCTGGCTGAGAATCCACCAGGGCTGACTGGCCAGCTCAGCATGTGCCATGGAAGCTGACCTCTCAGGGAGCAGACAAGAGTATCCAGGGAGTGAGGAGGCCAAGGACTAAAAGTCACCCACACTAGCCTACTCAGCATTCTCCGAGCTTTTATTTTAAGATAAATCAAAGTTACATTTCCACCCTCCACCCCTAGAACTCTGAGGCTTTTTCCAGAAACACTTTCTTACGAACAAGAGTGGACCTTTGTGGTCAGATATGGGACATGTTTCCCTTCTCCTCTTAGGAACTTCATTTAGACTGGACACTGTCTTCATATCTTCAGATGAGTCCCTAGAAGATTCAGAGATGGAAAATGTGCCCACTGTGACTCTGTCAACTCCTGAATGATTCCACAATTCCCTACAGGCCCCCCCAAACCAAGACACTCACACACTCCACTTTCTGGGGAGGCCAAGGAATATTGAAGCCTCTAAACTTGGTCAGTGTCCAACTCATTGCTGGTTGGGGGGTTGCAGAGATGTACATGGCACGTCCGCCTTTCATGCAGGGCGAACTCTGCCGGATTCACAGGAATGAACATATAGGATTCCTTCCCTCCCCGGACTTGACTGGCTGTCACCTGCTGTTGGGGGAAGATCTCCAAAGGAACTCTCAACTCAAGCTGAGAAGAAATGAGGAGCCCTAATACCAGGGCACTTCCTGCTATCTTCCCACACACGTGCCAGGTTCCAGCCCAACAGTGTTCCCGCTGACCCCCAGAACACAGTGGGGGCTCTGCAGTGCCACATCACTGTCTAGTTGCCTCTGTCTGGAATGGCCACCCTGTTTAAATCACTTCTTCTTAGAATAGCACTTCCCTCTTTCCCTGAAGCCCTCTCTCATCTCCCACAATGGGAGTAATTTCTCCCTTCTCTGAGTCTACAGTGCTTTAGATATTGCATCCATCCATCCAACCATTCCTCCACGCATGCATTCATCCTTCCATTTGCCTAGTACTTAGTAGAAGACGTTCTGCCTCACACCCACAGATACAATGGTGGAGGAAATACTCAGACCTCTGGGCTTAGCCCCTAGGTCAGAGCTTGTCTGCCGGGTCTCTTTGGGCAATGGGGAAATTAGAAGCACCCCATGGTGGGTGGGCTGTGCTGCAACATTCATTCCTCAGCATGCGTTCCGTGTTTGCTGCCTCCCCGGTGATGTTCTGAGCTCCAAAGTGACAAAGTCAGGGCAGGACAAGGTCCCTCCAGGTTGGCTCCAAGGATGACTGACCTGAGTCGCCACACAGGTCCCCACACTTAGAAGGGCCCCTCCATGATTTAATGTTCTGATGTCACTACCTTACGATTCCTCATAATTTGTGAGCAACAGTCACTGTTTTTATTTTGTCACATCATAGAACAATCCGGGTGGCTCTGTTTTTTTTTTTTTTTGTTTTGTTTTTTTTTTTGAAGGACTTGCATTCAGGGGGATGAAGGTGGGTGCAGACAATCAACAAACAAATGAAGTAACAAAACATTTCAGACAATTATAGGTGCTTAGATGGAGAGCTGGAAGAAGTGCTACTCAAACAGGAAATCAAGGCTGGTGAGAAGGGTTTTTCCAGTGGAGCGGAGCATGGTGGAGGATACAGTCCCAGGCAGGATGAAGCAATAAATTGATTAACTCCATTGGATGCCTAGGTAAGAGTTATCTGGAGGTGTGGGCTGGTGGGTGTTTTTTCCCACCGGGAAAATACAGAGATTAAGCAATGGGAATTCCTACTACTTTCTCTCCCAGGCAGCAGGAGGGAGGAAGAACACCCAGGAGCATGCACTCCCTAATCCCTAATCCCACGTGCTTCCTCTTCCCAGTCTCACTGAGAGACCACCAGGAGGCATTCTGCTTCTGGCAAATGTTTTGTTTTGTTTTTAGATTATGTCTTGCTAAATTGCTGTAGCTGGCCTCGAACTTGTGATTCCTTAACCTCCCAAGTAACTGGGATTCTTCTGTCTCAACCTCTTAAGTCACTAGGCTCTTCCTTCCTCAGCATCCCAAGACGCTGAAATTGCAGGTTTGTGCCAGTGCACCAGGCTCTTAGAACTTTTTGGTGCAGGTATGTGGTGTCTGTGGCCTGAGAATTGGGGAACAGACCCAGCAGTTTCCTGTGCAGACCCTCTTCCACTTAAGTCTCCAGTGTGGTCCCCATTGTGGTGTCCCAGAACACTTGCTGCCTCCTCCTTTGATGGGATAAGTTGTATGTAAACTAATTCGCACAAGACTGATGTGTCCTTGAGGTTTCTGCAGAGAAATGGTGTGCAGTGCCCTTTGTCAGGGCTTTGTGTCAAATTGGCCACTTGTTGTCCTGCTTATGGACAGGGTCACACCATTGGACCCTGAGCTGGCCACCTCATAGGGAAGTCAGAGAACATAAAGACCGCATTATCCACCGCAGTGATATGTTCATGTGGAGCCAAGCACCGTGAACCAACACATAGGAGCACTGTCACCTCCTCCAGGCTGTCTTCCATAATCAACAAGCTCAGTGTGTCCTCGATACCCTCTGCCATGAAATCTCTGATTCTCTGCTGTTGCATGCAATCACGGAAGCCCAACTGCAGGACTGCAACATGCCAGAAAGAAAGTTCTTTCAGGACAGAGACCTCAGGCATGGCAATCCCCAGGGGACCACTTAGACAGCACTGATGAGCACGGTGGCAACAATACCCACTGTGCCTGTGTGTGTAGGACCCAAGAAGGAGACCCGTCAACCCAACAAGGAATGACACGGGGCACTCTACAGTTGAAAGCAAATCTCAACCACAATGTAATTATCCACCCAGGAAAAGAGGGTCCCCTCTCATGGGACAACTATCCATGTGAGGGGAAGGAAAATAAACTCGTTCTAGGTCAATTTAAAGGTTAAATGGAGGTCGGCGAGGGGGAACTAAGACCATCCCCGACCACGGGAGCAGTCTCTTGGCTACTCGCTCAGGTCTTTAACCTTTGGCTCTGACATTCATCTGGAAAAGAAAAAAAAAAATGTGAGGCAGATAATTGGGTATTAGTAGACATACCATTTTCGTAATCTTAGAAAATAAAAAAAAAAAGAGTGATTGCAAATCCAGTGGCAGTTACTTTAGAAAGATAGTAATGTGTAATTCCCAGTTTCTCAGACTGTAACTTTTGCACTTACCACTAATTTCTCCACTGCTCCAAATGCAGTGTATACATTTAGTTTAGAATTTATCATCACCGTTTGTGTATATTACACCAGCGGCATAATCCATCCTCATGAAGCTAATGCTCAGCATTAGGAAAATGGACTCCGCATGGATCCTGCCAGGCTCTGGCCTCAAACACACCCAGAGTCGACAACGCTGCAGGTTTAGGCACCCCCACGCCCCTCCCCCAGAGTGTGTGTGGCTTTATGTTTTGTGCACGATCTCCAAATGGTGTGGTCTGATTTCTGCAAGTTGCTGGTGTCCATTGTCTGTGGATGTAAAAATCAATGACCTACATAAGATTTTGATTTTGCACTGGGAATTGAGAGAGAGAGAGACAGAGAAAGAGAGAGAGAGGAGAGAGAGACTGAGATGCAGATAGAAACTAATGAAACCGTCATGCTAAAAAATATTAGCATGTTGAACTCAAAAAATATATTTCCAAGAGGATATCCTTTTTTTTCTCCCCTTTGAACAGGAACATATTTAATTTCATGGTCATTTGATTAAAACAGTTAATTGTATTAATGTGTTATTGAGCTGAGAGTGCTGGTCATTCTAAAGTGGACGCTCACTCGGGCGCAGAGAACAAAACCCCATAATTCCAAGGCTGCTTGGGAGCTGGTGGAACTAGGACCTGCTATTGAAACCTCTCAGTGAATATTCAATCCTTGTTTTTATTTTCTTAAAAGAAAGAGAGAGAAGGGAGGGGATAAAAAAGGCTCAAACTGCTGATTTCTGCAGAAAAAATCTGCAAATGAACTGTTCTATTAGCACAAACATACCAAAGTCTTTAGAACCCCTCTCTTCAAAAGCATAATTAGGTATTTATTTCAGACATACTAACATCTTTGCAGTAGCTAATAAGATGCAGCCCATTTGAATATTAATATAATAAATGATTAAATTAAACAGCAAGATTCAGACTCAGAAATAGCCTTTATAGGTCCCAGGGGGTCACTAAAACTGTTTCCATTTCTTCCTACAGTTAACATAGTGCAAGGGACATGAATGCATAGAGCAATATTTGTCTTATGAAACGCAGAGTTTTATATGGTGCTATTCAGTTTTATTACTCCACAGTTTGAATCTGGAGCCCAGAGTGAAGTCACCATGCTGAGGCCTGACAGCCCCTCTTCCTGTATCCCCACTCACTGGCATTCTGGAGACACTCCGCTGCTTGGCAGAGCGTCATCTCTGAGCGTCACCATGCCAATAGGTACCCACGCAGGCAAACGCAAGGTAAACTCATAATGCGATTCAAAAAAACAAAGAAACTGGAAAACTGACTGGATCTGCATACCAAGCCAGTCAGGGTTCACTTGGTGTGTCTGTCTATGTGGCTGTGTTTCTCACCCCACGAGGTGCCCTGTGTGTGGCTAAAAAGGCCACACCCAAAACCAGGGTGTGGGCTGGAGCCAGCTGAACCACGATGCTGGCTGGTAAGTGGGCGGGCGTTTCATCTCTCAAGTATGAAGGAACCCCCCCCCCCAATCCACTGGCAGAAAAAAGAATGGGCAACGTCGGCAATTATTATCGGTCATTATTCCAATAAAGGTGTTTCCCATTTTAAATTAGTTCATGAAAAACTGCACACTCTCCAAATCCCATGAACCTGAGAAGTGTTAATAAACATCTGGCCATGGTTTTTGCTTAATTAGCATTCCTTAGTTTGGACAGAAGTCTGTTTATGTAAAACAAAACACATACACACACACACACACACACACATGCATGCACACATACATAGATTCTGTTCTGTGAGTCACAGGCTTTCAGAAATCCAAAACCAGCCTCCCCTAATGGTTGGTGAGAGACTTGGGTCTTTTCAATACTCCTATTTGTCAACTGAGCAATAGAAAAGAAAAGATCCTTGGATCTGCATGCTTAATTTTGACGTGCAAGTCTCAGCCCCCACATCTAATGACTTGATATTGTCATACTGCTTGGAAATATTCACATTTTTGAAACAGAAAAGATATTGAAGCTTGGAGGTCAGCTTGAATAAAACAGAAAACAACACAAACTAACCTCAAGCATGTCCACAGGCCACATTATTATTATCCACAGCCAAAAAATCTCCCAGCCCTATCTCTCCAAGGAGCAGCATTGGCGGAGAGGTAATGGATAAATCGTAACCCGGCTTGCAAGACTCTACTGTCTAAATTAGATAAAAGAAAAGTAGGAAGAAAACTCAAAGATAAGTGGTGCAAAGTAAATCAAAACAAATCATCTTACCAAACTTTATTCACATCTGATACCATTTTTAGAAATTAAGGTCAGTTTTGTGGAACTAATAGGGAGTTATACCTATATATCTTGGACACCATGACAATCCCGGAGTGGAAGATTTATACACCATGGTTGCAGATGCAGAAGAAAGATATGAGAGATCAAATGGAAGTGCATGATAACAAATGAAAAATGGTCCCCACAGCCCATAAATTAATTGAGAAAAGAAGGTTGTCATTATTTGAACATGCTTTAAAATAAGGTATGGGGTCCAGATGGCTGACGATAGATAGGCCCACAAAGTTTGAGTAATTGATGACTTAAAAATAAAACAAGATCTTAAAGAAATGAATCACACTGGGCAAGTTAGAGGAGGAATATTATAAGAGAAAGGAACAGATTTAAAAAAAAAAAAAAAGCACACAAAGCAAAAGAGGAACCCCAAGTCTCTGGGAGCATTAAAGCCAAATAAAAACATAAGAACAAAAAGTGAATTAGCTGGCATTCAAAAATGGATGAGTAGGGAAAGAGGGGGCAGGTTAGAACCAGAGTCCTAATGAAACTACATTTCGGATGCGATTTCATTAACCTATTGAGCTTTGTTTGGGGTTTTCTTCTGCAAACACTCCTTTTCTTCCTTCTCTCTCTCTCTCTCTTTTTTTTTTTTCTTTTAATGGTATCAAAATAACGCTGTGCTGAGGTGGGCCACCAACGTTGCAAATAATAGTTTTCTGCTGCTGCCTCTTAAGCTAATCCCCCACTGGAAAATTCAAAAACAATTTGCCTTGGGGTACATGTAGGGAGGGGGTGGCTGGCAGCTTGGGAATTTTCTTCTGGGGGGGAGTTGCCAAAGGAGCAAGCCCAATTGATTTTGCACAGCCACAGCAGACTAGAAGCTTCCCCAAGGAAGGGCGAGCGCCACTGGAAAAACCCCCTGTCCTCTGCTCTCGCTGCCAGTGGGAAGGTGGTGCTTAACCCGGGATCCTCTCCTGGAAATCATTTTTCTGGGGCAACCAGATGCTAAATGCATTCTCAATTAATGACCAGCTCTCCTCCCTCCTTTCTTCTTCCCTCCCTTCCTTGATTTCCTTTTCTCTTTCTTCCTTTCTTTCTCACTTTTTTTTTCTTTTTTTCCTCCTTTTTTTTAAAAAAAAATCAGAATTCCGTGCTTCCTTCCTCCTTCACACTTCTTTCTCCCTTTTTTTAATCACTACTTGTACTACCATCTGTAATTTCACCCATATCCTTGAAATACAGGAAATGGAAGCAGCGGTGTAGTGTATTCCATATTTATGACTTCTCAGTACATTAGAGCATTTACTGACTTTGGAGAGCCCCCATCTGAGCGCGCTCCCTGGAAATGCTCTATACACAAGCCAAGAGAGGAAGGCTCGGGGCTGGGAGAAGCCTCCCAAGTATGCTAATCATGCTGCTCAAAAGCTCCCCAGTAGGACTCTACTCGCTTCTTGTTTTTAATTCCCCCCCACCCCTCTCTGTTTCTCTTCTTTACATACATATATAATTTCTTGCCCTCCAAGCCACATATTTGCAGTTCACGTATAGAGGGTATTATGAATATTCCAAATGAAAAGAGAGCATCGTGTAGGATGCTAGGCACAGGGGACAGTGTCTGTGTGCACAGCCTCTTTCCTCAGCCGCAGAGTGAGTCTGCCTCGTCACGGTGTTCCTCACAATGTATCCTGTCTCTCACATTAAACTCCTTGGCAACTGATTACTGATGGCAAAAAAATATATATATGCCACGGTAGAATTCCACTGCTGCTGGAACCGTAGGACCACAGACAACCTTTCCATGCTAAAGAATGTGTAAGTGCGTGTACCACACATGCAATCGTGTGAGTGTGTGTGTTAGAGAAAAAAAAATGTGTTCCTGAGACAATATAAAGGCAAAGTTGAGAAGTCTCACATGGGGTCACGCTCACATTATTAAGATGCATTCATCTGCAAAGAAGAGACACCCTGGATAAACCAAAATCTGACTTCCCAGTGTCGAAAATAATAATATGAAATAATCGAAAGACAGAAATACACAGGCCACAGACGTTTCAAGACAAGGAGATTTGCCAGAAGGATTGATTTGAATACTCTGCCTGGAGATTTATTTGGCCTTATTGTCATGAAAGGCAATGCCCTCCCCCCCACCTCTCCCGACAGTGAAGGAGGTGGGATAAAAACCTCTTTGACCCAGTGGCAATGGCTATGTCTTAGCAGGGGCTAAAAATGGACACGAAGTACCAGAGAAATGAACTTGTGCGGTTTTCAGAAATTAAAAAAAAAAAAAAAGGTTCAGAATAGATGAGCCAACTCCTTTACATGTTCAAAAGAAAGAGGGAACAATTTTGTGAAATGCTAAGGCAGTGCAAAGTGAATGTTAAATAGTTTTTATCCACCCCCAAAAAATAGACTTATTCAAATGCATGTCTTGCTTGTCTTTAACTAAAGTGAAATTTCTTAAATCCAGCTGTAGTCTTATGGGCGCTGGGGGGGGTGGCGGAGAAAGGGGGGGACAACGGAAGCAGGGAACATCCTCCCCGAACCAAACATCATGTCATTTTAAAAGCAGAGGCACACGCTATTGATTTTTTTTTAAATACAAATTTGGCAGATTTCACATGATCCATTACATTTCTCAGGACGGTTAAGATGCAGCTTGCATGATTTATTCAGAATAAGGTCCATTTTTAGCTATATTTAAGTCTCCTATTTGTTATTTAACATGTGTTTAATGTTTTCTGTCCCTGCTGTGCACAGCTGCAAGCTGCTATTTTTTGGCAATTTTTGTGACTGGGAAGTGATTTGTGTCTTCGCATCTCACCTTTCCATTCTATGGCCTGCTGTTTTGATTTTTTCCCCCCCAAACTTTGAGAAATAAGTTCCTCTATGTTGTGACCTCTGCTTCACTTTCCTGGGCAAACAGGAAAGTGTAAAGGGTACAACGGACCATGACAAACCTCTTACAAGGTTTTTAGAAAGACATCCCCGGGAGCTGGGATGTACTGAAATTTTTGCAAAGTTTATATTAAAAGAGGAAACTTTTCCCCACCCGAGCCCTTCTTCACCATGCACTGAATCTGGCAATTGAGAAAACTGTCTGTCCTCCAGCCAGAGTGTCGTGATTTAATTTGAGGCTGACATGACACCGGAGGACTTGACCGTGTAAGAACCAATGTCGCATCTGTCACCTACAGACAGGAGAAGCAGCCTCCTGCATGCTGTGGCTGTTTCTTAGAAAACAGTCTATGGTTCTGGAGACACTAGCCCTAGCCATGTGCTTACAACCAATGTCTCCCTGGTACCATGGTTCCTTGAAAAAGCGGGCAGGAGGATCACAGGCAGTGGAGGCCAGATTGGGCAACTTAGAGTGACCCTGTCTCGAAATAAAAAGTCAAAAATTCTTAAAGGACTGGGGGTGTAGCTCAGTGGTAGAACACTTGCCTAATGTGGGAAGCCCTGAGATCCATCTCCAGATCTGCAAAAAATAAAAGAAAATAAAAATAAAAGAAGGCGGGCATGCCTATGAGGGATGACTATTCAGCACCTGGTCAAAGATCCCCTGTGGGCACTGGGCTTTTCTCTCCCGTCCCATGCATCCCTTAACACACTGACACAGAAAGTCTGCAACTGACCCACACATTGCAAAGAGCAGCATCAGGTTTGGACACATAGTAGTCTCGCCAGTTTGGAAATATCTCACATAAGTTAAAAAAAAAAAAAAGTCTGTATGTGTTTATCTGATTCAGGCAAACATAATGATGGCACTGAGAGACTTGGAGATTTATTTTTCCTAAGCCTAAAGGATGCTGGTTAATATTGCTTGATACATGCTAACCTTCCCTTTATAGGGTCTGCAATTGAAAGCCATGTTGCAATGGTTCCATCCTGGCCTCTTACTTATCTGGAACACGCTCTGACTGTGCAGTGAAAATTGAATCTTTTCCTCACAATCTTACTGACATGAAAAATATATAATACAGTAAATGATTAATGCAGTTATAAACTATACCTGAGATAAGATTTAAGTATTCATATTTCTATCATGTTAATACAACACGATAAACCCATGAAGCAAACTTGACCGGGGCATTTGTTATTCTGTCCAGTGTTCAATTATTCTTTGTCCAAATACAATTTAGGGGCTTGCTATAATGCAGTCACTGGGTGCAACACATTATGTGCTTCAGGAAGATAATAAGCTACCTCGATGGTCAGCCAAGGAGACCCTGCTCCATAAAAGGCCCTACCCAAACACAAGGAAATATGCAGACCAATATCAGGAGCCCCCCCACCCTGAGGACAGTCCTTCTAGAAAGATCATTTGCACCAGAATGGTGAGCCTACTTTATTCGCCCTTTCTCTCTTTTATAAGAAAGTCTCCCGTTAGAGGAAAACTTATTCTCCACAATCAAAAGGAAACCTAACAATCAGTGAAACCACTCAAAGGCTGCCTTCCCCTAACACTGAATATCATTTTTTTTTTTTAATCTGAGACTACAGAGAAGCTATTTCTTTGTGACTCTAAATGGCCCCCATTCCTTCCTTGTGCAAATTGCTCACACGCGCGGATGTGCCATTTTCCACCCACCTCATTATTTTTATACTTCCGATGATGTCGATTTTTGATTTTCAAATGCCAGCCATTTATAGCTCATTCTAAAACACACACACACACACACACACACGAAAATTAAGTGATTCACAATCTCTTGCATTAGCCGGGTTTCGAGGGCCTCTCACTGAGTTGAGGAAAGGCAATATAAAACAGTGGCCACACACACTTGCTTTGGATGCCCCAGATGTGTTCCTCATTAGCTAAGAGATCTTTAAAAAGTCACTTTACGAATCTTGGTTTCCTGCCTACAAAGGTAGAATAATGCTTTCTGTCCCTTAGGCTTGATATGCAGTCCCTGACACTGTATGACTTATAATAAGTTCTCAACAAATGTTAATATTTCCTGCCATCATTATTTCCTGGTTTCTCATGACAATAAACAAGCTAAACTGGTTAGCAGGTTCAATGTCCATACCGATCTGTTCAGATGTGGACAGGGGCATTTGGTTGCTATATTTTTCTTATAGGATCTAGCAACTGGTGCTGCCTTTAGCAATGGATCCACCCTTGGCTGAATTTCAGGAGCAAGGAGGAGATGCTTCTCTAAGGGTCTTGAGGGCAGGCCCAGGCACATATCATTTGCAAGAGGTTTGCTCAGCACTCAGCACAGGCAGGCTTCAGTGCGGACTTCAAGTTTAAGGTAGGAGAGTGTTAGGAGTGCAAATAGGTGTGATGTAGAGTGCGCACAACTCTCCTGGCACTATCCATACACAGGTTCCATGGGCCCCTTGGAAAATAATTCGACTGTAGCAAATCCATGTTCTCAAGTACTGGCAGTTCACCAGAGCAGGTGCTCCATGTTCTTCAAGAGGGCAAAATCCATACTATCAGGATGAGAGGACTTGCTGAATCTCTCTGCCAAGTCCAGCTCTCTGAGATGGGGACTGGAGAACTGATTCTCAGATTTTCTATACAGTGAGCAAGAGGTAATAAGGAAGAACACTCTGTGATTGTTTGGAGTCAGAAAAAAAGATGGTCCATTGATTGAACTGACTCCTATTGGTCAAAGAAAAGCAAGATGGCAGCCAGGATCCCTTGGTCTAGGATCAGGAAGAGACCAGGGAGGGAGGTCAAGAAGGTTATTTGCAGTTCCTTCAGGCTGCGCTGCAATTTCCTGAGGGTAGGAATCTGTTTAGAGCGTGGGGGGGGGGGGTCTTCATCCCTACTCTATAGAAATTGACATATGAATATTTATCTTGCAGAGCTTAATGTAATCAAGTATTTTCACAACTGCTTTTCCGAAGCAAAACAGCTTTACATACAGAGCCTTTATGATGGATGCATAGCTTTATGATGGATGTTCAATGAATACTAGCTTCTGTCAGAATACAATTTCTTTCCTGCAATTGTAGAGTCAGAAATTCATACTTTGGAAATAATGTTCTTGGCATGATCTTTGATTGCTGACTATTAGGAGGACTCCAAAGGAAAAGAGTAACTATGAGACCACAGGGGTCAGTCAGGCCCAGTCCTTGTCTAGATGCTCACCACTCTGCCCAGTTGGGCAGTCTTCACATCTCTCTTACTCTGGAGTTCTCTTTTCTTGGTCTAGACCTGGGAAGAAACAAATGTGTGTTTTCTTCTCATGAGGCTGTTTGTCCAGTTCCCTAAAGGATGCTGGCCTTTGTTGGTTCTGGATAAGATGGTCCTCCATCTTCCTCAAAGGCTCTCCCCTACCTGTGGCCTGGTTTGAAAACCTCTTTAACCAGGAAAGATGGGTTGGCTCTACACTGAGATACTTTAAAAATGATATTCATTTTAGAAATGGTCTATTCACCAAAGCCTTCAGCAGATTTCCCCCTAAGAATGGTTTTTATCATTGCAAAATGGAAGGCTATGAATCTCAAGAAGGCTGAAAATCCTTAAGTACCATCTCTGAGATGCTTACCTTCCTCTTCCTCCATCAAGCAGCAGAGTGTTAGGCTCAACTGAGCTGATAAAAGAGAGACTCTAGCGTGAATAAGTCCACTCTCTTGTCTTCAAAAATCTCCACAGGTCTCAATGTCAAACCTTCCTAATAATTCTTCTTAATAATTCCTCATCCATGGATACAATGTCCATGTCTTCATAAAAAGTCTGTGATGCCTCATTGTCTCCTTTGGGTTCTGATTCTTTTGACATTGTCTGCCTTGGTGTCAAGACTGCTCTCACATCTGTGGATCCTGTGAACTTCACTCTATCCCTTCCTCAGGTCCCAGTGAATGACTTTTAAACCTAAACATCCATATTTTCCATGGTAATCCCATGGATGCAGACTAGATCCACTCTCTAAAGGCCATAACTTTTCCAACAGACTATCAACTCAATGGTGAGGGAAGGTAAAACCATCAGAAAGTTTTAGCAAATAACATAGATGCAAAAAATGTCTTATGACCCAACCATCCTGGCTTGCCCAGGATTGTTCCAGATTAGCACTGGAAGCACCATGTCCTTGGCAACTCTGCAACTCTAGGTAAACTGGGATGGTTGGTCAACCTACACAGAAATAGCATTTGCAGCAGTTTGTTCTAAGAAAACCGTCATAGATGTGTATCAAGATTTAACCACCAAGCTTTTATCAGAGTTTTATTTAAAATATGGAAATATTACGCATGATTCTGGATAAGATAGTCCTCTTATGAGTTGAATGTCCAATGGCAAGGAAGCAGCTAAGAATCATAAAGTGGCTGCTCAGGCCGCCATGACAGATTTTGCTTTAGGAATATGTAGAGACATGAGACGGATGGAAAAGGAAGTGCAATATTTACACATAAACAATTCAGTCATGTAAATACATAGATAAGTAGAGTAATTTGGGCTATAACTGGTTAAAACCTGACCTTGCCATTCTAGTTCAGGTAATCAGTGGCAAATTATTTAATATTTCCATCCCTTTGTTTCTTCATCTGTAAAAGTGGGTAAGAACAACTCCTGCAATATTAGTGAGGACTCCATGACTCAACATAGAAGCACTTGAGACAAAGACTGGCCCAGAAAAGACACTCACTAGAGTATTCAGAGCTGCTGATGGTGGTGAGAGTAGAGGAAGAAATGGTCACTGAGCCTGTAACCATAGTAAGGCTAAGCCCTTGTCATGACTTCACTCCATTTTGCCCTCAGGGAATCCCATAATCCACTTTAGAGAGCTGCCAAAGGTCTCCCACTGGTGAGTAGTAACTCAGGATTCAAACATGGGCCCTTAGAGTCAATGCAGGCAGCAACTAGCCGGCTTTCGGTGAGTAACTTGTGACTTTGTTGTCATTACCTATGCACAGGCAAGCTTAGCTCTGGATGGAGGCATATCCATTTGTCAGAATCTCACCTCGGTTGCGAGTCATTAGCATTGGGGCAACAGAGAAGAGAGAATGTTAATTAAAATTCAGACCCCTGGTTGAAAGCAATGTATTCATGTGGACAAAGAAAACTGACTGTCACACACCTGACCATGCAATGCAGGGTGATAGAAGCTGCCAGGGTCCTAGGGTTGGGTCAAGGACTTTCGCAGTTAGGAGAAATCCAGGTGTCTACCTCATGAAGGACTTTCTCTCAGGTATTGAAGAATTGTCTGCCGAAAGCTTCCAACTGACTTTCAAGAGAAGACCCTTCTCTTCAAAGAATACATGAATTTAAGGGGGGAAAAGGTTATTCATAAGTTTAATCAAATAGGAAGTATAGACCCATCCCTAATATTCTTTGATGTGCTTCAAAGACAGGCTGTCAATCATAGAAGTGTTTGAAGATATCATAATCAAGGTTACCAATATGGATTTTAAAAAGCATTTCCCATGAAGCTGGGCATTTCCACTCAAGGCCAAGAATAATTGAACTGAAAAAAAAAGCATAGAGTTAAATTTTGATAACTTTAATTGTGGTTGAGAAGAACTAATCAAGCTGGGCTGGGCATGGTGGTATACACCTATAATCCCAGCAACTAGGGAGAGTGAGGCAGGAAGATTACAAATTCAAGGTCAGCCTCAGCAACTCAGCAAGGCTCTAAGCAACTTAGTGAGATTCTGTCTTAAAAGTAAAAACTAAAAAGGGCTGAGGATATGGCTCAGTAATTAAGCACCCCTGGGTTCAATCCCTGATACAAAAAAAAAAAAAAGAACAAATCAAATGAATTGAATAAATAAATGATTGGTTTTTTTTTAGGTAAAAACACTTTTTTTTTTTTCAATAAGTACAGCATTGCTTCATTCTATAGAATTTCTTACGACCAATAGTATCATTGTACTCAGGAAAGAAGATGTGTATATATGTAATATTTTACTATTTTATATATTTGTTAATTGCATATATTATGTTATTTACATATATTTTATGTAATCTATATGTGTGTATATCAAAGTATTAATAACAAAAAATGATAATTCTATTTGGGCAGTGGACTTTTAGATGTTTTCAAAGTTTTCTTGACTCTTTCGTCTGAATTTTCTACATTATTCTCAAAGACAATGCCCTATGTTTAGCGATAGGAAAACTCACACAGAATTGCAAAAATATCTGATGCCAAATCTCTAGAGTCCAAAGCTGTCTGTTTTCTAAATTCTATGCTAAGTCCAACTTGTACATTCACAAAACACTATTCCTGTTCTGCGCATGCAGTAATGTTTCATCGGAATTGCATCTGGAGTTACATCGCTGGACACTGGGCTGTCAGGGATTAAGATGGGTGCTTCTCAATTCTGGGGGACGGGCTACCTATTGAGCCGTAGGTAGTGCCTGCATTTTGTTACCCATGGTGACAGCTGCCAATGTGTGAGTGAATGTGAAATGTCAAGTTCTCTGGCACCATTCCTGGAAGAATCTGTAATTTACTGGCTCCGTCATGTCACTCTCTGAAGTATTGCCTGGGAGACAGGCTATGACCCACCCTGGATCTCGGCCGAGTTTTCTTTGGGATCCTCTGAAGGCCACTTTACCATGGGGGTCCATTGGTGGGAACTTTCACACCCATTTTTCTTTTGCTCCAAATTCCTCCTGGGAACGTGAAGGGGGCACCTTCTGTTTTTTTTTTTTTCCTTCCGCCTGTGTTTCTGGGTGAAATCCCACGGAGGCACAACGTGTGGAGCGGGGGATGCTGTTCGCCCCATCCTATTTTAAACCAAGCTAAGGTGGCAGGAGCCTTCAACGATCGGGAAGGAAGAGACAACTGGGAAGTGGCAGGAGGAAGCAAAGCTCACGCCAAAAAGGCTTTGGGGTTTGCTGGAGGCCTCACGGAGAGGATGCCTGCCAGTTTCCTTTTTCTTTTTTATTTTTTAATACCAATTCGACCAACCAAGCTCACCTAAGGCAGTGCGTGGATCACTTTATTTTTAATCGCTGCAAATGAAATGCCATAAATTAAAAATCGACACTGGGGTGATCTCCCTGTCTGATCAAACAAAACAATCCACCCTCCAAATGTGGGCAAAATGGCAGCCTCCCTGGGGACGAAAGGGACAGACCTGTGGTTGAAGGTGTGCACTCCCATGAAGCTCCTGATGGCATGATTAGGAAGCACCTGAGACAGGAAGGGTCCCGAGTCCCTGTGCTGACGAGGACAGTAACCAAGTGAACACCCATGTTTTCTCAGGTCTGAGACATGCAGGTGAGAAACTTGCATGCTGCAAACATCCTCGTCCCAAGCCAGACACTTGATTCAAACCCTTTCACAATGAAATGGTAGGAGAATGGAATGGTGCGGGTAGGCATGAAGTCAGTTGCCATCTACAGACTAAAGAGACCCTCCCACACCACAGGGGGAATACACCAGTGAGCATGGCTCCCTTGTCAATAGCTGACGAAGCCAAGAATGCCCAACTGGTCTCAGTGGTAAAGGGACTCTGAAGCATCTTCAGCCTTGACCTCTCTCTTAACTATCAAACCTGAAGTTCTATTGGATATGTCCCTTTGGATGCTCAGTCAACAACCTAGTCAACATGGTCATGACCGAACCTGTCGGTTCCTGATCTGATTGTTGACGGAAAGAAATTCCCATGCTTCTCTGAGCCCTTGCTTCACGGACCCACCTGTAGCTCTCTTTCCTGGCTCACCCTAGCACTAGGGGACTAAAAGATTATAATTGCTCAAGATGCCCAATGAGCTTCCTGAAGATGGCTTATGGAAGTCTTCTCTCTTTCCACCATCCTGCCTTGAGGGTTTCCCTCCTCGATCTACCCTCCTCCATGCCACTACCATCAGTGAGTTTCTAGATGTGAGCTAGCACATGTCACCCTTTTCCTTGGAAATGCTTACTAACTCTGCACTGGACGTAAGATAAATCTCAAAGTTTTTAATGTGTTTTTCTAGAACTTTCCAGATATTTTAACTTAGTAATTTTCAAGCCTCAATGCTACAGACCTGAGATCCCCAGCCAAGACTAAAACTTTCCCTTGAATCAGCTGCACTCTTGACCTTGTGGGGACCCACCTGGGCAAAGGCATAAAAGAGAATGAAGTCCCCATCCCTGCCATTCTTCACGCATCACGATTTTGTTCTTTCAAAACTCAGCTCCGGTTAACAACACCAATCATTTGCCCTGTCCAGCCCAGGGTCCCAGCTTCTAGGAGGACCATCCTCTGCAGTTGGTCATGTCCTGTTATCTAGCGAGACTGATCTCCTTGGAGGTAGAAACAATATTTAATTCACTTTTGCATCTTGTCCTCATCCAGTGTACAAATCCTGGAGACTCAACAAATGTCTGTCGAATACACAGAACTCCAAAGCAATTATCAGAGCAACTCGGAGCAATAATGAAAGCTATGTTCTGAAAAGCACAGTCCCTGGATAGTCGCCTCCCTTCTGTTCCCTGATCACCTGGGCCCCGACAGGCTGCCACAAACCCTAAGTCTTTGAGGAAACTGGAAGCTGTCAGTCTGTGGCTCTGTCAATCACATGCCTTTCACAAAGGCTCAAATTCATTAGGAGGGTAAAAAAGCCTTTAAGAAAATGTTGTCAGGAAGAATCAATCAATTTAAACATTTAAAAGTAAAATGTGCGTCAGTCAGTCTCCACGGTAAGGTTTTCATAAAGCAGGGAGTTCCCTCCTGGTCGCCAGCGGAAGCCGGGGACCCCAGGCTTCCTCCTGAGGCATGGCTGCTCTCGGGGTGAGGGCAGGCCAGGAGGAAGGCCACCGGCGGCACGTGAACCAGGAGGGACTGTGGCTCGATGAGAATTGGCTGTCATTTTCTAGCTGCTTCACGTCTCATGTTTATAGAAAGGGATGACATTGTTTTCAGGTTCTGCATGACCCATGGTCCAGGGAAAGTTATCTTTTGGCCTTGTTTTCTGGCTGGCATTAGTGTTTCTCTGTTCTTCTTTAAAGGAGAGAAGAAAACAGGAGAGGAAGGGAGGGAGGGAAGGGTTTAGGGGAAGGAAGGAGGAAAGTGGGAAAGAATGGAGGAGGTCCTAAAGGAGGGACCTTCTCCATTGGCATTTTGAGGGTACTCTGGGCCACCTGAGCTTCACAGTGACTCTCCTGGATGGTCAAAGTAGGGAAATAGACCTAGATAGAAGGGTATTAGATATAAAAAAAGGAAGGGGAAGAAGAAGCCAGGACATCAAAGAGGCCAAGGAGGGGGGTGGGGAAGAATTAAAAAATATGGTCCCCTCTTTAATAAAAGCAATGACTTTTTTCATAGCCCATCATGAGACTATCTGAAATGGCTTCCAGGAAAAAAAAAATCTCTCCACGGAGAAACAAGGAAGACCTTGGCAAAGAAGGTGCTCCTCCTCTTGAGTTGCTGTGCTTGACAATGGCACATCCCCTCTTGTCCTCTCAGGGTGTCCCAGGGATTCCAAGCCTTTGTGCTCACCATGGCCTCTCTGCGGATCTTAAAATGATGTGGCACAGTGTCCGCCGGCTTTTGGAACTGAGAGTGGCAGAAGGTAGTATATGCCTATAAGCAATGTTGAATTTTAAATTGAAGTTATTTTATTTATTCGTCCATTTTTATTTTTTTAATTAACATAATAGATAGAGATTCCATTGGTTGTTTTATTGTCAATGCACATTTGCACACCCGAGCTCACACCACACACACACACACACACACACAGAGATGTTACATTTGCAGGGTACTGATTCTTTTCTAAGCATTCTGGCAGTTCAGAATTGAAGAGGAACTTAAAGTTATAAAAGCATTCTTCTAGCCCTATTTATATATAATATGAAGGGTCTGCTAACTACTCTCTTATTCTCAGTTTGATCACTTCTAATAACAGGGATCTCACTACTTTCAGATATAGTGTGTTTCCTGTTCAGACAGCGCACAGCTAGACTTGGACTCACTATAAAGACAAGCTCTCTGTTTCCCTTTGTGCTGATCACTCCTGACACAGCACCACTGGGCTAAGCCCTCCACACGTAAAATCTGTGTCAATTTCCTTAAGAATTCTGTAAGATAGGATGAGAGGAAGAAACTGAGGCTCAAAGGGGCGATTTGCTGAAATCAGTCTGTGAGTGGTGACTCCAGGATTTGATCCTAGGTGTGCTGATTTCAAATCCTCCCTCTTGAACACGGATCTTGGGCTTCACCCCCTTGTGTGCCCTGCATCACAGGGCAAGGCTAACTCCTCTCAGGGCTAACGTCTGTCCCCATAGGAGGATGGGGGAAAGCATGCCCATCCCCTCCTCATGCTCACCTCTACCTCTGCTCTTCCCTGGGGCCATCTTTTCCAGGGAAAATATCCCATTCCCCAAACCCTAAGTATGGTATGCGTGACCTGTAGCCCTCTATGAATGGCACCTTTGAATAACACCATTTGTGCCTTTTTCTTCGTGTTGCTTCTTGCCTAGGCTGTCCTCAGGAGCAGACGAGGAGCTTTGCCAAGTGACAGAGGTGCAGTTCTTAACAACCACACCTCCTCTTAGCACCTGGTGGCAAGAGGCCTCTTTCCATTAGTCTTGGAGCACAGACCCTGGTGTACTGCATTAATCTGGAAATACCCTGTGCACAGTCTTTCTTGCCATCTGGATTCTGAGGTCCTTAAGGAAGCTGTGTTCATCTTTGTTCTAGCAACATCTACCACGGCTCAAGTTCACAGTTGAAGGTCAACAATTCTGAGGAAGGAGAGAAGGAGGGAGGAAAAGAGGAAGAAAGGAAAAGGAAGGAAAGAAGGAGAAAGGCAAGGAGAGATGGAAGGAGGAAGAGACCCAATTAGTGATAAAAATTATTTAATCAATATGAAAGAAAAACTATTTATGTGATTGCAGTTACTTCTTATGATAGCAATAAAATAAATAATGTCCAATAAAATTAAGACCAGTTGAAAGATAATTTAATAATGATATTCTACCATTTGGGACTGATCTTTTAGTTCTCACTGGAGGAGTCATACATTGGACACTCAAACCACGGTGTTTTCACTTTATTGTTCTTAAAATCTAAAATTGGTTGCCAGAATTTTTAAAAATTAAAAAAGCATTTTAAAATCAAAGTTTGAATTTTCCACTTCTTTTAAACAGTTGGCAGATCTGACCAACCATTTCTTCTGGATGAAAATTGGCTGGACGTGGGTAGCAGTTGCTATTTGAGAAGGAGGCCCCAATTCAAGTTCATGGGGCCCCCCACCTGGCCTCACTTTGTGTGATTCCCATCTGTCCCAGGAGCTCTCTGCCTTTGTGGGCTCTTTGTGGCTCTTGAATGTGGTCTATGTGCACTCCTTTAACCCTGAGTGAATGTGAACCGTGATCATTCATTCATTCATTTTGATCTGTAGACCCTGCAAGAAGGTCTCCAGGTCTGAAATCCTTTCATCCTGTGTCTTGTCTTTGGAGAACCTGGGAGTCACTAGCCCAGGTGAGCAATGCAAGCGTAGTAGGAAAAACCTCGATTGATAGTGTCATACTTTCTGGTTTACTAGAATCTCCATGTTTGAATGCTATGTTTTTTTGGATGGGATGTTTTATTTTGAAATAAATCACAGGTTTCATATTTAGTTTGGTTTTGAGAATTTTTGAGACTTCTGAAGACTTACCTGCTAGGGTGGAGTGGAGTCCACCAAAAACAAAAGCATCATGACCCCACCATGGTCTCTCAGTCCCCGCAAGTCCCTGTCCTTGCCAGAACCATCTGCCTGTGACCAAACTATCTTGAAGTTTCAAGTGTCCAGTCTCTACCACTCCAGCCCCCTGCTCCTGCCCTCTCACCTGCAAGCTCCAGCAAGAGCCATATAAGTTAGTTTTCAGGAAACCCAGAGCAGCTTCTGGGCTCCTGTAGAGAGTGATCAGACTATGCCTCCGCAATATGGCCTTACTGCCAAGACTCCATAGGTCAAAAGGCAGGGCACCCTGTGCCACCTCTGCAGGGATGTAGCCTTGAGGCTCAGTTCTAGAGGCAGGTGGTACTCTATGGGGCTCTCGTGGATGCCATCTACATCAGATGACCGAGTCTACCCTGTTTAGCTTGATGCTGCTGAACTGCTGGCAAGACAGTTTCTTTGAGCTTCCTTCCCTCCTTCATTGAGCAGAGGGGTAAGTCAGGGAAAGCTTTTATGTAGCTGCTGCGTTTCCAAATGTTCCTCGGTGATTGACAGCTCTGCATTCAGCTTCCCATTATGGCACCTGCAGATAATGAGATATCTTGAAACCGGAATTTCCAGCGCCTGAGCCTGCCAGGAATATTATCATCAGTACTCTAGCAAGCCATTCCTGCCGCACACATGACCTCTACAAATTTGAAATGTCAAAACACAGCCAGGAGCTGAAACCAAGGCCACTCCAGACCAAGTGGCTATTGGCTCTTGGATGTACAGGAAGGAGTCCTTTATCTTGGGAGAATTATGGATTACCAGAAAATAGTGATCTTTTCATTAACCTATATGTATTTAGAATGTAGATAATGTCTGTCTTTCATCATTCTCCTAGCCTGTGTGCGGGAGAGGCCTGGCAGAGGGAGGTCTCTGCGTTTCTCCAGTGACTCTGGGCCTATTGGGAGTTAATGCAAGCCATCAAATTTCTTTGTTCTCAGCGACAATTTGGGGCCTTAATTTTATAAGTATTGCAGCCACTCTAATCTCCTTATGTTATCAGAGAAGCCAAAGGTAAAGGCCATTTGGTCCTAAAACTGAAATTTTAATTTTCTGTTGGCCTCCTTTCTTCCATTTCCTTTCCATCTGGGCTCCAGGCTTGGTGCTGGGAGAACACGGTGGTTATGAACTTAACTGTCTACTCAGTTGGGCTTCCAGTGAGTTCCACTGATTCTGTTGGGTGCTCAACATAAAGGTGATTAAATATCGCAAGAATTTTCCATGTGCAGAGGGAGGAACTGCTAATGATTGTGTTATTTTTATAAAATGCAGAGGGTAGGGGGACTCATGGGGGATGGAAGTCAGGGAGCCATATTCAGAGAGCATGCTGAGTTGGACTTCAAAGGATGGGTGGAAGTTTCTGGAAGGCATGAACTGTCATCATGGACAGGTAGGTTTAAGGTACAGACAGATCTGTATGAACAAGAATCCAGAGGCCTAGATATCCATAGCACATCTAGGGGGCAGCAAAGGTCTGGGGGTCCTGGTTCACAGAGTATCTGGGCATAAGGGAGGCCTGGCTAGAGAAGGCAGATAAGATCCCCCATACAGGCCTCGGACATTAACCCAGAAGGGCTGGACCTTTCTCCCAAAGCCTGAGGACTTGTAGTGACAACTCTTTCTTTCTCCTCTTCCCTCCTTTTTAAATTGTTGATAAATCAGTCCTCCCTGAGTCTCTAACTATGCTGGGGCTGGCTTTAGGGCTAAGGTCTAAAGGCAGGCACAAAAGCCAGTTTGGGCCACCTATAAGAGTACTTTAAAAGAGCTCAGACACAGAGATGGTCTCAGCATGGGTTATGATCTAAACTGAGCCAATGAGAATAAGCCCTGAGCTCTTAGCTAGTGCCTTCAAGGCCAAGATACTCGCTGTTTCCACTGGATTCTTAAGCAGCAAAAATACAAGCTCAGCACGGCTGGTGGTCATCTTGGCCCTGTCTGGAGTGGCCCCACCTGTGGCTGTGCCAGTGTGAAGGAACATAGAAAGGGTTCCAATGGCATCATTACTCACCCAACTTCAGCCATTTCTGAAGCTAATTTCCCTAACCCTAGATTTTATACTGAGATGATATATTTTTACTTATTTGTGAATTTAAACAAGTTAGAGTTTACCTCCTGTCTCTTGACATGCCAAAGAATCTTAACTTATGCAATGGAGAATGTTGGTATAGTCTGTTTTCACCATAGTGATTTTGGGGGTGACACACTGGTACCTTGATTAGAATAAAAGAAATTGGGATAAAGTGCTACACAGACAGGCCCATTGACAGGTGCAAAGACATCCCCATCCCACCTCCCAGTGCAGAACGTTCCCTGGCCCACGAGAGAAGACTGCAAGGAGCCCCAAAACAATGGCTACTAAAGCAGAAAACTCAGACCAGACGCTCCAAGTGAAGCTGCCTCCCTCTGGAGATCTCTACTGAAAGGTTCAGAACCCTGTTGAATCCCAACGTAAGCCCATATCCACTGATGTGTTGGCATGGGGTGCCTCAGAAAGAGGAGCCTACTTTGTGTAGAAGCCCAAGTAGAGCAGAGGTCTACCCTCCGGGCCAGTGGCCTGCGGTTGAGCTTTAATGGCCCTCTCTCTGCTTTCTTTTGGATGGACAGTGACCCTTCTGCTGGTCTGGGAAGCAGAGATGGTTGAATGTCTGCCCTCTCCCTGTGGGGTCCAGATAGCAGGCCTCTTCTCACACAAGGAGACAACATTGCCCCAGAGGGTTTCTGTCCTGTTTGACTGAGAAGTCTCAGTTACCCAGAGTTTAGCACATGTTCACAAGCATCCCAAATTTGGTGGGTCAATTTCTGCATAAGATTGAAGAATCATGATTCAGTGCATCAGAACCCTAGTACCACACACACACACACTCACACACACACATACTCACACACATTCACAGACACATACACACACATTCACAAATACAGATACACAGAGACATATGCAGATACACACACACACACACACACAACTTTTTAAAGATGAAAAGGAACCTACAAAGGAAAATCTAGGTCAGCTAGACCCAACAATGGCCGTGTGTATCCCCACTGGGTCCAGTTGACATTATCCCAGGATCCCTGAAAAGGTCTATTGTTTGTTTGTGTATTTGTTTGTTTTTGTCTTTTTTTTACTCCTCCCAACAGCTTCTGGGGACAAAGAGAAACTTGCAGTAGCATACACAGGCTCCTCACGGTAAAAGCAGAAGTATCTCCAGAAAGGGACACAAACGTGCTCAGATCCAGGACAAATGATGTATTGTCAGCGGCTTTCCCCTCTGCCCAGATATCTGGTGGCTCTTGATCAGTCCACGCCAGAGTAGAAATGGTGCAATCCCCCTGCCACAGCTTGCCTCACCGGGCGCAGAAGAGGGAGGCCAGCGGACACGGCAGACAGGGGCTGCGTGTGGCAGTGCGAGTGGCCAGGGCTCGGGGAGAGAAAATGGCCGCCCTGTCACCACCAGGTCCTTCTGTGTGGCCCTGTCAGGAAGGAGCCTGAGCTCCGGCCGGGGCTGGCTGGCTCCCGCTAAGTACTAATGCCGTGGTGGCGGTGGGGGACAGGAGATGAGAGACAGAGCAGGGCAGCTGCAAATGAAAATCACCCTGGGGAAGGTTACAACTAGATAAAGTTTTCGACAATAAGATTCCACAGACTGCTGACGGGAGCAAAGCTCAATATTTTAGTCTCAGTACAAATTTGCTTCAATCTTATACAACTCCCATGCAGCATTGCCCACAGCTGCATGCTGTAAACAACAAACAAATCTATTTCCATCAGCCCTGCTGATGCCAGGAGAAAAGTGCGTGAGCATAAGACATGCACAGATGCAAACTCTCACCTGAGCCTGGCGCTGCCCTCCATTTGGCCTCTCTAACTTAATATCGTTGTTACAAAGCTATTGGTCTCCTGGTAGCTAGCTGGCTCAACGCAGTGCCTCTTCTTCCAGCTAATCTGACAACTCCGATCCAAGAAGCATCAAGGGCCCAATTAAGAAGACACATCTTATCAAGGAGCTTATTTTGCATAACAGAATACAAATGACGAATAAAAATTTAATGTTTAATAACTTAGTACAAAGAGGGCTGTTGATATAGAATGCCTGGAATTTTTATGGAGGCTGTCAGACTTGTGATAAAACTGTTATATAGGAACACTTGGCAAAAAACAGCGTAGAATTTTTCAGTAATGGTGTGTGCATGATATTGCATTAATTCTTGATAGGGAACTAACTGTAAGCCTGGGAATCAGCCAGTTTGAATTTCAGTTTAAGATGGGGTGTGTGTATGTGCGTGTGTGTGTGTGCGTGTGCGTGTGTATGTATGTGCCTGTGTGTGTGTGTGTGTGCACGCAAGCGTGTGTAGGTGCCCGTGTTCTCTGCTCTATCCAGAGGGTGAGACTGGACTGCACACTTGTTTTTATTGAGCAGGATCTAAGTGCATTTTAATGAGGACTTTGCTGAGAAGCTGCTCAGTCCTTCATATGGCATTTGGGTGTGTTCTACAGAGACAACAGGAGATGACTAGGTTGTTTTCTGTGCTTAACTTCCCTGATACAAAGGGTCAGAGTAGGATTCACTGAAGATTCTGCATTAGCCAGATTTGAGGGTGAGTTGAGTGGCACAGTGGGATGGGATACCAAAAGAGAGCAAAGATATTCAAGCCTTGTTATTCTTTGGGTCCCAATATTTGGTCCCAGGAAAAAGCAAATAAAGACACGTACAAAAATTTATGCCTGAGCTGGAGATATTACTTAACGGCTCTGCAGTTTTCCCATAGCTTTGGCTACAACAAGGCACTCCTTCAAATATTTATTGAAAGCCTAAACTTGGCTGGGTTTGGAAGGAAAACTATAGTTTTAGTGGTACCTCCGAGAGAGGATGGCCACAGCCTTCAATCCAGGTTCTACCATGTGCTATGTGCCCGTGGTACCTACAAGACATGCAATAAGGTACACAACCTCTCTGCACCTCCTTTTCTTCAACTGGAAATTGGTCCCTCTCTGACAAAGCTTTGACCCACCAGGGACATTCAGCATAGAGTCTGGAGCACAAGAAAGACTCGATGTGCCTGAGCTTGCCTTCACACAGCCAATATATCGCAGGTCAATTGCACCTCCAGGAGCTTGGACCAGAACAGCGCTGGTATCCACACTCTGTATGCTGTAGACTAATAGGAAAAAAAAAAAAAAACTCTTGACATAATGACTATAACTCCACAAAAGTCCAAATGTCCATCAAGAGAAATTGAGCCTTCATCTCTAGTTACGCTTTATTTTTAAAGTATCCATTAACTGGGATACTAAAACTCATGCTGAATTAGCGTGGAACTCTCTCATAAGTACATATCACATCTATATGAATGCAAGATGAATTTCATGCCCATCCTGTCCCATTGCGTTAGCGTTATTACATTGAATACTAAATGGATTTCTAATGATTGGCCACTCAAAGGAAAATGTGACCCCTTTAGACTAGTCATCAAAGTCCACGGGCAGATATGGACACTGTGGGGTGAGGGGGCTTACCCGAGTGTCAAGGAAGCCAAACGACAGGAAATGCAACCCTGAGTATTGTGGTGTAGGCTACTGAAAAACATAATTTACTTGATGAGGCTAATATTCAAATGGAAACTTATATTAGAATTAACACTACAGGAGGGGATTTTACATGGAGGATTTGTTACAGAAATAAAATCTATCGGTAACACTTTCATTGTTCCATCATTATGAACTCATTTGGTATTCACTGTAATAGCACCGATCATAATGAATTTGTTTGATATTCATGTGGCTCTCCCACACATTAACAGTTTCTGTTATAATTCACCATCCAATAAGCATTAGTTAATGCGGACTTTGGACCAATAAAGATGGTCCATCCCACCCCCAGATTTGCCTGGAGCTAAGAGTTAAGGGACACATTGAAAGCGAATGATCCTTCCGGTTCTCCCCGATCCTCATGCCATCCCTCAAACTAGAGAGGTTTCTGAGTCCCAAACTGGAGATAAATACGAATGATGGCCATTTAGGTTTTGGAGCTCAGAGAAGTCAGAATTCCACCCCTTGAAGTCACTAGTCCAAAAAAACTTAGATACAGACTTTAGAATTATGCTCCTGACTCCTGATCCCACCTTAGCTTCCTGGGCTCATGTAGGCTAAACAATTGCTTCTTATGCCAGAGTGTATATTCCTGTCCACTCTCCAAAATAATTTTCTACAAAAAAAAAAAAAAATGTCAGGGCTCTGCTGTGGTGGTTGTGCAAATGTTTATCCTGCCTTAGATCCCTCAGCCAGGGAATGGAGCCAGCTTCTCAGCAGTTCTCACTCGTTGGCAATCAAATGGCCCAGTCCTACAGAAAATAAAATCTGACTGATACTGGCCCAGTTACTTCATCACTTGTCAGGGCACTGGGTGAGAGCTCTCTATTAAACTCGCTGGTAATTAAACTTGTAAAATGTCCCTATGATGTTCCCTAGCTTCTTCTTAATGGATTTACCTGAGCGTCTGTTGCCCAAGAGGAAATTGTTCTGTAATTAGGAAGGATGGTTCTATCCATAACTATGACTCTTCCTGCTTTAGTTACCCAATGCTTAATACCCATCTTACAGTTCCAGAGTACTTGCAAGCCAGTATCATTTTTCTTTGGAGTAGATGCTGCCCATGATTATCTTGAAAAGGATATCTGCTTAATCTCTTACTACTTGGAGAACTCTGACCTCAGTCTGAAGGCGTGATGTACAAATCTACACACCTTACATCTTCTGCGCCTTTTGCAATGACAGACCTTTTAACCTCAGGTCAGGGAGCAAAGAAGCAGGCTTGCTTTTGCCTTTTGAAGAATAAGCAGGACTCTGGTAATGTGAGCAGCAATGTGATGATGCTTCCTGTCTTCCTGGAAGGAAAGGAACTCTCAGAATGATGCCCTTTAGCTAACTGAGATTTGTTGGGGAAGGTACTCGTCCACTGGCAATCAAATAGTCCAATGCTTCTCAAATAACCTCTCCATCTGTAAAATGGAGATAATAAGATGGTTACAAAGATTAGATAACTTGAGAACAACACTCATACTGGCTCCTACTTAAAATTTGGGCTTTAACAACATGAGATTGCAGGATTATTGTATCAGGAAGCTTGTTAGCATCTTAGCTAGAAGCAGATGTTCCTGCTCCAGTCTGTCCACATGAGTCAGGTTGGCTATGTCCATTTTTCCTTTTGGGCAACATGGAGTTGCTGTGGCTCCCATCATCTTCCCAGGCTCTGACTTCTCCAGGATCTGCAGATAGAAGGAAGCAATGCAGAAATCGAGGGAGATGGGCCCATCTGTCTCTGCCTGCCTGTTGGGTAGACCTCCCTTGGGTTGCTTGGGCAAAGCACAGTGATTTTTCTTTTCTTGCGCCTTATTTTTTTGTTGTTGCCATTGTTGTTTTTTTCTCTCCAACGCAGCAATGATTTCCCATTTTAAGAGAAAATATTAAGCCATTAAGCTGTAATAGAAAACAAATGCCTTTGGGCATTTTTAACGTTAACTCAGCAGAGGAGGAAATGTCGTATCATCCTGTGCTGCACTGTCCTCAGAGAGAAGGCAAAGCCAGGTTGTGGGTGTGCCAGGCCTGAAACAGCTTCCTCCTTAGCAAGACGCAAACAGACAAAGAAAAGCCAAACATGATTTGAAGGTGAAGGCGGATGTCAATCAGCCTCCAGGTGAGACTGTGAGATGAATTAGGGCGGGTGCCAGAGGCCCCAAGCTGGCCTTTCCTAGTGTTGTGGGCCCCTGTCAGATGCTCAGTGTTATTTAGCATAGTTTTGGGTGGGATCAATACACACTGGAGCTCATGCGACAAGAAGCAGTCCAGGGCCATGCCCCACAACAAGCCAACAAGTCGTTCCCGTGAGCTCTGCTCATAACCTCACCTTGAATTAGTGAAGTGCAGCTTGATTCATGTCCTTCAAGTGCACACCATTTTTTTTTTCTTTCCAAGAGACACCTACTTGAAAGAATTCCTCTCTGGAATTTAAGAAATAATGAATGTGGACCTCACCAGCCCCTGGCCTTTCCGTAGTTCATAATGAAAACGAATGTTCATTTTTCCTTTAAAACTGTCTCGAGCTAAATGATACTGACGCTTTCAATTTTTAACATCATAATCAATAAAGGCTGCTTATGCACACTTTGCAAAACCATCAGTTTAGAAGTTTGAAAAAAAATCTGCATATGGCTGCAGCTTGCTGGCTGGAACGCTCTCGCACTAAATCTTCTGAGTTAAAGTTTTACTGGTGTGTTATGAGTAAAAATGCCTTGTCAGCCATCTGCCAGTTTTTCTCCTAACATCCATATTTCCAACCCTTGCTAAACATTGGGAGCATGCAGCCACAAGAGGCCACCTCTACAATTAAACAGCCGAGTGCGGCGGCAGAAGCAAGGGCATGTCATGAGAGATCTGTCTAGTATTAATTTTAAAAGTCCATAAAGACTAGCTCTGACCCATCCAGGATGATAGACTGGCAGTTAAATGTATTAGAAACTGTTAACCCCCAAGAGGAAAAAGCTGGGGTGGGGTGGCGCAGTAAAGTGGAAAAGAGGAAAGAAAGAAATTTAAAAAAACAAAAGGAAAGAGGAGGGGGGGGAAAAAACCCAGAAACAATGCACCAATGTCAAAAGCTTCAATAAATGCTAATCATGGCTGATTAATCAGTCTCTAATTCCACTGATCCAAAAAGGTTACCAAGTCAATTGTGTAAAATTAGCTCCTTCTCATGTGTCCCTCTGCATTTAGAGTCTCTATCTGTTCATTTGCATCTTTTGCCAATGTTTACTAAGAATTCAGTTCATTAGCTCTTGAGCATAAAGTCAGAAATTGGAGGGGACTCTGCATTTTCTCGCTGAGAGTAGTACTTAAAACAAATAGCATCACTTCCTCAAACATTTATAGATTAAACTAAATGGCATTAATTACAGTAAATCTCCTATTTGTGTGGAGAAAGAGGGGGAAAAGGAAAAAAAAATCCTCCTTCTAAATACCCATGGTTTCATGTCAGGATTGCTCTAGTCTCATGTAATGTCTTGTGTAGTTGGGGGCAAAATGTTTAATCACGGAATTAACTGGAAGCGAATGGCGAGGGGCGCTAACGAGGCTTGCTGCGAGGGGCCTCGCTAACTTTTTATAGAGCAGCGTTTTGCAAAGCTCAGAAGCAGAAGGTAGCTTTTGAAAGCCCTTATTAAAAAGAGATCCCTGCCACATATGTAGAAGCTGTCTTGGGAAATACCTGTTTTACCTGTGTTTGAAAAATCTTGAAACCTGCCAGGGAGAGGTGGAGAAGCCAGTGTTGGGCTGGGCCCAGGAAGTCGGCCTGGGGCCTCCCAGACGAAGTGAGGGATTGACAAGGGAGATGAGGAAGCTCTTGCTTGTTTTCCAAAAGTGCACCTCCCTCGTGGTGTGTTTCAGATGAGGGGGAATGTGCTCAGAGAAGGAAAACGAGAGAGTGCGTCCAGCAAGGGGGCTGCTTTGTAAAGCAAGGGAGTTGGCTTGCAAGAAGCCACACATCTCCCTAGGAAACGTGCACGGTGTTTGATCCCAGGGAAGAACAAAACACCACCTGTTCAGAGTCCACTTACGTTAAGACAGTTCATCTGCCTGTCTTGGGAAGACCTAAGAACGGACCAGGTAAAACACCCCAGAGAGCTGTGTTGGCTTGGGAGAGACTACAGCATGCCCAAGCCCAGGCTGTATGCAGAGCCAAATAGATCTTAGACATGTGCTGATGTTGAACAAAACCAGGGTGTCTGCTGGCAGCAGCTGGGCCGTGAGGATCCATTCCCGATCCCTGAGTGCTTTCCCACCTTCCATCTAAACAAATTCACACGGACTGATCTTTGGCCTCTGCTCCCATCTATATTGCTATGTGTTTTGTGGATGAAATGCCCTTCACTCCACCACCTGCAGATCTCCTCTTTTCTCCAAATTGCTGCAAAGAATCAAGTATGGAGGGATGAGAATGCCAAACTGAACCCTGCTGACATTGGCCCTGACCTCTCAGAGTGCACAAGGAGTGAGGGAACTCCCGTTACATAAAGAGACATGCTAATCATGCTTTCTGATAATAGACTCCAATCTTCTCCTTCTTCTTCTTCTTCTTCTTCTTCTTCTTCTTCTTCTTCTTCTTCTTCTTCTTCTTCTTCTTCTTCTTCTCCTCCTCCTCCTCCTCCTCCTCCTCCTCCTCCTCCTTCTTCCTCCAAGAGGCCTCTCCCAAACTCTTCAGGCTGCATTCTTTAGCAAACCATTAGAACACAGTGTTTTCTAATTATGGTTTTTGCATATTCTCTTAAGGACAGGACAATATGTCTTCCTCTTATCGTTTCCCAGATCAACCACAAAGCTACCACAAAATAGGTGCCCAGTAAACATTTGTTGAATGAATAAATAAACCTTAGCACTCAGACCCTCATTTTGCAATGTTCTGAGCAAATGCAGCTCGAAAATGTCATGACTCAGACACCTGACCACTCTGGTCCCAGGAATGCACAGGTTTGCAGAGGGTGAGGGTATGTAAGATGTGTTACTCTTAGACAAGTCCATGATGAGGTTGTTAAAGGGATTGCTGTGATGCAAAGCTATTCTTACCTCTATCTTTTTTTATTTCTGTGTCATCAGCCAATCACTAGATACAAGCACCTTGAGGACAGGACTATCTTTTCTTAGTTCTACCCCTAACACAGGCAGAAGTCATAGTAGATGCCCAGAAATACTTGAAAATGAGTCAGTGAGTGCAACAACCCCCCCCCCCCCCCCCGCTTTTTGTTATAACAAATTTGGAGTCAGAGAGTGTCCATACCACCTGGTGTATCTGAACTCATGACAAATATACCCAGAGATGTGGTCTAAAAATCTCAGGTAAAGTGAAAATCATTTATGCCAAAGTTATTCTTGAAAATCTCTTAGGACAGCATCCTGTTGGAGACCCATGGAGGCCTCCCAGTGGGTTTAGTGAGCCATGTCTCTCTGCATGGCTTGAAGGTACCTTCAAATCTTGGGAGGGGGATTAGAGGAAGTAGCTAGCTTGCCTTTAGAAGCCACACTGTATAAAAATATGTGCATTTTACATTGTAAATTTGCTGATGTGATGAGACAGCCCCATCATGGGATGGGGGAACTGAGAACTACGAGGGATGCACCCCATAGACACATTCACCCATCACCATTCACCCTGGGTGAACCTGATCGTCAAAACTGCCTGCACTATTAATGCTACATTGCCCTGTATTCTCAATGAATCCCCTTCCAGCTACCCAGTGGTACCACTCACTTAGAAGAAGCAACAGAGGCTTAAGGCAGCGTTAATGACCCAAGGGGGACCATCCTTAAGCTCACATCCAGGCGGGTGCTCAGGCAGAGCTGGGGTGTGCTCCAGAGCAGGAGGCTCATTACAGTGAGCTCCTCAGCTCTCCTTGGCTTCCTGATTCATCATGTTTTTTTATTAGCTCTCTTTTCCCTGATAAACCTTTGCAGAAGAGGAGCTCTTGGAAACATCTGGAGCAAGTCCCTTCAGCAGGTGGAGTTTGGCAGGCAGGTTCCCAGATCCAGCCGCCAAATCACTCAAGCTCCCACTTAAATGAGGGGAAAAGAGATGCTACATAAAACTGCTTTGGCCATGTCCTTATTCACCAAAGAATAAATGCAGCAAGCCAGGGAGAGAAACAGGGCGCTGTTCCTCAAAAATGAATTGGGGTCTCAGATAACCCTTTGCTACAAGGGGGAATTTTTATTGGGGGGGGGTACAAATTTCTCTTTTCTCTTATTCTCTCTCTTCCTTTGTTGTCTTTTCAGTGTTTTGTCTATTTGACAACAGAGTCAGGAGGTTTGGCTTAAAATGGACACTGTGGTGTGTTTTTTCTATTCCTACTCCACTTTTTTTTCTCTCTTGTCGTTTTCTGTGTTCACTCCATCCTCCCTTTCCTGTTGCATCCATCTGCAGTCAAGTGCAGAAGCAAATGAGAATATTTAGAAGCAATTATTTTAAAGGATTTATTTTTTATTTTATTCTGATCTGGAATTCAGAAAGATGTTAATGTAGCATCAGCCACATTTGGTATTAAATCCTCTTAAGAATTCAGATTCACACTAGTTGGGGTGAGGCCTCTGCATGCTATGTTGAGATAGCCAAGCAGCAGTCCCTTGGCGCCCTAACCTCAGTGTTTCTTCCTGGGACAGTTTAGGCTCTGTTCCCTTGGTTTTCTCCCTTGTGAATTTGCTTTCATATGATCACCGTGGGATGTGGCTTATTGTGGTTTAGATGCGAGGTGTCCTCCAAAAGTTCATGTGTGAGACAATGAAAGAATGCTCGGGGGTAAAAGGATCAGATTGTGAGAGTTCTATCCTAATCAGTGGATTAATCCACTATTGTGGATTAACTGGGTGGTAATTGTAGGCAGGTATGGTGTGTCTGGAAGAAGTGGGTCACTGAGGGTTTGATTTGGGGCTTTCTATTATGTGAGCAGAGCGAGCTCTGTACTTCCTGGTGCCACCTCCTTAGCTGCTTTCCTTCACCACGTCCCCTTCTGCCATGCTGTTCTTCCACACCTTGGGTGCTATGGGTGCTATGGAATCAGTCAACCATAGACTGAACCTCTGAAACCATGAGCCAAAATAAACGTTTCCTCCTCTACATTGTTCTTATTCTTTTGTGAAGTAAAAGTTAACTACAACCTGACTGAAGTCAGTGACCAAAAGCAAAGTAGGATGCTGTTTCCCAGAGTCACAGCTGACTGAAGGAAGCTCCCATGATAGGTCACCCCTTAGTACTCACGGAGCATTGGTTCAAGAACATCCCACAGATACCCAAATCCTCAAAGGCTCGTGTCCATTATAAAAAAAAAAATGGGGTAGGGTTTACCCATAACCTATGCAATCCTCCCAGATACTTGAAGTCACTTCTAAATTACTTACAAAAGCTAATATGACATAAATGTTTTGTCAATAGTTGTTACACTGCATCATTTAGGGGGAAATGACAAGGAAATAAGTGTGTGTACGATCAGTACAAACCCATCCACTCCACAGTACACTTTAGCAACCGTGGGACTCTTTTTCCCAAATATTTTCCATCTGTAGTTGGTTGAACCCATGGATACAGAATCTGTGGACATGGAGAGCCCTCTTTATAAGCAGGAGCAGTATTTTAAGTATTTCTAGAATGGGGTGAAAGAGCTCTCTATACTACAAAGTGAGCACATTTGGCTTGTTGGAAGCAGGAAAATAGATCTAGGTTTGCATGCCAGTCCTTATCATGGCCTGGAATGCAGGATTCAGGAGGATTCTGCACCTGGGGTCAGTGACTTCCACTACCCACAGGGGTACTACAGAGGAAAGTCCCCACCTATTTCCTTTCTGGATCTTGAATCTCTGAGCTCAATTTCCATTCTAGTCAAAGTATTCCAAAAGTCAAGAAACATTCAATAAACCCCTACCAAATACATTGATCAACTCATTCAGCTATCTCAGAGCCACCATTTTGGCAAATTGAATACACCGAAAATTGTTTTATCCTTGGGATTGAACTGCTTCTCTTCCTTATTCACTCTCAGTTGTTTGTGAAGGGCTCTGAGATACCAGAGTTGCACACTCTGTTGTTTCAATGGCTCCGACTGTGATTAGCTAAAGAGAATCTATGAATCCTTTGAGGGGAGATACAATTCCACAGAAGGCGAGAATGGCATTTTCTTTGACGTTTTTTGGAATTGCAATATCCATTTGCACCACAACTTGTACACACAGTTAAAAAAAAAAACAAAAGGAAAAAGGTAAAGATTATAAGATGCATTTCCTATAATATTTAATAATCACATTGAAACACTGATGCACATTGCGATGCATTTACAAACCTCTGTTTCCTTTGAAAATTACACCCCAGCATTTAATTCACCAAAATAACTCATTTTATACAGCACAACAATGTAGTAAAATAACTCATCTCGAATATGTGGATATGAATAGATTTAACACATCTGCATTGAACAAAATGAATTAATCTAAAAGCTGAAAAACTGCTGTTCCCTTTCGAGAGTTACCGATTATTTTACCATTCCCTTCAGTTTACTTGTTTGTTTTCGTTAAATTACTTTAGGAATTAGGAAATGAGAAAAGCAGAAACACCGGGTAGGTTTTTCTCTACTTGGAATAGAGGAACGAGGCATAAATAATCATTTGTATTATACCTTATTTCATTAAAAATTATATTTACAATTGTGCAGAGACCGAGGAGAGGCCTCCATTCACTGTAGGTTGTTCTGTTTAATCCTTGGAAAATACTGTATTTCCATTACAACATTCTCCCAACAGAAGTCTAGATATTAAAATTATTCTTGAAGCTGAGTGTAAAGTGCTGAAAACAAATCAGAGTTCAAGTGCATTGCTGGGCTCCCCCCTGGGAGGAGAAATTCATTTGCAGACATGGGGCAGTATCCCTGGAAAGAAGATGCAGATGTGTTTATCACATCTCAATTCTCACGCAGGGCCATGGGCTCCACGCTGGAGACTCCCTAAGGCCCAGTTGTTATTTCTGGCCTGGGCCTTCTGGGTAGGCAGAGGCTTCACAGGAAGCAGAGCCCATCTGTGACTGATGGTTCGGGATGAAGTCACTGGGCCCACAGCTGGGGAGAGAGAAGCAAGCATACTTCCAGGTGCACATGTCCCAGAGCCTAGGTGGGTCTCACTGTTCCTAGGTCCTGGAGGGCCTCTGCAATGCCAGCAAACCTGAGGACAATCTACGGGGCCCTCACTCCATACACTTGACCGTGCTAATGTAGCCAGCAGGTCTTCCCTCTGTGAGCAGGGGCAGGAACAAAGACCACAGTTGTGCAGAAGGATGTAAAACAGGAAAGCTCCAATCTTTGGATGCAGAGTCTTTGGGGAAGAGTCTGTGAAAGGGTTCCAAGCCACCTTTCTTGTATATGCTGCACTCGGATGTCCAACCCACTACTTCCGGGTTCAGTTGGAAAGTGGAGAAACACATGTGCAGTCACCTAAGTGCACTCTTTCCTCTGTCTTCATGATGTCTTTCTTTGGTTATACACAGTACTTTCTGGAGTAGGAACTTTATCAATAAGTGATCCATATCTATTGAGTCTCTCTAAAGCATTCAATTTAGTTTTCATATGAAAAAAACGTATTTTTTTTTCACTTTTATACAATCAATTAGCATGATTTATTAAATTGTGCAATGGCAATTACAAGTCAACCAGGTGTAAACAGGCTTGGGAATAAACTCATGTGACTCTTGGTAAATACGCAGTTCAGCCAGCAAACCTCTCCAGTCTTGGGCACTCGGGATGCTGTAGGCTCTGGTCAGAGTGTCTTTCAAAAGGAATGGCCAGCACTGGCTATCCTTGAGTGGGTTATGAGGAAACTGGGTAAGAGTTTTCAGATTTAGGCTGGGGACCTGTAGAAGATGTTCAGGGACTAGTTAGGGAGAGCTAGAAACACGGGCAGGGATAAGTAAGGGAAGGACAAATACATCATTTTCTCTTGTATTTGATTGTCTCTCATGATGTCGGTCACCATGGCCCTAAGAACAATACCATATATGTAGATATGCCATGTAGCCTAGGTGTACGGTGGGCTAGTCCATCTAGGTTTGTGCAAGTCTGCTCTATTATGTGTGCACAATAATGAAATAGTCTAACAACAGATATCTCAAAATGTGTCCCTGATGTTAAGTGACATGTGACCAGATAAGAGTAAGAGAAATGGGAAGCAGGGAACCCATCACTGTGCCTCATCCAGCTTGGTGACCTTGGGTGAGTCCTTGCCCCTCTCTGGGCCTCGAATCTTTATCAGCAAGATAAAGAAGTTGTAGTAAATGATTTCTAGGAAAATTGTTGCCTCTCAGGGGCGATGATGCAACAGAAGAGGAGACAGGGGACAGACAAGCAGGCAGACAGGAGACTGGTGGAGCTGCAGGCCCTACGGGAGGGATGGTTTCTACCCCTTTCACCAGGAAATGACCCTGGTCCTCATGCAGCTTGCAGTCCACAGGGTGCAAGAGGGTTTTTTGTTGTTTGTTTATTTCTTTATAACTGAGACCAAAGGACATATTGAAGCAGAAAGTCCAGTGTTCTCAAAGTCACTACAAATGTGTTTGCCTCATCCCTGCTATGGTTTAGATATGGTCTGTCCCCACAAAAGTTCATGCCTGATAGCTTGGCCTCAGTGTGGTGATGTTCAGAGGTGTTGACCTTGAAGAGGTGGGACCTAGTGGAAGATGGATAGATCATTGAGGGCACTGCCCGTGGATGGAATAAATGTAGTTCTCATGGGACCCCAGTTAGCTCCAATAAGAACAGGTTATTATAAGGACAGTGAACCTGACCCCTGTCTCTGTTACTTTCTGTCTCACCATGTAACTACTCTCTCCTTCTTGCACCCACCATGAAGCCATCTGTCATATTGTGATGGGTTCTGAAGGCCCTTACCAGAGGCCAAATCAATGGGGCAATCTGAACTTGGACTTTCATCCTCCAAAACTGTGAGTTAAATACTCTTTTCTTTTTTTTTATTGTTTTTATTGGTGCACAATAATTATACATAACAATGGGATTCATTATGCCACAGTCATATATGCACTTAACATAATTTGATCAACCTCGTTCCCCAGTACCTTCCCTTTTCCTCCCCCACCCCCGCTCCACTTGCTCTACTCTACTGATATCCCTTCTATCATTATTACCATTATTATTTTAGTTAGTGCAACGCGTCTCTTTTATTTTTGCATGACCCAGCCTTGAATATTTTGTTCTAGCCGCAGAAAACACCCCAGTACACCTCTGTCACCCTGAACAAGGTGAATCGTTGTGCACACATACACCCCAACTGCTCATGTGCCACTTTCCTGGTGCTGAGGAGCATAGTATTCCCTAGAGAAGGTCACGGGGTCTCTGGGGACTTCAGGCTGGAAACTTTCCACCAGGAGCCTGGATAAGCAGCTTCAGGGTGGGATTTCCAAGGAGGAGTGACTATCATGGAATGGGTAATCAGGGAGGGAAGAGCATGATGAGAACAATGGGAGAAGCCTCCCCGGTGCAATCACGTTAAGGTATGTCACCTTCTTCAACGCCAGGGCCACTGTCAGAAAGGCAACTTCATCTAACTAATTAGCAGGGTTTGCCACTTTACAAATCTGCCGTGGCTTTCTTGGCACGAAACAGCTGCTAAGGCAAAGAGCTGTAGGAACCTATTAAAAATCACAGGCCTGAAAGAAAAGAAGGGCAGGCGCAAAGTTTGAAAGAGAGAGAGAGAGAGAGGGAAGGCAGACAACTCTCTGCGGTGGGTCAGGGGCCTGCCCTCCCTCGCCAGGCCTGCATTCGAGGAGGAAGTGGTTAAAAGGCTGGGGAAGGGACCCGTCCTCCCCTAGAGCAGGCCTCTGCTGGGTTCGCTCCGTGTTTTCCTCTTGAAGTGCTCTCTGGTTTTAAAGCAGCTTTGAAGGAATGCTCTCCCGTGGACTGCAACCTGTCACTGCACCCTGTCACCGTCCAGTAATTAAAATCTGACTGATTTACTGACTGGCACCGACCATCCTACCTCAGGAGTCAGCCGATGTTCATCTTTCCCAAGGCTAAATTTACTTGGTGAAAAGAGACCACTTGCTCCCGAGCTGAGCTGTCATTCAGCTGCTGTGGAGACCATAAAGATAGCTAACAGAGCCCTCACCAGCCATCTTTGGTTTATTTTATTCTAATATTTATCGCCGCCCAGCAAATGAACATAATACAGGCGAGTTAGGGAGAGCAGTGTGGGCTGATTTGTGGGTCCGGTGTGGCTTGCGAGCAGAACCATGGCCGGGCCACACTAAAGGAGGACCACAGGGTGTTCCCCCTGCAGGGCCGGCTGGCTCCTGGGAATCTGCAGGGATGCCATTGACTCGGCTTACACAGCAGTGATGGGTTGGGGGAGGAATCTTGAGCCTTTAAAAGCAAGCCTGGTTGGGTCTGCTTATGGGAACGTGTAAACTAACCAGGGGTCCTTTCAGGGGTGCCGAAAGCCTGGGCTGTCAGGATCAGGCCTGGATTCTACATTTCCTGAGCTGCCCAGTGGCCTTTGGGGGTGACTCAGCTTTTTCATTCCCCTTCTGAATGGAACAAGGTTACTCTTATCTCTCCTCTTGTGGGCTTGGCTTGGCCACTGCAGTCCCAGGACATGGCCCATTCTGACCCCGCGGGTGTAAGGTTAAGCCAGAGCTGGCTCAGGAGCAGCTCCTCCAGACCCGGCTCCTTTTCTACTCTATTTCAGCATTCACTAATTCATGTTGCACACATCACTTATTTTTTTTGTGTGCTAAGCACAGGGGAAAACAGACTGGACCCCAAGCTTTATGGGGATTATAGGCCAGTGGGAGGTCTGAACCATTAAACAAATAAAGACACAAAGAAATACATATTTGCAATTAGAGTGAGTGCTATCAGAGGGAAGAATGAAGGGAAGAGAGACAGGACCCACAGAGGGAGCGCCATGCCAATTCAGCATTTAGGACACAGCATTCAGCTGCTCTCTGGGCACAGCCAGGGCCAGGGTATAGCCATGAAGTGCCCAGAAAGCAAATTCCAAAGAGCTCTCACCCTTGTGGCTGTGCATGATTCAGGGCTACTGAGAGAAGACGCTCCTCAGATTTGGCTCCCTGGGTTCGTAGGCTTCATCCTATCCCAGCCCAGCTTGGATGTCACCTCTCATTTTTTGCTGAAGTGAAGAGGGTCATACTCTTCAGGTTGTTGCATCACCCAGCTGTCAGAACCCTCAGCTTCTGTGACAAAAATCACAAAAACAAAAAAAAAAAAAACAGATAGTGATGTGCTCACATGATTCACTGGGCCAGGGCATTAATTGTGCATGCTATTTACAGTACAAACCAAAAATAATTATAACATTACATATGTAATGTGTATATGTATATGTGTATGTGGGTGTATATGTGTGTGTGTGTGTGTGTGTGTGTATATATATAAATATATATATATGATTTTTTCAGGGTCTCTGTTCCCCTAGCACTCTCCTTGAGGATGTTCATTTTCCATTTGTTTCTGGGACAAATGGTCTCTGGGTACAGGACCAGTGTGGGGGATACCTGAGTTGAACAGACAAATCCAGATGAGACAAAAGCAAGTGAGATGTCAGAGAACATCTCATTGCATTGATCAAGCTTTCTGGAGCCTAGTCAGGGCAAGGGCTGTGAAGGATTCAGGCAAATCTGTGCAGAGCTTTGGCTGACCAGAGACAGTTCTCCTGACTCTTCCCAGGGCTTTCCCATCATTCTCCAAGGTGGATGGTCCATTTTCATTGTGTTTTCCTCCTATGGAGCAATAATTCTAAGCCCCAGTGAAAACTAGAGCTCAAATAGTTATCCATGATTTCAGTTACCCATGATCCATTGCTGTCCAAAAATATTAATGAAAAATTCCAGAAATCAACAATTCATATATTTTTTAAGTTGCCATTCTAAATAAGGAGGATGAAATCTTGCACTGTCCCATTTCATCCTACCAGGGACATGAATCATCTCTTTGTCCAGCGTATAGACAGTGTATACACTACTCACCTGTGTGCTTTAATTACAGTGCTATTTTATTATGTTGTTGTTACTCTCTGAACGTGTCTTATTCATAAATTAAACTTTATCATAGGCACGTATCACAGAAAAAAATACATAGGGTTAGACACTCTCCAAGGTTTCAGGTATCCACTGGAGGTCTTGAAACATATCCCCTGAAGGTACAGGGCTGCTATTTTACCTCTTAAACTAGGTACTAAAATGGAAGACACCTAGAATTTTAGATGGAAGTATTTCTTCAGCCACCAGCTGTCCTGTCTTTCACAGCCCAACCTACCTCCTCCCATGCTGGTGTGAATGAGGACATTCCACCCTGCGTCTGAGCATGCTGCCAGCCACCTGCACACCTGCATCTGCTCAGTGAGGCTCACCACAGAGGATGCATCTGCTAGACAAAAGCTACGGCTCTTGGGAGGAGGGAGGAGACAGTGACACAGGTACAGTTGTTAGCACAAAGCCTGGTGTGTTCTCTTGAGCATCCCAAAGGACTCCGCCTTCTGGGCAGACAATTGACTTCCTCACCTGGTTAGACAGCCCCCAGGGAAGAAGGTGAGCCCCACCTGAAGCTCCTCCTGCAGGTTCCTCTTCTGCAGAAGTTGGGCAAGGGGGCGAGAGGAGAGGAAGTTGGTGTTTTTATTCTGAGTAAATCGATTGGCTAATCGGGGTGGGATTTTCCATCTGGGAGTTGAAAGGGCAAAAGGAGAACAGTTAATTTTTCAAACCTTCACTTTAAAATACAACTCCCATGTTTGTGAGCTGCATTTGATGCAGGGTCCAGGCGGGACATCAAGCAGTAGTGTCAAGGCCAGAACGGGCATATTTTAAAGTAACAGCAAGTAAATTAAGCCAATTAGGCATTCTTAATGCCCAGCAATCTTTTTTTCCTCGTTTTCATTCCAAGAGATCTTGCTTGCAAGACAGAATTTCTTTTTTTTTATGCAGTCACACTTCTGATTTTTACCTTTGTTTCTCTGTCACTCGGAACTGCATTCATCTGGCCCTAAGATAGGAGCCAGGCTGCGCCTCCAGCAGGATGCCTGTCCTGTCCTAAAACTGGGCTTGACTCTAAAATGGTCCCCGGGGGGGAGGGGGGGCAAGACTGTTTAAAGAGTACAGAGAGACTCCACATTTGATCTCCCAGGTAGGGGTCAGGGAGGTTAAGTGAGATAAAGAAGTGAAGGCATTTCTGGAAGTTCTCCGGAAGAAAGGTGCTAGGTAAACTCAGGCTCATTTATGACTACTTTTAAGATTCAACCTCTAACCCTGTGGGTGGTCCCCAAACATGTGACTCATTCATTCACCCATGTGGAACCTCAGGTTGAGATCTGCAAACTGACCCAGGCTCTGGGGAAGCAATGAGATGGGGAGATGGCTCCACCACACACCTCTTCAAGGGGGTGAGGAGGCCCCTGATAAACAGGAAGATAGGTTGCCCAAAAATGAAAGGCACGTTTCTCATACATCTCTGACCATTGCCCATTGAGACTCAGCCATACCTCCACCCCAGTCATTTCCATTTTTTCCGTGGTAAAAGACCCAGCAATAACAAACAAGTGGAGAGTGACAAAATAAGCCAGTTGTTAGCAACACACATAAATTGTGTATTATTTACTCTACGAGAGATGAATATGAGCGTATACGCACTTGGTTTTATTTTATAAAACAATGCCTCATAAACTAAACACTAGCCTAGCAATTTCATTACATTTACCTTGGTAATATGTTGCAAGCCATTTAAATAGAGCAAATTCACTGACAGACCATCACCCATGAAGTACGGCTATACAAGCACAACAGTTTGGGGGTAATGTATAAATCGGTTTTAACATTAGGAGCAGAAATGATTCATATTCAAACCACGAACCACGTATGCCTTTGACTTAAATAAAAAATTTTTAATTTAGAGGTCAATAATGCTGTTAGTGGAAATGTGTACCTCTATACATTGTAGGGTTGAACAGGGACTCACAGCAAACTAATAATGAAGCGATGCTTAATGTAATTTGTAAATGAAAAAAGCAAGACTGGCAGCCTTGGATATCCTGATCTATTCAAGACACTGGTCATGCAGAAACCTTCTGGAAAGTCACAGAAACAGCTATGCTTCGAAAGGGGACGGGTGCACTGTTACTCCACAGTGCTGTCAATCAGACCTGAGGGAAGAGTCCTCCACAAACTCTGGTGTGTTCTTACTTTTCCTTTATGAAATCTTAATTGCATTAGCCTTCAATAGCCCTCCTAATGAGTAATTAGTAAGTATCCTTTTGTAATATGTAAATCGGAAAGTTGATGTATTTTGCCTCTAAAAGCCAAAGATGGGACTTGCTCTTTATAGGTGGGTAGTAGTGACCTCGGAGGAAAAGTGGAAATTACTAAAAGGGAAGTTTAAATTAAGGGTTATGGAAGTTCAGAAGCAAGATATTTTGGCAAGGGGGAGACAGGGAATATCAGGGATAATAGCTTGGAGGGAGGGAGCTTCCAGGAAAAGAGCGCCCCCACCCCCCAAAGAAGTCTTAGACAGTGAGGAATGAATGGTCTTATTTGGCCCCAAGGAGATGTGCCTAAGAGCAAGTAATGGCTAAAGGCTTCACTGTTATCAGACTTCAACCACTCCTAGAGGCGAAGCTGATTTGGTGGGGGGGGGGGGGGGCGCACAGAGTTGGAAAAGGGAAAATCAAAAAAATGGGTAAGAGAGCTCTTCTTTAAATTTTAATATATTGAAATATTTTTAGAATAAAAAACAGTTAACTCAGAATGAAGAGATCTAAGTTCAAATCCAGTCCCTACCATTTACTGGATACATACACTTGGGGAAGGAACCAAGCATCCGTAGTGTCCCTGGAAACCTACGGGGGATTAGTTCTAGGTGTAGTTCTGTAGGTGCTCACCCCATATATAAAATGGCATAGTATCTGCATGTAACCTATGGACATCCTCCAATACACTTCAAATCATCTCTAGATTACTTATAATGCTTAGTGCAATATAAATGTTATGCGAATAGTTGATAAATGGTATTATTTATTTAAAGAACAATGACAAGGAAAAAAATCTGTACCTGTTCAGTACTGACACGATTTCTCTCCCAAGTAATTTCAATCCACAGTTGGTTGAATCCAAGAATGTGGAACCTGTGGACATGGTGGCCTAACTACTCGGGTTTTTTTCCTATAAAATAAGAGGATGGCAAACACTCTGTAGGGTTTCAGTGATGAGGAAAAGAGCTGAGTCTTTGGAAAGACTTTAGCAAACTCAAAGCATAATGCAGATGCTGGGTGTCCCTGGCCCTTGGGTGCAAGTGCCTACAGGCATGAGCTCTGGCTAACGTACCCCAGTCCCCACTGCCCACTCCCCACCTCAGTCAATGCTGCTGCTTTCTCAAAATACCCCAAGACACTGCTCAGCTGTGGCTCAGGGAGTACACGTGCCATTCCTTATTTCAGTTTTCAAGGAGAAAGATCTCAATCAGGAGAGCAGTGTTTTCAACAACAATCTCCCATGTTATTACACTGGGCATTGTTTCCAAATTGATGATGTTACTTAATCAAACCCCACGCTAGTATTCTTAAAAGCATTTAGAACAAAGCAATAAAGAGTTCCTTTGCCACAGGTTGGCTTTTCTTTCAGTGTCTAATCAAACCTCACATATTTCCCACTGTCTCCCCAAATGAGGTTTTAGGCACTCTTTATATTCTCCACGCATATCCCTTCGAGGAAAGGAGGGGTGAGAGCGAGGGGGAGGGAAGGAGGAAGAAGAAAGGAAGAATGAAGAAAGGAGGGAGGGGGAGGAAAGAGGGTAAGGAAAAGCAGATGGGAGAGAATCAGAAGTGAAAGGGGCAGCTTGGCTGGGCCGACTCTCTCCGCATCCTTGATCTATTCAGCAGGACGCAGCAGGCACAGGACGCAGCCCTGGACCCCCAGAAGGCTACAGAGACAGCCGCCAGTGGTGCCCTCCTTGGCCCTCGCTCGCTGCCTCATGCACACCTGAGGGTCAGGCCCTTGCATCTAATTGGACAGCTGGGTTGGTGAATGTGGCCTGTCCTGCCAGCCGCCTCGTCGGCCACAGTGACAGCTGTATCACTTCCCTGATGTGAGTGGGCGCTGAGGAGCGCTGACACATGATCAACTTCCCTCTAATATCCTTCAACCAACCTGACAGTTGTCCGGCAGAGGCTAGCCGGCTCGGCTGCCAGCCCTGGCTGAGGCATTGTGGGGCAGCTTCCTAAGGAAACGGTCAGGAGAGACTTCAAATGAGGCTTTCTGTTTTCTCCCCGCAAAGTGACTAGGAGCCGGAATAAATCTTGGGGGTGATGGCTATCACAGGGGCCTCTCTGTAGGGCCTGGGGAAGGCAGGTAACCACATACAATAGCACTCATTGGGTGTGTGGGGGAGGGTGACTCCAGCTTGCCCTGAGACTAGATGGGTGGTCCAGTCAACACGGATGTGGTTCAGGGGAAGACGTATTATCGGGGATTTGCAGTTACAAGGCAACACACATTTTTTTTTTCCTGTTCTCACACATCTTTCCATCTTATGTTTAAGATGGAAAAAAAAACTCTCTCACACTATGCAAAGTTCTGAACCCTCGACTTTGTAAGCAGAAATATATCTATGTTTCCTGACGGCAGCCAAAGTCTTTCCTGGTGCTGTGACATCCCATCATTCCCACCCTCCTGGATAGATCTCTGAACACATGGACCCCCCCCACACACACACACTCTCTCTCTCTTCCTCTGGTAAAAAGGACAATGAGGTATGAGTCCCATTGAAGGATCTCTCATTTAGAAGTGAGATCAGAGACATCTTGTGGCTTTGATGAAGAGTCTGGGGTCTAGTCATTTTGTCATTCTTTCTTTTGGTTCTGATGCTCTCTGGACCTGAATGACCAGGAGATGAGAAGAGGAGCAAACCCAGTTTAAGACAGGATGGCAAGGCTGTCTGGGTTTCTCAGGAGTCAGAGGCTTTGGGCTGCGTCTGACATGAAGGCAAGAAAAGGGAGGGGGTTGTTACCATAGGGATGTTGGATCGTCTCAATGGTCCATCCAACAGAGTCCAGCTGTGCTTCAAGAACAAAAGGGACTGGAGATTCAAGCACCAACACAGGCTCTCTCAGTTGTTCCTGCTCATCTCTGAAGGTGTGCTTCTTGACCCTGCTCCCTGCTTTTGCCAATCAACTTACCTTCATGGTTAAAAGAAAACAAATTAAATACCTGGCACCTCCCAAGCTTCCAGACTTACAGCCTTACAACTTAAAAAGAAAGTACTGGTGTCTTTCTGTTTCCCTTCTAAAATTCTCAAGGAAGCATATTATTGGCTCAGCTCGATCATGTGTTCTGTGCTCAACCAATAAACTGTGGCCAGGGGTGTGTTATGTGGGCTGATCACAGCAGATTCCTTGGGATGCACATAGGTAGGAAGGAGGCACTTAGTTTCAGGTGTTTCCAGAAAAGGAAAGTACGAGGAGAGGAAGCCATAACAGAACACTAATAAATAGATGGCTCCTGTGTAAAGGGGGATTCTGTAAGGGAGTTAACTAAAAGACGTTTTATTAAATCCCACGAAGGATTTGATCTGACATTACCTTGAATTGGAGTTTAAGGTTGTGATCGTTTATTGTTAGAATATCTTCGCTTTGTGTAGCCTATGGGAAATAGTTCAGAAATATTCTTCTCCAAAGTGCCCTGTGCCATCACTAAAAAAAAAAAAAAAAAAAAATCAGCTGGCACCCAAGAAGAAATAGCGGAATTGACTGGGGATCATAAAACAAATCCATCTCCAAATAGCTGGGGCTGTCTTTAAAGGGCAAGAGGCCCAGTCTGTTGTCCCCCATGGTCCTTATGGCTTTCCATTCTCCTTCTGCTATCCATGTGGACTGATGGAGGGTGACCCCACCAATCTAATGAGCTCCTAAAAATTGATTGGAAGTCAGCCCAGTGGTCAATGGCTGCTCAGAAGAAACCCCTAGGGACCTCAGTGACATGTTGGCAAGGCTAGCACAGGTAACAAATGGGACCCTGGGCATGCCCTGCAGGTTTGGGACCTCTCTCTGGTTGCTCCAGTGCAGACAGGAGCCATTGGAGAGACTGGGGAAAGCAGTGAGGGGGCTAACGTCTGATTTAATGCAGGGGAGCTGTGGCCATTGTACAGAGAGGACCAAGAGGACCCAACTCAGGTGCTTCTGCCCTGGGAAGGGCTGGTGGTGAGCCCAACATAGGATGTGTACTTAGCTCTCGCCAATTATTCAGTTTCTGAAGAAGTCACCCTTGACAAGTTTTGGTGACTACCTCAAAATTATAAGCTTCCCACCAAAGTCTGATTTATGAGCAATCTGTGAATTATTTGAATCACAACGCCTTATCTGAATTAATTAATCTATCAGAAGGGAAAAAGGTGCTTTCTCCTTAAATGTCAAGTTTGTATCATGTCCATTTTTTTTTTTTTTACATGGAAGGAAGCATCTTTTGATTAAGGTCTAAATTTCTCACGGTTGGGGTTACTCAGCACCCAAGGGTTCCTCTGCCTTTGCACACTTGGGCTTGGTATGTGCCTAATTATGAGATGCAGGTCCTTTCATGTCTATCTGAGCTCTGGCATAGCAGAGAAAAATTAAAACACTGCTCAGAGTATTCCTCTTACGTTTCTGGGTTGGGGTGGCCACCCACCAGCCTGCCAGCAAAGGACTGCAGGACAGCATGTGGCAGCTTGTATTTCTCTCTGTGACATGATATGAGACAGTGTTGGGGGTAGGGCTATGGGCTATGCATGGAACTGGTCCTGCAATTAATGTCCTCTCCAGCCTGTCCCCCTTCTTCATTGTGCACCCAGAACTCTCTCCCCAGCCTGGGCTGTCTGCATCTCTCCCCCTCCCTTTTCCCTTTGTATCCACCCCCTTGATCCTCCCCCAACCCTTTCTTGTCCTTCCCCCAGTCCCTGGACACCAGCCTCCAGCCTGACCATGTCTCCTGTCAGTCAGCCTCCAAGCCTGGGACTTCTCTTCACTCTCCTGACCCTAGACCCACAGACTTTTCTTGGTGACAGCTTTGTGATTCCCTAGTGCCTTAATACTGTGATATTCCAAGAACGCGGGGCTCTAAAGGGGCCTCCAGGCAGATGGCAGGAATTGAGAATCCCGTCCAGTCCCCTTGTCACTCAGCCAGACTCTGCTTGCCACCGGTAGCCCCTGGTTTGAAGTTGAGGGCTACAGCTTCTGCTGTCCTCCTCTCCTCTTCTCCCTTGCTCCTCCCACGTCACACCACCCTGTACTTGTCTGTTCATGTGTAGCTTGAACTGGGTTTATGCATAGGGCACACCTCACCTTTGTTATATATTTTCTTAATCCATTTCATATTGTTGCAACAAAATATCTTAGATCAGGCAATTTATTTTTAAAAGAAATTCTTTTTTTTTTTTTTTACAGTTTAGGAGATCGGAAAGTCCAAGAATATGATGTTGGCATCTGTTGAGCATCTAGCCAGGGGTTTCCTGCTGCTCCATAACATGGCACAGGACGTCACATAACAGGAGAGCTTTCCAGAGAGAGCTCGCTCTTATACCAAACCCACTCCTGTGGAAACCCACCAATCCATGAATGGATTAAGCCGGTCGTGAACACAGGGCCTCCATGACCCAGTCATACACCCCAACATTCCCACCTCTCAGCACTACTGCATGAGGGACCAAGTCCCCAGCACATGAAATCTGGGGACACATTCAAACCTTAGCATACATGATGACACATTTCTCAAGACGAATGTCACCTTAGCGACATCTCTTAATACCTACCTGCTAAAAACTCCCAGATTCAGCAATCATTTCCTGGCTCTAATTAAGCAGCTTGATCAAGAGACGATGGCCAGGGTCCTTAACAACGTGAGCACCCGAAGCGCAGGCCTGACCGGCATCCCAGTTTGGACACTTATTCCCCATGTGATTTTGGACAAGGAACTTCTATCTCTGGGTGCCTCATCTGTAAAATATAAGTCATGGGCTTACTGCAGGGATGAAGGGAGCAAATACCAAGCATGTAAGTTAGAGTCTGACCCATAGCAAAGGCTGCATAAACAGCTAGTGTTATTTCTAACATTTACAGTTCCATAAGTTTTCTCTTTTCATTGTCATGAGATCTCATGAACTAGCTATTACTGTCCCTGTTTCATTTATGAAGACACCTGGGGTGGAGAAGTTCAAATGTTTTGTCCAAAGCTATACCACTGATTAGCATCAAATGTGGACCTTGTACCTGGGTCTAGTGGCCAGTTCTCTTCCTTCTTTCTCCACGGTGTTTTAGCACCTTCTTGGTACGTAAGTGCTTCATCAATATTGGCCAAATGCTGTTTGATCATAGAGTTTCATTTACATTTAGAGTCCCACGAACACCCAGTGGATGGACACTGCAGGAAAGGAGTACAGGTTTTCCACCGGCTGGAGACCTCAGCCTTATGCCCAAGGTTCTGACCTCCCCAGGGTAAGGCTGTCTGGGGTGGGCTGGAGGCTCGAAAACCTTCCCAGTTAGAGAAGAAAAACAAGTGGCCCTGGAACTTGTCCTTAAGAGAGGGTGAAAAATCATAAGAGGTACAGGCAGCAGTGGGCATGGGATAGAAAGAAAAGGCAGCAGCATGGTCCTTGGCCAGCTTACGAGGTATTTTCAAAGCTCAGCATACACCCCAATCCATCGTCTTCTCTCCCCAACCATGGTTTTAGCCTCACCAAGCTTCTAGACATCTATGTTTCTACAGCATTCTTGCTAGTCCACCGTCCTCCACGTGGTCTCCACTCTACCCATGGCAGCAAATGAATTGTGTCCTGCTCGCCATCCTCAATCTTTCAGTGGACCATGCTTCTCAACTTAGAATGGGTTTACATCCCAATATGCCCATCAAAAATCGAGAACATCCTAAGTTGGAAATGCATTCAACACGCCGGGCCTTCCCCAGCAGCATGGCTTAGCCTGCCGACCTTAGACATGCTCGGCACACCTACAGTTACCTCCTGATGGGGAAACTCAACTCACACAAATATGATTTTATTAAAATGTTGAATATCTCATGAAATGCGTGGAATACCTGTATTGGAAAATGCTGGCAACACAGTACATTATAGGATGAGCATAAGGGGGTTCCCCTCATGACAGTGTGGCTGACAGCAGCTGTGACTTACTGTCACTGCTCAACATTGCAAGAGAATATTGTACCACAGAGCACTTAGCCCAGGAAAAGATCCAAAGTCAAAAATGGAAGTATGTAGAGTTTCTGCTAAATGTCTACCCGTCTTGTTCATCGTAAAGTCAGAAACTTGTGAGTGGAGACATGGTGAGTTGGGACCCTCTCTGTTCCCACGTGCTCATTGTGAATCCAGCCAGTTTTCATAGCCTTGCCTGTCTCTGGCTCCTGCACTGTGTCCTGGTCACTGGGCTGTTGCTGTCGGCTTCCTGCTGAACCAAGTACTTCCTTCTTTCAGGCTTTGTACCTGTTCTGCCTTCTGCCTAGAACACTTCTTACCCCAGTCCCCAAGGTGGCTCTTTCCCTGCTTGGATCTCGAGTGGACACCGTGTCCTCAAAGACACCATCTCCAGCTACCTCGCCCTACACTACCTCCAAGTTCCATCTCCCCACCACATTCCTGCTCTCTGGCTTCATTGCATCCATAGCAGTCGCTGAAACTAACATATACATGTAACCGCTCCTTGAGGTGAGGGGCTTGGCCTTTCTTTACAATTTCTGTCATCCAGCATCAGAATAGTCAGGATGAACATTTGTTGATGAACAATAAAAATTTTAATCCTGGCTTTATTTACCCAACATTGGATTTTTTTTTTTTTTTTTTTTTGGTGGGGGGATAGAAATAAAATTATGTCTTAAATCCTGGCCCTACGGAGCTTCTAGTCTGATTCTGAGCAAGAAGGCACTTACCAGGTGGGTGAGAAAGTCTGAAGACTCCAAGGAGGAAGGTCAAGGGTACATGGTGGGAAGTTTTAAAGGGCATGTCCTGGGAAGCACGTTAGGAATGTTCACAGAACAGGGCCTGGAGGGACAGGGGAGGAGCAACTCAGGTTTCTCAGCAGGAGAAATGGCCCCAATAGAAGTCTGGGTAGGAGTTGGGGAACATGAGGAAGGACATGGAAGAGGTGGCCTGTCCACAGGGGAGGCATTGCCAGCAAAGGCTTTGACTGCGTTTCTCAGTTTCCCTGCATGAGCCCCACCCTCCTGTGTTGGAATGCAGGAGGCCCCCAGCTCCCAGGAATCACTAGCCCTAGACACTAGGACCAGAGTCGAAGGAGGCCTTGCCCTAGTGTTTTCCTAAACCAAGAGGGTCGCCGAGTGGAGCTGGCCTGCATCTGGCTTTGGTGGTCTTCTGGGGTGAAGACCAACAATCCAGGACTCCTATGGTCCTGTGCATGCAGCTTGGGATTCTCCTCTCCTGGACTGGGAAGCCTGCAGATTCTGGAAGCAGCTTGGCTGCACTCCCTCCCTGCCTTTCCCCTTCACGGGGCTGTGGAAACAACCCCACTTGGGGATACACTATGTTTTGGAGAGCATCACCGATGCTTCCTCCAATCAGACTGCCTGCCTCAGCTTCCTTTGCCTGGCTTCCTAGGTTGGCGGATACTCTTATGAGACCGTTTCTTTCCAGAGAAGCCAGCCCTTGGCTCATGAAGCTTTGCCTTCCTTGACCTGTGCATCTGGCAAACACAAGTTTCAAATGAATTTCCTGGGGCTGTTTTCCAAATTACTACAAACTTGGTGGCTTAAGACAATAGAAATTTCTTATCTCCCAGGTCCAAAGGCTCAAGTTTGAAATGAGGGTCTTTACAGGGCCATACTTCCTCCAAAGGGTCTGGGGGAGAATCCTTCCTACACCTTCCAGATCCTGGTAACTCCAGGTACTCCTTCAATCTCTGCCTCCCTCTGCACATGGCCTCGTCTCCCCGGGTGTCTTCTCTTCTGTCTCCTAGAAAGACACTTGTCATGGTATTTAGGATGCTCTCATCCTGAGATCCTTAATTATATCTGCAAAGACCCTTTTTGACAAATAAGTTCCCATTTCTGTGTCCTGATATATATGAACAACTCTTTGGGGAGACATCATAAAATTCTCTTTACATAATTCCTTTCAAAAAATATTTCTCCAAAAGTTGCCAATAGACAACCAAATTCTAGAACCAAAGTCAGGACCAACATCCATAGTGACAAGGTCACCATCTACCTACCAAGTGGCCAGGGACACACTGCATTTCCCTGATTATTGAAATTCAAACGATATGGTGATCACTATGCTTTACATATAGATTCTGTCAACTGTTGTTATAACACTAAGAATTATTACCAAAGATTGGGTCCCTTGGAGCTTTGGTTTGCATGGGTTGCCATAAAGAATTCACCAGAAAGCAACCCAGCAGATCAGAAGAAGTATGTTTCTAATTTTAATTTAGGATTAGACAAGCCTAATCATTTCACGTGCATCTGCCTGTTTTATCCTTTCCAGTTGTTAGCTTAATATCAAGCCAGACATGATTGAGTAGAAGGAGGACCCAACTATCTCATTGGATGTCTCTATGCTGCGGAAATTACACTGAAGATGCTCCCGAGAGTCCTTGTTTGTTTGTTGTTGTTGTTGTTGTTTTTTTTTTTTTTCTTGTCCCAGCTCCAACACTTATTGGCTGACAGACTTGGGAAGGGTTACTTTGGCTCTCTGAACTTTATTCTCCCTATCTCTAAACTGAAGATCACGCTAGAACAGGGTTCGGCAAATTGCAGCCTACGGACCCAATCTGGTTGGCCTTTTTTTTTTTTTTAAATAAACTTTTATGGGAACCATAGACCTACCACTCATTTACAGATGGTACGTGGCTGCTGTCATGATACATCAGAGGAATGGCTTACAAAACGGAAAAATTCACCATCAGGCCCTTTGTAGAAAAATGTTTAGACCAGCAATGGGTTTTCCCAGGTCCCTTCCATCTGTATCATTTTGTGACGTTGGTGCCATGTGAAGTGAACCACGAAGGATGCAGTGGTACTAATAGAGTGCACTGTCAGCCTCAGAGGGCCAGTGTTCCCCCCTCAGTCAGCTCTGATGCCATGTGCTTCCCTGTTCTCTGTGCTCCCAGGGGCTGTGGAGCCAGAGTGACAGTGCTCTGGAAGACCTCACGCTGTTCCCCCTTGGGCCCTGCTCACCAAAGTGTTCAAGGGACGCTCCACGGGACTTGTGGGTTTCCTTTAGGCCTTGAGACCTGGGGGATTCCCCTGGGTGCTCAGCTACCTGGGAACCCATCCTTCATGTCACTGCGCCTCTATCGCTGCCCAAATGACAGCAAATCCTCCCTTCTACAGCAAACCTCTATCTCCTCCATTCTCCTCTCTTATTTGTTAAACAAATCCTGATCTGCCTTTTTAGGCTGCTCTTGAATTTTATGGCAACATATAATAAACATCTGACTGCTTTTATTTCTATTTAACTTTTATCTTGAATGTCTCTGCTGTTTCAAACCAAATATTTATAGCATCGCACAGCCGCCGCAATTTCATTCCTCACCAATACTGTCACTCCCTCCTGCTCATGCTCTCCAGCTCTGCAGAAAGTCTGGGGAATTTGGGGGCAAATGGTCTCTTTTGTCCTCCACAGAGATCCCAGCCTCGAGGTCTGAGTCTCAGGCCAGCGGGCGGCTGTCCAGGTAGCTGGCTCTCTGGTCAGAGTTAGGGGACGCACGGGCTTCTGTGCTCTGCATCTTCACAGTTCACTGCTGGTCTGGGCCTGCCTGTGAGAGGGACCTCCCACATGTCCCAGGGCCACCCTGCCTTGTGCACTATGGGGCACACTTGGGGCATTCTGTTTCCTCTGTCTGCTTCTAGGTCTTTCCCCTATTACCTCAGTGCTTCTATAGCTACCCAAACCCCGGGAGTCCAGCTTCTGGGACCACCTGAGCTTGTCCCCTGTTTTCACACCTACCCAAATGCAGTCCTGCAATCACCAAAGATCTTGTCTTTACCCAGGCGCACAGGTGTGTGTTGGTTAGCTTCCCAACACCATAACAAGTACCTGAGATAATCAACCTGTAAAGATACAAGGTTTATCTCGGCCCAGAGTTTTATAGGTTTTAGTCAATGATGGGTTAGCCCTGTCGATTTTAAGTCTGTGGCAGAATTTTGTCATGGAAGTGCCTCACAGAAGAAAACCACTCAACTCATTTCCAAGAAGCAAAGAGAGAGGAAGAAGAAGGGGCTAGGGTCCTACCACCCACTTCAAGGACACACCCTCATGACCTGAAGACCTCCCCCAGGTCTCCCCTCTTAAAGGCTCCACCACCTGCCAACATTGCCACACTGGGGACCCAGGCTTTAACACAGGCACCTCTGAGGGACATTCAAGATCCAAACTCTAGCAGAGTCCAAAAGGTCCACTACAGAATGCCCTTCCAAGTCTAGGGCTCCAAACTTTCATAGCCATGCTCAGGGGAGGGTGGCACTCGGGACTGGGAAGTCTGAAAAACCTCACCTTTCCTGTCTAAGCCTTAGTTTCTCACATACATAAAATGGGAATCTTAACACCCTCTGGCCTGACTCTCAGGGTTGCCTGAGAACCCTGAGAGAGGATGAAGGGGAAATGGATTTGCACACTGCAGCTGTATCCCATGCAGAAGGAGGAGAGAGGATCAGGCCTGAGTCCATCAAATGAGGCCAGTAAGATGTTGCTCATCTTTCTTGGATTCTTAGGCCTCTGGGGCTGGAGATGTCTTCTTTGGCCTCCTGGGCTGTTTTTTTTTTTTTTTTTTTCTCCTCCCATCTGCCTCAACCTGCACAAATTTCAGTCGGCTGTGCACATGGCTTTGTGTTGGTAAGTCACCCTCATGCATCAGCCGTGGGCCTGCTCCTCACTTCTCAGGGGACTCATCACTCCAGGTGAGCTTGCAGGTGGACTCCTACACAGCAGAAAGCACTCCACAGAGAACCAGCTTGCTCCACCTTCTCAATGTGGATTGCATCTGGCCAAGCCTGCACATCTTTGCTCTCTGGTTATCCATAAGGAGACCTTGGTGAGAATCTTCTGCTTGGTTGTACAAACTTTCTAATACTTTAAACCCAGCCTGAAGCAAGTTATGTTTGAGTATCCCTAATCCAAAAATCTGACATCTGAAAAGCTCCAAAATCTAAAATTTTTTAGCACCATTATGATGGAAAAATGGGAAAATCCCACTACACAAAATCCAAATGGAGAATTTTGTGCTGGGTGCAATGGTGCATGCCTGTAATCCCTGTGGCTTGGGAGGCTGAGGCAGGAGGATCAGTTGAGTTCCAACCCAGCCTCAGCAAAAGCAAGGTGCTAAGCAACTCAGTGAGACCCTGTCTCTAAATAAAATACAAAATAGGGCTGGGGATGTGGCTCAGTGGTCGAGTGCCCCTGAGTTCAATCCCTGATACCCACAAAAAAATTGTTTAATGAATAAACTTATTTAAAATTGCCTCAAGTCTCTAGGCATGGTGGTGCACACCTGTAATCCCAGCGTCTGGGGAGACTGAGGCAGGAACATCGCAAGTTCAAAGTCAGCCTCAGAAACTTAGCAAAGCCCTAAGCAACTTAGCAAGACCCTGTCTCTAAATAAAATACTTAAAAGGGCTAGAGATGTGGCTCAGTAGTTAAGCGCCCCTGGGTTCAATCCTTGTTACAAAAAAAAAAAAAAAAGCCTCAGGTCATGCAGAAATGCATATAAAACTTTAAAATGAATTTTGTGCTTAGATGTAAAAATATGTACAAATATTCAAAAAATGTTAAAAGTTATAAAAATCTGAAACACAGCTTATTCCAAGCATTTCATATAAAGAATACTCAATCTTGACCTCAGATTCTCAGAGTTTGGGTGACTACCCCCAACTCTCTATCTCCCACCCTCCTACCCATGGGATCATCTGCCTTCAACGCCACTAAAAAGTCATTCTTATGGTGTACCCTCAAATTTGCATGTTGAAATCCTCATATAATGATAACAAGGTGTGGGATTTGGGGAGGTGATGGGATCCTGAGGGTAGAGCTCTCATTAATGTTATTAGGACCCTTATTAAAAGGGACTCCTGAGTTCTCTTTGGCTCTGTTTTTACCAAGTGAAAGTACAACAAGAAATCAGCATTCTACAATATGAAAAAGAGTTGGCACCCTGATCTTGGAATTCCAGCCTCCAAGACTGTGAGAAATAAGTCTATGGCACTTTGTTAAAACAGCCCAAGATAAGACTAAGATATCCATCTTCCATTTGTACCAGAGATTCCCAAACACCAGAACCATGCCAGTCTCTACAGAAGGTTACACTGGTTATGTTAGTCTGAACATTTGCATCATTGAAGGGGAGGAATGGATGTATTTATTTGTTCATCTAACTGAAACACCCAGGAGTCACTCAGTTCCAAACACAACTTGATACAGTGGTGTTACCTAAAAGAGACATTTTACTGGTAATAAGCTGTGAGCAAGTGAAATTCTCATGCATTTTGGTGGGAGATAAATTGGCATAACCCCTTTGGAAAATTGCTAGGCATTACCTACCAATACTAAAAAAAAAAAAAAATTGATGCCATATCCAAAGCATTTCCATTGTTTGTTCTGAACCCAATAGAAAAAAATGCTTATGCCTACCAAAAGATCTGCATAAGGGAGCTCAACAGAAACTTTATTCATGATAATGGCCCAAATCTAAAGACAGCCTAATCATCCATTCATAGCAGAAGAGGTAGCTAAAGTGGGATATATTCATACAAGGAAATATTATACAGCAATATAAAAGAAAACATTACTAAAACATCATATAAAATGGATAAATCATAGTATAATATATGAATGAGAGGACCTGAGCACAAATAGTAGATAATTCAATGAATTATTTTATTTTTATGAAGTAAAAAATATCTCTGGGGTTATCTTTGGAATTTGCATTTCAAGGAACCCTTATTGAGTGTTGAAATGGTCCATATCTTGGTCCGAGTGGTAGTTCATAGATGCATAATTAGGTAAAACTGCATTGAACTACACAATTAAGACTTTTTCTTGCAATTTTCTGTGTGTAAATGATACCACAACAAAAATATCTCCAGAACAGTTATGAAAAGGAAAGAAAGCCACTTTTGTCCATTCTTGATTCTACTTCACTCTTGAGCAGAAGATCCTGACTCGATGACAGAAAGGCCACCAATGGCTCATGATCTAGGCGCTCACTCATCACGCTCCCTCTCAAGAAAGAATTCATAATGCCATCTGCCATTTCTTTTCTCACCTGTCCGGCAACCGTCTCCCATTCTTTTGGAGTAGAATGCCATAATTTTAATTGGGGTCCCCCCCCCCTTCTTGTTCTAGGACTCTTTGTTTGGGAGGAATTTATCTTCTTCCTAATGCAGAGTTGGAATGTGAGCATACAGAGTTGCACGTAGACACGAACTCAGCATTTCATCCTTTAAGTCACAGTGGTCAGTTCAGAGACACACATGTCACCTGGCCAGGCTGATGAGACTAGTGCCCAGGACTTTGATGGCACCCTTGAGAATAAGAAATCCTTGTGCTGTTATTTTCTGCTGCACTTTTTTGCTGTTAAAACAGAATACCTGAGACGGAGGAATTCATAAAGAACAGAAATTTATTTCTCGCAGTTGTTGGAGTCTGAGAAGTCCAAGGTCAAGGGTTCGGTATCTCGTGAGGGCCTTCTTGCAACATCCCCTCATGGCAGAAGGTTGAAATAGAATGAGCCCATTCCACAGGCCCTTTGTATAAGGACCCTAATAGATCCACAAAGAAGAATTCCTAGTGGCTCTTGAAGGCTTTTCTCTTAATACTGTCACATTAGCAACACCTAAAATTTTGAGGGGACATTCAAATGATTTAGCACCCTTCTTTCCACAGTGAGTGCTCTAAGGACACTCTAAGCTCAGTGCTATCCAGGAAGCCAAGGTGGAAAAGATCAGAACCAAGAGGAGATGGAGAGACCCGGAGATGGACTCCTAATAGTCTTGCTCTAGTGTTATACCCAGCCATACCTGCAACCATGCATAAATCCATACTTTCCCCTATGTGAGCTGATAAATTCCTTTTTCTTCCCTTGAGCCAATTTGCATTAAATTTTTGTCACTTGCATATGAAAGGGTCCCAATTGTTACAGAATTTCTAAATGTAAGTGATGAGAGGAACTTGGATTTGCTCCAATAATAAATATGAAATGAAATAATTTGTACCCACTGAAACCTATAAGAAAGCTCACAACCCAAAGTTGCAATGGAGAGCCCTGCTCTCCAGGACAAGGTGTCTGGTCACTCCTCCTAATGTCTCTTTAACTGCCTTGGGCACAGCCTTCACCACTGTCTGTCTTCATCCCTTAACTTACCCTTGATCCTTGTTAGACTATAAGACAGGGGTCAGCAAAATACAGCCCACAGGCAAAATCTGGCCTGCCACCTGTTTTGATATGGTCTGTGAGTTTAAGAATGGTTTTTACATTTTTAAATGGTTCGGAAAAATTAATATTTTGTTGCATGTAAAAAATTACATTATCTTCACATGTCAGTGTCCATAAATAAAGTTTTATTGGAACACAGCCATGCTCATTTGTTTATGTATTGTCTGTGGTTGCTTTCGCACTATATCAGCAAAGTTGAGTAGTTGTGACAGAGAGTGTATGGCCCACAAAGTCTAAAATATTTACTATTTAGTCCTTTACAGGAAACGTTTTCTGACCCTCACTGAAAGTCTCAGGAGATGTGACCTTCACGGTTGAATGTCTAGCTCTGTGGCCCTGAATTTCCAACAACGAAAAGTATTTCTCTTCAAATAACTCACATGGTTTTCCAAATTTTAGACAACAGGCATCTCAGGATATTAGAAGCATTTTTTTTCATTCTGTTTCCAAGACCTCACTTTGAGCCAAACAGACAGTATTCCTGTAATAAGACTTTGCTAAATGAAAACAAAACAAAAAAAGAAATGTTAAATTAGGTCACTGATCATTTTAAAGCAAAAGCAAAAATAGTTCTGGAAAATGTAAATTGTCATTACTGTTTAAATGAGCTCTATTCAGGTTTCCTGAGAGCAGAATCTTGCAGGCATCAAGGAATGTGAGCTCTGCCACAGAGTGATGTCCCCCTTCCTCTCTGCGTCTCAGAATCTGACTTGTAGATAGATGCTTGGGTTCCAGACTGCAAATCAGAGAATTTTTTTTTAATGCGTTACCTTTTTCCTTTTCAAGATAGGGCAATAAGAGTTTACCTCCTGGGAGTTATAAGAATTACATAAGTTAACACTCTATATAAGTACTCAGAAGAATTAGCTTTTCTTATCATCTTTCACTCCTTATGTATGAAAATAATTTGAATGACTTTTATTTGCTATGTTTGTTTTTTTTTTTTGACTCAACTGTCACAGAGTAACCCACAAGTAGAGTGAACCAGCCACCATGGTTAGATGACTATGTTCCTTCAGATTCCAATCCAGTGGATCTCAGTTTGCAGTCTGGAATATAAGACAGGAATTGTAAGGTATGTGTGCTGTGTGACCCACAGCTGCCAATCCTCTACAACTTAACCAACCCTCAGGTACCAAATGGGCTTCCTGTCCCATCTGGTCACCAATACTGCTCCTTTTAGAGTTCCTTTGACCTCCAAGTCATCAAATCTAACACTCTACTGACTTAACCTCTCAACGGCATTTAGAAGGACTGATAACACTGTCCTTCCAAAGCTTCATTCTTGGTGTGGCTTTGAGGACACGTGAATACACCTCACCTGTATTTCTTCCTACAATCCTAACTTTCCTTTGCCGGCTCTTTCTCTTTCTTTTCCAACCTCTTCACGCACACTTTTCGGTTCTCTTTTTATATACACGACCTACGTCACATCAAACCTCCCACTGGTTTTCAAGTGCTCAAATTTCCAAATTCCTGATCTATTTTAAATGCCGGAACTTCATGACCAACTGCCTCTTGGGAGATCTCTTAGGTATCTCAGACTTTTCATGGGTAAAACCTGATTTTTGCTTTCTTTTCTCAAAACTCGATCTCTTCTCAGTCTTCCCCATATTAGCAAAGGACCCTGTGTGTAATGAGAGAAAATGAGGAATCAAGGGTTTGTGATTTCCACCTCTGTGACAAATCACTGAGAATCTCAACTCGTAAGGAAAGGTTTATGCTGTGCCATCCTCGGGGGTTTCAGTCCTCTGTTTTGGGGGCCCGTGGTGAGGCAGGGCCTCATGGTAGAAGCACATGGACGGGGAGAATCTCTTGCCTCATGGAGATCAGGAAGCATAGAACGAGAAGGGGGCAGGGACCAGGGTCCCCATACCCACTTTGAGACACAACCCCAGTGACAGCTCTCCATTTAACCCCATCTCCCAAAGGTCACACCACCTCCCAATAGTGCCACAGGCTGATGACTAAACCTTTGGCACCTGGCTTCTGGGGAACTTTTCAGATCCAAAAAAACAAAAACCAAAAAAATGATAAAGGATGACTTGAAAGTTTCATGTACCCATGAATGCTGCCCGGTAAGCACTTTTCCTGGGCTATCTTGTTCCCTCTCATCTCATGGAAGGACAGATGTGAATATGGAGAGACATACACATATGGAAGGGGATAGATAGTGATCTGTTTATGATTCCTCTGTCTCCCCCACAAAGAAGTAAATTCCCCGACAGCAGGAAATCCATGCCATGTCCCGAGGAACCATAAAGAACATAAGGGACTAATACATAGTAAACAGATAGTATGCCTTGAGGACTCCCTAACCTTGTAAGATAAGAATGTCCCCTGGCCAGAATGAGGATGCTCTCATTGATACAAACGAGATAGGACTGAACCTTGGGACTTAAGCCAGTGTATTTTTAAGAAACATCTCCGGGCCAAGGCAATATATTTCTACATATGCCCTGTTTTTACTTCATTCTGAGACAGATAGATTGATTGAAAGATGATCGATGATGAAAGATAGATGATAGATGATAGAGATGATTGATAGATGCATTGATACATAGATCGATAATTAAATTGGTTCGTGACAAGTAACCATGTGGATGTTTGTTTTTACTCTGCCAAAGGATCACGTTTATTTTCTGAATTTTTTATGCCACAATGACTTGTTTGGTATATTCAGATGATCAAAACTGGCCTAAGAGGTGTGGCAACAGAGTATCTGTGTTCCTTCCAGTGATCAGCAAATATCGTCCTCACCATGTGACAAGACCCTGCTATGCTCTGGGACAACACAAGGAGCTGTGTACAATGCCTACACTCTTGGAGTATAATGTCTAGTGGATATTCAGTTTGGAAAGGAAGAAGTAAACCTGTCTTTATTCACAGATGGAATAAAAAAAAATACATGGAAAATCTGATGGAATCTACAAAAAAAGCTAATATAACTAACAAGTTCAGCAAGATTGCAGAATATAAGAGCAGTGCAAAAGAGAGATCTCTGTTTCTACATACTGATGAAAACAACGAAAATAGTAATTTAAAAACATAGACTACATAGATCATTAACAATAGCACCAAAAATATGAAATAGGGATAACTCTGACAATAGTTCTGAAAATCTTACACCACAAAGTATTGTGAGAGAAATTAAAGACCTAAATAAATAAACCAATTGCACAGACTTTGTGCATGGGTTAGAAGACATGATGCTATCCAGATGCCAAATCTCCCCAAATAGATTAATTCATATCTTGATCAATCAAAATATTAGCAAGATGTGCTTAGAACTTGACTGGCTGACTGCAAAATTCATACATAAATGCAAAGAACCTGGACTAGACAAAACAATTCTGGAAAAGAAGAAAGCTAGAAAGTGATTTAAGATATATTATAAAGCTACAGTGATCAAAACAATGTGGTATAGTCACAAAGATGGATGAAGAGATGGGTAGTATAGAGTCCAGAAGTAAAAGTATACATATAAATAGATAATTTTGTTTTGCAAAGGAGAAAAAGCAATACCCTAGAGGAAGAATAATTTTCAACACATAAAAAGCAGAACAATCATGCGGAGGGTGCACTGGGGCCGGAAAGATGATGGAATGAGATGGACATCATTACCCTGGGTACATGTTTGACTGCACATACGGTGCGAAGATACATTGTGTACAACCAGAGACATGAAAAGTTGTACTGCAATTGTGTACAATGCCCAAAATGCATTCTGATGTCATATATACCTGATTAAAATTAATTAATTTAAATTTAAAAAATAGAATGATCATATATTCATATGTAAGAAAATGAACTTGGACCCACACCTTCCACCACATGACAAATTAACTCAAAATGAAACATGGATGTGCATATATAATGTAGAACTGTAAAATTTCTGGAAGAGCCCATGGAAGAAAGTCTTTGTGATCTTGGATTAAGCAAAAGATACCTTAGATACAGCACCCAAACACAATCCATGGAAGAATTAAACTAATAACTTATACGTCGTCAAAACTAATTTATGCTCTTCAAAATACCTTGTAAAATGAATGAAAAGCAAAACCACACGTTGATAGAGAAGGTATGCAAAATGCACAATCTGATATAAGACTTGTATTCAGGGTCTACACAGAACTCTCAAAACTTGGCAATAAGAAAATAACCTGGAAACATGGAAAGAACATTTCACCAAAGGGGACTACATAGATGGCATTTTAGCATATGAAAACATGCTCCACACCACTAGTCACTAGGGATGCAAATTTAAACCACAAGATATCGCTAAGTATCTGTTGGAATGACAAGAAAGAAAAAGAAAAACAAATAGGCACACTAGAACACCACACTCAACGGAACCACACTCAACGGAACCCTGATGGCAGGAATACAGAATGTCCACATTGGTCCCACCATTCTTCTTGTAGGTATTAACCAAGAGAAAATGAATCATGTCCATACAAAGATGTGTGCGTCAATTTCCACAATCTTATCAATATCAGCCACAAATTGGAAAAACAAAACAAAACACACAAAAAAAAAACACCTCACATGCCCACCAACAGATGGGCGGATAAAGTGTGGTAAATCCACACAATGAGATGTTACCCCAAAATAAAGAAAACGGAATGATTGAAATCTGCCACAGCATGAATCGTAAAATAATAGTGCTGAGTGGGAAAAAAAAACATGCAAAAAGGAGACATACAGTATGATTGTCTTTATATAAAGCTCTAAGAAAATGCAATGTAATCTATAGTGACAGAAAGTAGATCAGTGGTTGCCTGGGGATGGAGGAGGAGGGAGAAGTGTGAGGGATCGATTAACAAGGGGCAACTTTTGGAGGTGATGATGTGTTCCCTTATTGATTGTGGCGATAGATTCACAGGTGTGTACAGATGTTGAAACTTATCAAATAAACTACTCCATTTTAAATATATATATAGTTATTGCAGGTCAATCATAACCTTAATAAAGTTGTTTTAAAAAATGTTATGCCGAGCACAGTGGTGCACACCTGTAATCCCAGAAGCTGGGGAGTCTAAGAGTCAGAGGAGTAATGTTCAAGGGCAGCCTCAGCAACTTAATGAGGCCCTACACTACTCAATGAGACCCTGTCTCTAAATAAAATATTTTGTAAAAAGGGGGCTGAGGGTGTGACTCAATGGTAAAGTGCCCTTGGATTCAATCCCTGGTACCAAAAGAAAAAAAAATTATCTTATGGGGGACAACCATCAATCTACCCAGTATAGTTAAAATTTTGCTAACTACTGGAAAGAAAATGATGAGATCCAGAGTTTAGTGAGGTTTTGGCTGTGGACACAGACCTCAGGGGAATACACAGGAAACATCAGGTAAGTTGTCTTCTGAAGACAGTGTTTGACTATATCTGCAAAGTGTTAACAATGTTGTTGTGTTTTAGATACTAGGTGTCCTCCAAAAGCTCATGAGACAATGCATGAGAGTTTAGAGGTGAAACAATTGGGTTGCGAGAGCCTTAACTCAATCAGTGAATTTAATCCCCTGATAGGGATTAACTGAGTGGTAACTAAAGGCGGGTAGGGTGTGGCTAGAGGAGGTAGGTCCCTGGGGTCATGCCTTTGGGGTATATATATTTTGTCCTTGTTGAGAAGAACTCATTCTCTCTTCTTTCTGATCATCATGTGAGCTGCTTCCCTCCACCACACTCTTCCATCATGATGTTCTGCCTCAGCTTGAGCCCCAGGAGTGGATCCGGCAATCTATGGACTGAGATCCCTGAAACCATGAGTCCCCAAATAAACCTTTCCTCCTCTAAAATTGTTCTTCTTCTTATTGATTGATTGATTGATTGATTTTTGATACCAGGGATTGAACTCAGGGGCATTCAACCACTGAGTCACATCCTGAGCCCCTTTTGTATTTTATTTAGAGACAGGGTCTCACTGAGTTGCTTAGCAGCCTCGCTTTTACTGAGGCTGGTTTTGAACTCGCAATCCTCCTGTCTCAGCCTCCCAAGACACTGAGATTACAGCCTCGTGCCACTGCACCCCACTCTTGTCAGGTCTTTTAGTGACAGCAGAGAAAGAGCTGACTAAAGCAAATGTGAAGAGCTAGGGAGGGAGGGAGTAGCTGAGAAGGAGGAAGAACATCCCCGAAAGAGGAGCAGCTTGGAGAAAAGTGTCGTAGTCGGGTGGGCATGTTCAGAGAGGAAGCAGCAATGGTTTATTTTAGGTGGCACCTTGGCTGACAGGATGCCTACACAGCTGATTAAAAAAATTCTTCTGGTGTGTGTATTTGAAGGGTTTCTGAAGAGATTAGTATTTGAAACAACAGATTCAGTCGAGAAGGTCTGTCTTCACCAATTCATTGAGAGTTGAGCTAGAACAAAATTAGGAGGAGGCGTGTATTTTCTCTCTTCTTGAGCTGGGACACTCATCTCCTCCTGCCCTTGAACATCATCAGAGTTCCTGGTTCTCTGGCCTTGGACTTGTACTAAATTACACTACTGGCTTTCACCAAATCTTGGGCTTCCAATGCAGCAGATGGTGTAATGTAACCTCTATAATCATGCAAGCAAATTTCCATAATAAATCTCCTCTTATATATCTAAATGTATTTCTATACCTGTCTGTCTATCAAGTGATCAACCGATGGATCCATCCATATCTCCTACTGATGCTGTTTTTCTCGAGAATCCTAATACAGAAGCTATGATGGATGTCAATTCACTCACCTTATATTTTTTTCCTGCTCAGAGAGCTTTGGTGAATCAATGGACAAAACAGTTCATGCTCCAAACCTGTGGCTTGAGCGACCCTCGAGTCCTCTTGTTGTCCCATAATTCATGTATCCATTTTCCCTACAACAGCCAAATGCATCCATGACTTGATCAGGTTCTCTCCAGCCTGAACAGCCCCAGGGACCCAAGCACATCCACTAAGAGGCTGATGTGGGTTTTAAGCTGGGTGACCATCCTGATGGGAACAAACACAGTCACTAGCACAATGCCCATACTTTCCGTGTTGGGTGGACTCAAAATGCTGCTTAAGCTCCCTGGACTTTAGATCCTTACCAATCCATAGGTCTACATTGTAGACCCTTCCTGATTCTAATTCCTGGGCTTCAGGGGAGGAACGAGTGAGACCAGAAGAGCAGTGGTTCTTTAGGGATAGTGAAATATTTTTTAAGTGCAAAGGATATTCACCGAAGAAGCACATTGTTTCCAGGTGGTGTCAACTGTGGGAGAGCTTCTGCTGGCCCCGCTGGATGCCTTGCAAGGCTGGTGGGTGCACACATCAGGTGCACACCTGCACCCTTCTTTGCAATATCACCCTCTCCCTGCTTAGAAATCTCTGGAAAGCTATTCCCTTGTTAGGGAGGAGATCCCATCCAATGACTAACTGATGGAGGGTGACAGAGACCAGACCCGTTCCCTGAAGGCCAGACAGCTCTGTGGTGTCATTCAGCTTCCAGGACTCTCTGTGGGACCTAACTGAGGCTAAACTCTAGCTGGCTCCACAGCTTTGCCTGGCTTCTCGCTGACGTGCACCATCTCACACTCTCCCCCAGAGCTGGCCTTAGGTAAATCACTGGCCAAGACCCCTGGACAGTCTGTTTCTGGGGAACCCCAGCTAAGACCCCCAACCCCTGAGCCTTTTTAATGGCAGTTTTAGTGGTCTGTGCCATTACGACACCCTGCCTCAGACCCACCCGAAGGATCACACTGTCTCCTTGCTTGCCTTGGAACACTGGGCCAGGGACCTGGCTCACTCCTAGATGTTTTGTTCGCACTCTCTTTTCAAAAAACACATTTTCAATAGCTTTAATTTAATCAAAACATTCTTGACTGAGATCATTAAAGCCTCTGAGAGAGGCATTTAATTCTAAATTCACCATATCCACGGCGTAGCAGTTGAGTAACTGAAAAATCAACTTTATGTCATAATAGTTTGTTAGAATGTTTGTTTACTCTTCATCTGAGACACGCTAATTAAAACAAGAGGCCTTCACAAGCAATCCAGTTAGCAAATAGGATGGGTTAATAGATAAGGAATGGCTGGTAATTACAGAGAAGCCCTTATACCCACCCACATGGGCTGGGATTCAGGGGGAGCCTGAGGAAGTCCCGGTGGGCTCTGGCTATTCCCTGGGATTCTACAAAGTGCATTTCTTTGTCCATCTTCTCCTTGGAAGACAAGTCTTATGAACATCTCTGAGATGCTCTTTGTTGGGTCTCATCTATCATGAGATCTTCTCGAATCCATATTGAAGGGAAATGATTAAGGATCCTTATGAATCTATTCGCTAGGGATACCTATTTCCACTTTCCCCTGGACTTGGCTGGAAGTGTGTGGTCCCCATCCCTGCTAGCTGGCTCCTCATTCACAAAGCAGAGCTGTCCTGAAAGGTCCCTCAATAATGGCTACCCTTCTTTCAACTCCAAAGAGACTGGACCAGCCCTCCTGCTTTCTCACAGATGCACCCCTCACATTGTGGAAGTCAGAGACAGGGATCTTGCTGCTCACGGAGAGCTCAAGAACACTTCCAGACACACACACACACACACACACACACACACACACACACACCTGAAGGTCCAGATGCATTTGCTAAAGTACAAAATAGTAGACTCATGTGCTGGCAGTGACCCTTCTGATATGGCTTCTCACCCATCTGTCCATGTCCGTCTTTATACATAATTGCTCATCCACAAACAACTTTCTCCCTACTTTTCTTTCTGATAAGTTCAAGGCCAATTACCCAATATTCTCATTTAATATTACCCAGGAAACTTTCTTGCTGGTGTTTTTCTCTCCCTTGAGAGCTCTGAGTGTTCACACCCTTCTTCACCCTGAGCCATGCAGGTCCTTGTCTCTCCCTGTTCTTCCCTACCCTGGGCTCAGGGCCAGGACTCCCACCTTCCTACCATCTCCAAGATGGCAGAATAAGAGGAAATCATGGAGACTTCACTTAAAGAAAGGAAACTGAGGCGGAAAGACGTGATGGAAGCACTGTCACATTGCTGGCTAGAAGCCTTGATTCTGGCCACATTGCAATTTTTAAAGTACAACCTGAATTAAGATGTAAATAATCACAGGCTGATTCCAAGTATATTACTCATTTTTGTGTGTTGTGGGTTCTCTTTGTGCAGAATTTCAGCCTTCTAGAAGTTAAAGGACTAATATGGTGGGAAATGTCATGGTTCCATCTGATGCAAATGTGAATTATGAACCTATAAAATGCTGTGATCAAAGTATTAAGAAAGTCTCTCTTTGATGTAAAATCTGAGAATATGTGAAAATGAAAACTTGCATCACTGTGAACACGTTGGTCTTGAATCAGGCTCATTTTGTACACAAGGACTTTGAGGAGGTCTTATAACTGTTGTAATTGAGGTGGACAAGGATCTCAAGGGATCTTCAAGGGCATACGTGGCATTACTAATGCCCACTATCTCCTACGCCCTGGTCCAAGGACTAGGTGTTTGGCAAATGTTGAAGACAGAAAGAATAAATGAATGGATGCTCCCACTCTGAAACCCTGCATCTTCCTGTCCCAGAGCTGACCCTGGGCAGAGACCCACTGCGTCTCCACAATCTGCAACAGGATGCTCCTGTGACCTGTGAGCCTCTCCTAAAGGGACTACGGTCCCAAGGGTCTATGGCTTCATAGCAATGAACAGAGATTCAATGCTGCCACATTTGGAGGTCTGTATACCAAAAAGGAGGGACATAGCCAGAAAATGGGCCAGGAAACCAGCATGCCAGTCAGAGGGAGGCACCCTCCAGCTAAAGATATTTCCTGACTTCTTATCACCATTAGGGAAAATTCATCCTTTGACCTCAGCCTTTCTGTCCGGAAAACCTTGACATTTTTAGCTTCCTTAAGTTTGTGCCTGCTCCTAGTTTCTGAAGCCACCATGGACTGGTATTTGGAACCAACTGTCTCCTGTGCTTGCTGGTATTTATTGAGTGCTTAGTACATCTTGGGTTCTGCCCTAAGCATTTGGACAGATCCCTTATTAAATTTTCCCAATAACCACCTAAGGAAGATACTATGATTTTTATTTCCCAGATGAGTAAACTGAGGCTCCAAAAGGTCAAGGGTCAGCTCCCACAGCTGGGTTTGGAAACCATTTGATCTCAGACCATTCACGCTGTCTCCCCCTCCCATCCTTGCCCAGGGTTCTGAGGACACACACTGTAGTAGTTGCCCTGGTCTTCCTGGAAACTGGGTACACCAGGTAGTTCAGCCTGAAGGAAATCTGCTTCTTCCTGACCAAAGGCCACAGCAATCCCCATCATCCCATGCCTGATGGCACCGAGACCTTCTGATGGACAGGTGGCCCCTGACCACTTACCAGGTGCCAATCATACTTCTGACTCTCCCAGCTGGGCTCCTCATACCTATTTATTCGAGTTTCTGAACTTTTGCTTACTCCACCTCTTCTGCCTGGAGCCCAGCCCAATCCCTTTTTTCACAGTTGAACCCAATCCCTGCCTCCCCAGGGCACCCTGCCCTTAAAGATTCCTCTTCCTTTCTGGTCCTCCATGTTGGTGTTTGGCAACATCTATGAAAGATATTGATGGGGAAAGTATATTTGGAATAATTCCACAGGGACAATGGGAGCAGGGTGCACCAGAGACCCAGATTTTATTTTATTAATATAAATTAATTCCAACTTATGAAACATTGTGACTGTTTTCTTCCAAAGAAAGCCTGTCCTTGGGCTGGATGTGGCTCATGAACCAGCAGTTTGCAACCTGCTTTCTGAGAGCAGGTGTGGTGTGCATGTTTCCACCCAGGGTCCAGGTCTAGACAGCCTGGAGTGATTCCCCCAACTTTCTACATGGCTGACTTGGTTTCTGCCCAAGGAAGCTCTGGCCCCCTTTTAAGGATGAGGAAGGTATAGCTGATCACATTTCCTTGACATTCTGACCCCAAAAAATCTCCCAGCCCAAACAGATCACAGAAATTAGTCCTACCTTTAATTCTTTCCTTTGTTCCTTTATCTCTGTTTTATGTTTTCACTGTGTTTCTGTCTGTGGCAAACCATCACAGAACTTTTATAAAATACGGAGGGAAGAACTAACTAAATGCATGACTTAAATAGGTTGGGAGGCCATGAGTTCAAATCCCATGAGGTCAGAGAACATGTCCTTTTCAGTCCTGGCCCCTTTTTAGGTCCAGCCTGGCATTTGTATTTCTCAGTGTTTATTGGTTGCAGGTAGCAGAAAGAAACTCTGGCTTGACATCATCCAAAAGAAAAAAAAAAGCTCTTTGAAAGATTTTTTAATCTGATAATATAAAGAAGTAAAGAAAAAGGAAAATAAAAAGGAACCAGTTTGGGGAAGGAAATGGAATCAGAACCACTGCTAGCTGTGTTGGAATCTGATCCGGTTCGCAGTCTGCATTGATGAATGCCAGCTCTCAGTGTTCACTGATCAGGACTCAAAAGCAGAGGTCGGTATGGCTTGGGTAACATTTTCTCTCTTCATCAGTCTCTCCAAGATCCTTCCAAAGAAAGGGAGAGCGAATGCTCCAGAGAAAAATCTGGGTGAAATTTACAGAAAGAATAGATGCGCTAAATGGATCTCGTTGAAGTGTATTGAACTGAGCCAGACCTGGTAGGGCTGGAGAATCTAGCCTGGGAACATTCATTCATTTCTCTATTTCTGGTGAATCCAATGGGACCCATCAGAACTGGAATAAATCATGACCCGGGGAAGGAGCCCTTACTCAGGAAGTTGGAAAAAGGAGAAAGCAGAGTCTCCCAGAGATTTCTTCCCGGTTCCAGAATAGTCTGTCTGCCTGGTCCTCTAAGGGACACTCCTTCCACAACACCACCCTCAAATACTGCACCTTCTCCAATTATCTTTCTTGGCCCTGCCCTGAGATTGACATCCTTGGGCATGCTCTGTATTTTCCCATGATGCTGCAGAGTTTGTCACCCTCATCTCAGCCCCAAGGTTGGCACAGCTCTTAGAGTCCATAGTGTGGGATACGTGGCTTAAAAACTTGAATCGGGAGCTGCAGAGTCCTTGGTCAGAGTTCTAGTCTCTCTAGTTGTCAGATTTTGAATGGATCTGATTGGCCTTGTACAACTCCATTTCCTCATCTGTTAAACAGGGGTAATAATAACCAGCTTTTAAGGGTGGTCCAGGGGATGAGGTCCAGGGTGAGAGGACAGAGTGCACTGGTGACTTTAGGTAGAGGGTCAGGGAAAAGACTCAATGGGGTGGCATTTGAGCAGAGCCCAGAAGTAAAGGTGAGAATAATGTGACCATCTGGCAGAGCCTGGTCCACACTTGCAAAGGTCCTGGGGAAAGAGCATTTGCAGGAGGCCAGCGTGGGTGAGAAGGAGAGGTTAAGAGTGTCAAGAAGCAGACAGGATCATGTAGGTCTGTCAGGTCATAAAATGACTGACTTTTACTTGGAGTGAAATGGGAAGCCCTGTATGCCTGAGCTGGCCAGTGATGGCACGTGTCATACGTGCTCTGGCTGCTGGGTGGACAATGGTTGGGGTGGTTCAGAGGACTTGAGTGAGCAGAGAGATATCTTCCAAGAGTATTTTGACGGCTTCAGGCAGAGATGACCAGAGTTACCAGTTAGGTGGTTGTCATAGTAGTTGCTATCTTAATATAGAAGGGACAGGGTAATAATATTTGCTACTGTAGTAGTGGTTAGTGGGTCAGGAGTAAGTTATCTGTCATCCCACAGCACTGAGGTTGCCATGCAGTATTTGCATGCTGCTCATCTGCATATGGCCCATTTGCATAAGGCCTCCCAGGGTGCAGCGGGTGTGTTGGAGCAGCCTTTGCCTGATCCCAGGAAGCTGTCGCGTAGGCCTCAGCCTAGGCTATGGGAGAATGTGCTGGATCCAAATTCTCACTGTACAGATTCAAGCCCAGCTTTGCAGATGTCGATTTCATTTTTCTAGAAAGTTTTCTCACCCATTCCAGCTGCAGTGCAGTCTTCTCTAGTAGGGGGCTGAGCAGTGTCTGTTTCCTTCCACAGAGCAGCTGTTACCCTCACTCAGGATGTGGCCTGGGGAGGCTGGTGCTGTCTCTCTCTGCTCCTCCTTCTCAGACTATTTCCTTTCCCCTTGGATTTCTCTTTGTCTGCCTACGGGAGCTGCAGAAAGCTCCCGATGCTGTGCAAATAGGCCCCTCACTCGGGAGAGGGATCTTGAAGCCCCAGCTTCACAGCAAATTCCATAATCAACTAGACTGAGTGATGTGTTTAGGAGGCCAAGGCTGATACTAACTATAATTCACATTCCCTGGGCACTCTGCTCCGTAATAAAGCCAGGATGTCAGCCAGCCCAGCCAAGAGCTAACATACCTGTTTGAACTAGTCTTGTGCCAGTGGAAACACGTCAGAAAAGAAAAACATTTAGCCAACTGTCTAATGCAAATGGGTTCTTTTCAACCAAATGAAGAATGATCACCTATATATGGCCATAGGAGTATATTAAATGTTAATACGTAATAACACATTGAGCCACTCTTCTTTGGTGTTCATGAAGTAATGTCCCTGTAAATACATTCAGTGACAAGCTTTTAGACCCTGCCTGGCCCACCTAGAGTCAAATCAGAGCCGAGCAGGGCTCATCAGGCTGAATGCACACCCACCCCCCAGGATGTTTATGTATTCGGTGTCAGAATATAAAAATGTTTAGCCCTGTCTGCATGGAATTAAGAGGTAGGAATTTCTAAGTGACCCTGTTTAATCAAAACCTCCATTGAAACACCATTTAGCACAAAACCCTATCAGCAAATTTCAAAATACAGATTTCACTGGTAAAACAGCCCCATGTTGCTGTTTCCTAGTCAAATATGTATTTAGCCCCCTGAGAATCCTTTCCACTAAGCCAAGCAGCTCCAGCCTGCACAATGGTTTAATCGTATATTGTTCTCCGAGTACTAACCCTTTACAAATCATATGACATAAAAAGAAAAATAAGTAACATTGTAAAGACAGTAATGAGAACTGTTGAGCTAAAGTGCCTCTTAAAGAAATCCTAATAAATTCCAGAATTTCTAGTCTTCTGGCAAGCTTTCCATTTAGAACAAAATCAATGATCAATGGCTGCAACGAGCCAGCATTAGGCTTGCATGCCTCCGGAGCAGGGAAAACTCATAGACGAAAGATGACATTTAAGGAAAAAAAGCTGACATTGAGTCCATCACTGTCATCGCTTCTGCCATAAAGCAGCTTCAAATATTAAAACATTTTTCATCTGTGCTGCATTATTGGCACCAGAAATTGTTTTCTCTCTGTCTGGTGTGCACTTGAACTGCAGCAGCGCTCCCCGGAGACTCCGGATTGTTACCAAGGCCTCATAACATATTGGCAGTTGACGTGGTGGTGTTCATGTACACTTGCCACTCACAGGAGCCGCCCCTCCCCCTGGCCTGCAGATGCAAACCGCGTGGCTGCATGGGGACTCTGGCTCAGTGACTCGGATGCTCAGGCGCAGGGCCAACGGGCAGAGGTGCGCGTGGCCCGTGGCTCCTGGATTTTGCTGATAGCCTCCCCCACCCCCCGCCACACCTCCACCCTTGCGCCTGTCTGGTACCCAAGCAGCCCCTGCTCAGAACTGGTTTCCGGCAGGCAACCTCAGTCCCACCAGGACTTTACAGCCCTCTGGGCTTAGGAGGCTTTGCCCAAACAGAGGAAAGTCTTTAACACCAGGCAGCCATAAGCTGCTTTTCCTCACCCTGGCAGCTCGGGTGCTGGCTGCGTGCAGGGATCTGCATTAAGATTCAGGGAATAAGGATGGCTCAGCCTTCGCGCCTGCCACATGGCACTGAGTGTAGAGGGACAAAGAGGGTGACCTGGGGAGGTGCACCGGTCTCCTAGAACCAAGTCCACAGCCTGGTGTGGCTCTTGCAGGGAGGTGGGAGGGGGGCGGGGCTGAGTGACTGGTGTCACAGAAGACACCAGGAGGATCACTCGGTGAAAAACCTTTCCTGGGGGAGCTCCCTGCTCTTGGTGCTGGACATCCAAGGAAGGCAGTGAACCCTGAGCCCTAAGAAAGACCCCGATAGGATATGCACATACAGAAGAGAGATAATCTGGGGTTCCTGTGCTGCTCTGTAAGAGAACTGGGGCCTCCAGGGAGCCCTGTCCCTCATTCTGAACTCTCCTTTGGGCTTAGTGGGAGGGTGAGGCTTAGGGAATAGGAGGCAATGCCATCCCGCAGCCCCTTCAGCTTCCGTGTCCACACCTAGATCCAGCTCTGGATTCCAGGAGTGCTGTCCAGGGAGGAGATATGACCATCATAGTGAACCTCATAAATATGTATAAATATTATGTATCAATCAAAAAAAATTTTAATTTAAAAAAACTGCAATTTAGGGGAAATGTGACAGGTACAGCAGAAGGACTGGGGTGAACCTGTAGGAGTGATGGGCTGGTTCCTGGGGATGGGGACAACTTGCAGATGCGGTGGTCCCAGTTTCTTCCAGGCACAGACGTCTTGCGCTTTCAGTCGCCCAGGCTTTGCTCTGGACTCTCTCCCTGGGCCAGACAGCCTCTCACCTTCAGCCCTCCTCTCCAGGCCCACCTCAATGGCCCGTTTCCCTGGACAGGACCACTCAGGAGGGCTCTTCACCCACATGCTAGGCAACTTTGAAGTCAGCACTTAATCCCACCAAGGCTCAATTTTTTCCTTTGTTAAAAGGAACACGGGGTTCCAAGTATGTGGTAGACAGTATGAGGTACACGTGGCCTGTGGCTCCTGGATTTTGCTGATAGCCTTCCCCCGTGCTTCATACATACCAGTGACTTTGAGGAAATGTTGAGAAATCCATAGGTATAGGTGCACACACCGAGCTACTTTCGAAGTCACTTTGCAGAGCAATAGCTGTCCTCCTTGCTATTCAGATTGTGCAAGGGACTAGCTCCCTGCCTCCAGGGCCACCTGGGACATTTTCCCTCCTACGTGCACGTTCCCAGGAACCAAAAGTTCAGGATGATCCCTAAATTCCTGACTTTTCCAGAACCTCCATTAACCAACAAAAGAGCAACCCAGGGGCTCAGAATCCACTCAATATTGCAGGAAAGTGTGCACATTTGCCTCTCAAGGAGCATGGAGGGAAGGCCAAGGAGGGGTAGGGAGAGCAGTCACCCCAATTCCAAAGACTGCAGCGTGTCCAGGCAAAGCAGCACCTTGGAGGCCTATGAGACGGAGGCGGGGTGGGGGGGGGGAGTCTCCTTCAACTCCTCCAGCCAACACAGGGTTCAGCTCATCTGAGGATGGAGCTGTTGAAACCCCTGGGCAGACAGACAGAGGTCGGTTTGGGCAGGAGGGGCCACCGCCAGGTGTAAGGAAGGCTGGCATCTGGCTCCTGCCTCCCTCCGGCCGGCCCGTCGGAGCAGGTCCCAGCCTCCCAGCATTTAATCACAGTCCCCACAATGCAAAAGTATCAGCTAGGGACACGCGATGCTGGCGGTTCAGGCAAGTGGAGGGTGGATTATCAGGGCATTTAGAAGCAGGGGAAGGGAAGAAAAAGAGCAGGAGACGGGAGACCACACAGGGAGACCGTGCACAGAGCCCACCGCAGCCATCTGCCACGACTTCACATGCCGCTCCGGAAACTGACAGACACCGCTTTAGCAAGGCCCAGCCCGTCAGATGAGTCAATCAATCAAAAAAATTCTTATGAAACTTAATCATAGAGGGTCGTGTTAGGGAGTGGGGAACAGATTAAATTACCACGGTATTAGATACGGGAAATGATTTCTGTCAAAACCATCTTTACTGCAATTATAATATGTTAATTATGTATTTCATTAAGTAAGTGGATTAGAGTCTGCACAGATGAAATCATGTGGAGGCTTTGAATCATTTGCTGAGCACGGTGGGAGGACTCCTGTGAATGGAACCCGGTTAATTTGGAAAACTTTCACAGACAAAACGTGATTTTTTCTTCCCCCTCTTCTTTGTGACCCTTGCCCCAACCATAGTACAGGAAGCACATGGCTCCCGGATGGCTGGGAAGCGCAGTCTGTGTCGGCCTCCATGGAGATGAGGTCAGCAGATGAGGCCTATGTGCTGGGAGTCACTCGGAGACTCTTTTTGTCTGTCTTCTAGCTTCCGGTGGACAAGGAGATGCTGAGACCCTCCAGGAGTATGGGTGCCTCTGCATCCCTGCCTGCCTGCACCGTCAATGGGTGACTGACGCACTAAGGGGACCACCGTGGCTAAGCCCCTGCCTGGCGTCCATGTCTTTGGGCCTCCGTGGGCTTTCTGTCATATTGCATGCATCTGCCTTTCCCATTTAACCTTTGGAGAGACCTTGTCCGTTGGGAAGGGAGTCATAAGGAGCTTTAGTGGACTCTCATTGAAATGCAGAAGGCTGCTCAGCCTTGGATAAGATGGCTCACCGTCCACAGGGCAGACACACCAGATGTTTGATAGAACATATTTTAAGCCAACTCATGGAATCCTCTCTCACCCGGGGGGCCCTGCTGTCCTAGTTAAAACGTGAGGGCTATCTAGCTAGCCGATTTCCAGGCACCTTTGTTGGTAAAGCTGTATCCAAAAAAATGGGCTGAGATCATACCCTGTACCACCAAAGCCCCCTTGGATCATCACACATGGACCCTCTTTTCTTTATCCTCCACTTAACCTCAGAATCTAGAGGACACAAGAGACTGCCCGTCTGGGTGCTAGTCCAAGGAGCCAGAGGACACCAGAGGGCAAATACGTCCTATCTCTGCAGACTTGCTGTTCTCTGCTTCAGAAGCCCTCCCAGAATTCAAGGAACAGTTGAGTCCATAAAGAAAGGGAAAGAAGAGTTCATCATTATTTTTCAAAAAAAAAAAAAAACCAGAGGTGTCCAGTGCACATAAATTTCCTGGGTCCCGAGTCTTGGGTTATCAGTAAGAACCACAAGGAAGTTGGGACAAAGGGGAGGAAGGAGAGGAGGCGGCGGATGGGGCCGGCCTGGAGAGCACACGGTGTAAGTGACGGGAAAAGGTTGGCTGATTTGATGAAAACCCCATCAGCCTCTCTGGGGAGATATTACTTTCCTCATTATTCCACTGATTGGCCTTATTTCATCTGAAGAATGCCGCCCTTTCCTTACAGGCCTGGCAAGCCTCTTTAACAATATCCAGAAAAAAAAAAAAAAAGAAAAAAAAATCTATCACCTCCTTCATCGAAGCAACAAGGAAATGATCAGAAATCGTCTTCTTCCTCCGGGATCCCTTGAGAGACCCACCCCAGACCCCTTTCTTCTGACCCAGGCACCCATTTCTCAACCTCCCCCAGATCATGGAATAAATCACTTCCATGTGGCGCAACTAAGACACTTGGGGGGAGGAGCTTGTTTTCCCCCATGACAGTCAGTGGCCGGGGACATTTTATAAATCCCATCAGGAGAACAAAGGCTCAGGCTGGGACCTCAGCATGCCCCTTTGCACAGAAGCCAAACCCTAAAGTGACTGGAGGATTCAGGAAGAGCACTTTTTTTTTTTTTGCAAGGAGCGTCTGTCCCCAATGCAGGAGAACCCGCTCCTTCCCTGACGCCACACAGGGCTGCGCTTCCCAGCCCAACAACAGGAAAGGAAGCACAAAACACACGTGTGAAATTCAGCCCGAGACTGGCGTTATCAATGGCCTGGAGCCTGCAATAACTGTTAATTAAGTGCATTTTTTTTTCATTATTCTTTAGCAAAGAGGTAAGATTTAATGATGTAAGTTAACAATGGATGATAATTTAAAGTGGTGACAATAGTTTAATTATTCACACACACATACAAAAGTTAACTTCATAACTTATTTCCTTTGTCAGAACAAGTTCATTTAAAATATTTTGAACTGTGCATACAATTATCACTTAGACTCTTCCCTTCATGACTTCGTAGAGACAAAGAGTCAATTCTCCCTGTAAGTTTCTCACTAGACAGTTCTAGGGACTGAGAAATTCTGCCTTATTTAAAAAAAAAAAGAAAGAAAGAAAGAAAAAGGAAAAGAAAAAAGAGAGAGAAGAGGAAAGAAAGAAAAATAAATAAATAAATAAATAAGAAATAAAAAAGTTCCAGCATTGAGTTTTGCCCAGAATGTTCCAGGGACTTAGGTGCAGGATGGGTGGTTCCGTGTTTCTGGATCTTTCTATTTGAATGGAAACCAAGTCCCCTAAACAGTAGAGTGTGTGTGTGTGTGTGTGTGTGTGTGTGTGAGAGAGAGAAAGCGGGGGGGGGGGGGGGGGGGGGGGGGGGAGATGAGTGCCCCTGTCCTTTGTCATCTCATTGCAGAAGGCCTGGATTTCCGGCTTTGCTGCCTTTGTGTTTTTCTCTGTCGTGACCCTTCAGAGTGGGAGATAGAGAGGGCCCTAAGGATGCAGCTTCAAGGGTGGGTGGAAAGAAAAGAAGAGGAATAAATAAACACTGACGTCACGTGGTGGCCATCTTTGGAGGGCCTCTGGACAATGTAATTCCAGTCTGAACACCTAAGCAAGTGGACCTTCCTTCCCCAGGAGGTTCAGTTTGGCCAAAGCTCTAGGCGCTCTCACGCCATTCCACAGAGCCCAGATTCCGGGTGGAAAGCAGCAGGGTCTCCACCATGACTCCACCCTTCTCGAATCGCCTGTCACGGGAACATAAAGAGTTCAACCGCTCCCAAGGCGCCATCCGCTTCAGGTGCCCCAACTGCCCATGGCACTTCTGCTGCTGTGAAATAAACTCTCCTAGTGACAGGAGCTCTGGGGGCCTTGCAGGAGTCCAGGGAGAGGCATCTGCTCACTGTCACCAGACCCATGTGTTCATGTCCTCACTTGAAGCATCTCAAAACCCTGCTGAACCAAAAAGAAACCATAGTCGGGCTAACACAGTGACCGTGTTCAGGTGGACGCTCTACAACATCAGGCCACATAGAAACAGGGTTTTCAGGCCATCCAGTGCTTAGATATTGTTGACTGTTTGGATCCTCCTTCGTAGTGTCTCCGTTCCGTTTCTCTCTTGGATGACTCGTTTCTCAGTGGTGTCTTCTCACTGGGTGGTTTTATAGATTGGCAACTCTTGGGTTAAAGCCATAATGAGCCTGCCATGGGGCTGTACTAGGGCCTGGCATCACATCACTAGTTGATGATGCTGGGTGACATAATGATGTATGAAGGTCAGTTTTCTACCATGATTGCTATTCATGAAAAGATGTCTAAAAAGCAATATGACACTGGCTCAATATTCCTACTAATAAATGTGTGCGCTATCCTGCAGGTCTTCTAGAATCTGGGGGCCTGCTCTTCCAAAGAAAAAAGCTAGGCATGCCATGAATGCCCTCTTAGGTCACAGAGGAAGGGATGGAAGGATAGTCACCTGAGCTCAGAATAAAATGCTGTTGGGGTCTTTGGAGGGTATCAGAGGCTGTGACCATGAGGCCAGTGATGTCAGATTGGTACCCCGTAATCCCCCCGCCATAGTCTATTGACCAGATTCCTCCTCTATGGTCATTTCATGTACTAGCTACCCAGTGTCAATCAAGCTTTTGCTTTATTTTGTAATTATTACTAGCTAAGTTTGTTTTTCCCCTTTGGTTTAACTTTCACTTGTTCTTTATTTTTCCCTTGTAGAATGTGAGCTCTGTAATGTGATGTGTATGAGACCAAGGGCTTTGTCCTTCCTGGGTGTCACAGAATGCGGGCCTACAACAGCACCGGGCTCACAGAGTGTTCAAAAATATCCCCTGGATGAGTTCATAGAAATGACCAATTCTGTTTGTTGACTGCCAGGTACAGGAAGGGACAGCGTACTGACATTGAGCCAACAATTTTTGCATGGAGTTCCATGGGATTACGGCAGGGGCTGGGGAGGCAGCTCAGGGGTACAGCAGTGGCCTAGCATGGGAGAGGCTCTGGGTTCCATCTCCCCACCAGAAACAAAAGCAAAGATTCGAATGGAGTTGAGCACCCCCCATCACTTAGTGATGTGTGGCTGACATAACGTTACTCCCATGTTTGTGGCGACACTGGCACAAACAGATCTCCTCCCGTGTTGCCTGTCCTGCAAAAGCACAGCACGTGCAATTATACAGCACGTAACTGTGATAAGGATGACCAAGAACTGTTACCTGCGTATGTGTTTACTCGGCTGTGCCTCTTGCCATTAGTGCAGAGTGGACGCCTTCCACAGCGGGCTCTGAAGACAGTGCGATGCGTCATGCCCGCGGAAGCCTCAAACCTCTCACGCTCAGCAGTGCTCTCAACTGCATCGTGTTCTCCTGTGCTCGAGTCAATATCCTGTCGTTTTGCTCATTGTGCTTCCAGGAACACTAGGCTTCGCCATATGTATACAGACATAGGTACGATATAGACATATCTAGTGTGCATATACATGGTATACATGCATGTTACACATATGGCATAATATGTGTATATGCATATGTGCACAGTACACATACAATACACAAACATAGGTTATGTATTCATACATATAAAATATGCATATTATATGCACAATTAATACATATGCATATAATTATATCCAAACACTCTATTTTGCATGTATGCTACATATGTATCTATGCACACATAGATATACAGTATACATAGATACATATATGTATATAATATACAGTATGTGTATTATATATGCATATTATACATTGTATATGCAAATTATATGTGTATTATACATATTGTGCTCACTTATGTATTTATTTTTCTATACCACTTATATACTATATTAAGTATACTATATCTCTTATCATTGTATATATCATATAATATTCATATATAATATACATATTATGTGTGTATGATATACAAATATATCACATGAATACATACATGTTTATATTTTGTACACATAGTATGCATAGTATATACATCTATGTCCTACATATGCATTTATTACTATGTATATATAGCATATATGTGTACATTACATATACTACCATTCATATATGATTTATATCAACTATTATATTAATACAACATGCATGTACTATATGTGTATATGCATGTGTGTGTGTTTAATATATAAAATGCAGTCTACATGTACACAGGGCTGTGCCATCTGGGCCTGTGGGAAACGCTTGATGATGTTTGCACAATGTGAAACCACCTAAAGGCACATTCCTCTAGTTTTATCCTCGACGTTAAGCAGTGCATGACTGTAGCTTTGCCCTCCCATAATCCAGCAGGCGTGATGACACACTGAACCCATGAAGAGATGGCAAAAGCAACCAGTGCCAGATCAAGCTACTGGCCCCAGTCCCTGGCTTCTCCGGGTGTCCAGCCCTTTGCCATAAGAGTCTGTGGTTCCACCCATTAAAAGGTGGAGCAAAGTCCCCCACCCTTGCTTTTGACCCTGTGTTGGCATTGCCCACAGGACGAGGCGGAAGTGACAGCGAGCCATCCGGAGCCTCGACCTCATGAGGCCTGTGTTTCCGCTCACTTCTTGCATTTCTGCCATCACCATGAGAAGAATATGCCAGGCCGCCCGGTGATCCCGGCAGAGACTGTGAGGCAGAGTGGACCTGCCCCCAGAGGCCCACCTCGGTGGCCAAACCCCAGCCAGCCCCCATCTAAGGAGATACCCCAGTGCTCCCGCCGTGTGCCCCTGACAGTGTGGGCCTGCTCGCCCTGCAACAACAGCAGGCCCACGGGGGCTTCTGTCTCGCTGTGTGGTGACCAGTCCCCTGGATGGGTGGGTTGTCAGTCCAAACTTTGCACTGGCCAGACAACCAAAAGCCAGACGTGTTTCCTTCACCGGCAGTGGTCAGCAGGAGAGAAAGAGCCACAGAGAGAGCCTGACCGCCTGCCAGGCTCCAAGATTCCCCAGGCTCTGCCTCACTTCTTCCTCATGCCACGGTGGCCCTGCTTCACAGGGGGACACGAGCCTTGCTGGGGTCACTTGCCCCGACCCCTCTACCTGGGTGGAGGAGTCCTGCGTCTTTCAGCGGCAGTTCTCAAGGGTCATCCTAAAGAGCAGGACCAGGCCTGCGTGGACTCAGAGGAAGTGGGGGCACAGCTGGCCGCCGTCTCCGTCTCGCTGTCCACATCCACAGTGAGCACCTGGGCCTCATCCAGACGTCCTCCAGGGTCCCCCGGGATGATGATGTTTGGACAGAGAACTTTAGTCCTGGAATTCCCTCCATCCCTGCCCTAGATGACCCTCCAAGAGGGAGCAGCACATCACATAAGCAATGTGGGACCTCTGTCTTCAAATCTCAGCATTTTTGAAACAGGGGAATATATATGAGTCCAATTTGTTTCTTTGGGAGGATTTCCTCAAAGGCGTGGTTGTATGGAAGTGGCCATCGTGGGCCAGGGTGGTGGCTCAGTGGTAGAGAGCTTGCCTAGCAGGCATGAGGCACTGGGTCGGATCCCTGACACCACACAAAAATTAAAAATTAAAAATAAACAAATAAAATAAAGGTATGGGGGGGAATGGTCATCATGCCGGGGTAATCATGGTATCTTAGGTTTCCATTTCAGGGCACATTTTCTCTTACTTTTGGGGGGGAGGGTACTGGAGATTCAACCCAGGGGGGCACTTCCACTGAGCAACATCCAGACTTTTCTATTTTTTTATTTTTTTCACTTTGAAATAGGGTCTCACTAGTTGTTGAGGCTGGCCTCTAACTTTCAGTCCTCCTGCCTCAGCCTCCCAGGTCACTGGGATCACATGCATTTCTTTTATCCACCTGCCTCATCTGTTGAGGGTGCACCCTTTGAGGTGAGAGACCATTCAGGAGAAACCTCGGCCCCTGGAACTCAGTAAATACACAGATGAAATAAATGAGTGGAGGCCATTCCTTTACTCATTCACTTATTATTTATTGTGCGTCTACGTCCCCCAAGAACGTATGCTCCAAGAAGACGGGGTTCGCTATCAGTTACATCCAGTGATGCATTATGAGCACTTGGGACAATGTCTGGCACCTAATAGATCTTCAATAAATATTGTTAAGGGAAGGAGTGGCTTGCAGGAGAGAGGGGGAGCGATTTCAGAACTTAGAGAACAGGAACCCGAGTCTCCAAGTGCCCTGCGCATTTGCAGGGGGGGGTGGTCTCCTCTAGTTTAACGCCTGCTATTCTCTGTATAAACAGAACAGGATGCACAGAGCGCGGTAGGACCTCCCACCTGCACTCATCGGGTCAGTAGGGAGCATGAGCTGGTATTGGACGGCCACCCGGGGTGTCTATTTAAAGGGAAGAGGCTCTGACTCCTGGATCATTATCCACCTGCAGAAGTACAGCGATCTTTATGGAAGCACCGTCTCTTCTGGTGATCACACCTCTGGAAGTGATGTTATAAGGCCAGGAAATTGATCTCCTGCATTGCAAAATCATTCTCGGGGTCTCAGTGTCAAAGCCAAGTGGTTCACGGATTTCTTTCTTTCTTTTCTTTCTTTTTTTTTTTTTGGTCTTCTTTAAAGAAAGAGCAATACGTTTTATGAGGTAAGCCTAAGATGATGAGATGAAATGAAAGTTTGTCCTTTGAACAACAGGGTCCTGGCTTCACACAGACCTCTGACTCTGTCCCCTGCCTTAGTGGTGGCCTGCAGAATTGACCTCCCTTTAAACAAGAAGCCAGGGAAGAGCAGGGTGGGGCTGGATGGGGAAGAGGGGCATAGGGACAGGGCTGGCAGTCATTTTCTGCTGCTACAGGATGGAAGAGAAGGTAGACCTCAGCTGCCTGGGAGCAGGGTGGTCAATCAGGGGAAAAAAAAATTAGAGAGCAAACTGATATTGAACTAAGAATATGCTGACGCTCTAACCCAGCAAATCTTTTGTAGGAATTTAACTTGCAAGAGCACAGGCAGACCTGTATGAGAAGTGCATACAGTGGTGCTTGTAATACAGAGGAATGACCGTGAGCTATTTAATATCCCTGGAGCAGAGGATTAAAAATTCTTGCTACATTCAAAGAGTAGAATACTATGCAACAGATAAAATGGATAATTAAAGAAGGAGTCAAAAAACTGTGGCTACAAGGTCAAATTTTGTCTCCTTCTTGCTTTTGTAAATAAAGCTTTATTGGAAGGTACCCATCGACTCCCTCACATACTGTCTATGACTGCCCTTCACCCAAGGAAGGCAGAGTTGAGTACCTGTGCTAGATACTGTGTGGCCCACCTAATGACCCTAAAGCATATAGTATCTCGCCCTTTACAGCAAAAATTGTGCTGATTCTTTTTAAAGCAGAGCTGTAGACATCATAATGTATAGAGAGGGAAAATAATGTCCAAGAGAGGGGGTGGATTGTAGCATGGTACGCTAATACACTGTTTGAAAATAAATGCAAAAATATATGTGGATAAGTAGATGGAACTGGTATGAATGGATTGGAAGAGCAGCAGCCTAACTCGCAGCTCTTTGGGCCAGAAAGGAATGGGCTGAAGGAAATCAAAAGCTACACGAGGGTAATAATTTATTTCTTCTATTGCACAGACTTGGAATAAATATGACATAATTGTGCTTTTGTAGGATCTGGGTAAAGTCTCCGGGACACAGGGTTTCGTGGTGGAGAGCTGGGATATTTTTGAGGTCTCCTTCTCCCACCTCACCTCACCCAAGCTTTCTCTTCTTGTGCAGTGAACAACCTAGCCAACCTTCAATGACAGAACCCCTCGACCTAAGGGCTGAAGTTAAGGCTGAACAACATATGTCAGACCAATAAATGATTAGAACTTATAACAGAAATGTATGCAGATATATAATTTAGTGTATGCCCTATGTTGGCCCCAGCTGAGACTGCATTGTCCAAAATGATAGCCTTTAGCCACATGTGGCCAACCCTTGAAATGTGACTAAGCCAAAGTAAAACATGTTGTCAGTGTAAAATACATGCCAGACTTCAAAGACTTAGTACCAAAAAGGGAGACTGTAATATATTTCGTTAATAATTTGTCATATTGATTGCACGTTGAAATGATAATATTTGGTATACTAGTGTATTCGTTTTTCTATCACGGCTTTAACAAATTGCTGCAAAGTAGGTGGCTTAAAACAACACAAATCTATTATCTCACAGTTCCGTGTGTTCCAATTCCAGCGCGGGTCTCACCGGGTTGAGGTGGAGGTGTCTGCGATCCTCTCTGACCAGCCGGCTCAGCACCCCTGGCCTGGCTTTGCCGGCTTCTAGATCCTTCCAGCCCTCCTTGGCCCATCTTGTTTCCGAAGCCAGTGAGCCCCGTGTGATCCCTCCTGCCCACCATCATTGCGACCTTCTCTTACCTGTGCCCCCTCTTCCACACTGAGGGGCCCTGCAGATGACATTGAGCCAAGGAAGCCAGACCCTGTCACCGTCCTAAAATCAGCTGCCTGGGACACTTGGTTCCCTCTGCAGTCTCCATTCTCCTTTGTCAAGTAACAGAAAACATTTTCAGGCTTTGAGCCTCTTGAGGGAGGTCTTCCCGCTGCCTATCACAGTTGGGCCAAACCAAATATCTTCATGGAATTAATCCCACCCATCTCCCCACCCTTCCTCTTGTGTAACAAAAAATCTTAAAGTTGCTCATGAAGTTCATCTTCTATTTCTATTGGACAGCGTGGCTCCAGGACAACATGTTGGAGGTGCTTTGCCAACTGTAAAGTGCTTTGGTGGTGAGGAATGTTAATTGCATGAAAATGTTTTCCTGGAAGTCACAAGGTAGCAGAAACACCTCAGCCTGCAGACATAAACAGTACCACAGAAGCACATTTACTAAGAGCTTACGCCACACCAGACCCTGCGCTTTGAGGCTAATTGATGTCAGTTTTATAGGAATCCTGAAACAGGTACTATTGATATTTCTATATCACAAATAAGGCCACTCGGGCACAAAGAGATTCAGTAATTTGCCTGAAGTCACACAGCCAAGTAGAAGCATCCCGGTAAGGACCGTGCATATATTAAGTGCAAGTTTGCACTTTAGGATGCAGGAACTGTGGTGTGGGTCCTAGATACAATTGCCAAACCCCGGTGCTCTGGGGCCCACCTGCCTCTCTGCCAAGAAACTGCAAATGACACGGGTTCTTAGTGCTGCCTGTCAGGATGATAGCCCAGGCGTCCAGCCCTGACCATACAGCAAGCCCTCCCGGATGTCCAGTCTTGCCTGTCCCTCCCAGTGCTTTGTGGCTACCTGAGGACAGCTCACTTAGCAGGCTTCCCATGTTACTGCAGAAGGCGGAGCACACAGGAGAGAACTCAGCTTCCCCGGTGCTGAGTGAAGGGCAGCTGGCTCCCTACACAGGTTCAAACACACGTGCAGACGTGCGCACCTGTGCACGACACGCAACACCACAAACACACAGCTACGCATTTCTCTGTGCTTAACAATATGTGTGTGTCCATGTTCAAATACAGATATACGCTTTAAATACTTTTTATCCACACTGACACATAGGTGTGCCTGCGTGTGTGTGTGTCTGACCTGGGATAATCCCAATCAGCACACGGGCGTGAATCTCTCCGCCCGTGTGTGCACATGTCTGTCAGGACACCCGCACCACCAGGGGAACCGCTTTTGAATTGTTTTTGTTTTGTTGATCCCAGACTCTGGGTCCCAGACATCTACATGGTTTTCACAGTATATTTAACCAAAAGCCACTCCTGTGTCAGTGAGCGTGACACCTGCCATTGCATTTTTTTTTTATTAGCTACACATGACAGTACAATGATCTTGACAATTCATACATTTGAATCAAATGGGGTATAATTTCTCATTTTTCTGAGTGTACAGGTTGCAGAATCCCATTGGTTATACAGATACGTATATACATACAGCAATAATAATGTCTATTTTATTCTGCTGCCCTGCCATTGCATTTTGTTTGCTCTCCTGCTCTTCCTGCCTCTGCGTGGCCCGGGGGGCAGGGGACGGGGGTTCAACTCCTTCCTGGCCCCTGGGTGCGCCGTCCACTTAGGCAGATCTGCAGCTGCAGTTTGGGAACCAGACTATGTGACTTTTTAGCCAGGGCTTCGTAAACCCTCTCTGTGAAGGGCCCCAGTGCAAATGTTATTGAGATGCTGCAAGCCACATGGTCTCTGGTCCACTTGCACTTCCTACCACAGGGCGTGGGTCATGGGCAGCACCTAGACACATGGCCAAGGCTGTGTGAAGCGAACGATTTCAGAAACAGGCAACAGGCTGGATTTGGTCACCAGCCAGATTTGGCGACCCCTGCCCTACATCAGTGTGGGTCTTTGTTTCTGGATATGGGTAGGTCGTTTTCATATGTGTGGAGTCGAGTTGTCTGTTTAGTATTTAGAGTCCAAAGGAAAGGAAGCCCCTGGGTGATTGTACTCAAGCATAATTAGGAGGTGAGGCCCTGCGGTACTTTGAAGCATCATTACTTGCTTTCCTGATTTCATTCTCCAAAGGCCTGTGAGCTCCTGAAGGGCAGGAACTGTGTCCTGTTCATAAACCCTCCCCAGACCTAGTCCAGTGCCTGGAACACAGTAGCTACTCATGGTTAAAGGGACAAAGCCACACTACAGAAAAGCACATTATTCATAGATAGGACTTTTAAGACTGAGTACAGCATCCACTCAAGACCTCTTCAGAAAGCAATGAACGAACCAGGTAACTGTGACTATCACCTGATAGTCGGATGAAATGATAATTTGTTAGTTTTGTAAATGGAGGGACAATGGTTATCTCTTGGACTACTAAAAATTTTTTCTGAACACTCCGATGGATAAATGGATTATGTCTTTTCTCAAACATTCTCCCATTTTTCTGGGGCATAAAGAGATGTGATTCTTTTTTACTTATAATCATTCTTTTCAAGATGAGAATAAGTTTCAACTGTTGGCTCAAGACATTACAAAAATCAAAACTAACGATTTCAAGGCGGGATCCGTGGCGCATGCCTGTGATCCTCAGCTTAGGAGACTGAGGCAGGAGGATCGTGAGTTCCCAAGCCAGCCTCAGTAACTTAGCAAGGCCCCAAGCAACTTAGCTAGACCCTGTTGACCTTGTTTCAAAATAAATTAATAAATAAATAAAAAGGGCCAGGGATATTTCAGATGAATAAAAACAGTATAGAGATGAGGTTCTTGCCTTTCTTTCTTCCCTCTTCTACACCAAGATACACATCACTTTTTGGCCATGGAATTTTATTTTATTTTACTTTTTCCAACTAAGATCAGATAAAGCCTCAGAATCCTCTCTAAGTAGCTTCTCATAATCTGTTAACAAGGGGTATAAGATCTCCTGGTGTTGGTTGAGCATCTACTATGTGCTCATGGGCTCAGCATGCATTAGGTTTTATAAGAGTATCACAAAGCAGTGAAGTAACAAGGATCAGAGACACAGGCAGGGGTGCCTGGAGAGTCATGTGATCCTGTTCCCTGAGCACCCACGTATTCCAGGCTGGATGCCGTCTTGTGTTTCCATTGGCACAGGAGCCAAAGAGACAGGTGTCTCCTGTTACTAGACAAGCAAACAGGATACTCAGATAACTAGCAGCTGACATGCTCAAGTCTGACCACATGACGTGCTGAGGCCCAGGATGATGGATCTAAGGGTGCAGAAAGCAGGTGAGCCTGTGAGCCTTATGGAAAGAGCAGTCCTTATTGGAAACGAGTGAACGCGGAGGCCTGTCTCAGGTATGCAGCATCAAACACTCAATCATTATCTAAAAGAAGAGACACTTTTTTTTGGGGGGGGGGGGTGGTAGGTACCAGGGATTGAACCCAGAGGTACTTCACCCCTGAGCCATATGGCAGCCCTTGTTATTTTTTATTTTGAGACAGAGACTTGCTAAGACATTCAGAGTCTCCGTAAATTGCTGAGGCTGGCTTTGAACTCTCCATCCTCCTGCCTCAGCCTCCAGAGCTGCTAGAATTACCGGCAGGCCCCACCACACCTGAGGACACTTAACATTTTGTTGTTGTTGTTACAGTGAAGTGCTAGACACTTTTCAAAATATTTCCCCAGCCTCCTACAGCTGAGCGTGTTTGATGCACAGTAGGCTTCATGCATATGCATGGGATTAAAGAAGGAATGAGTGAATGGGTGAAGGAGAGGAGGGAGGAGAACCCGGCTGGGCGGTCAGCTCCTCAGGACAGTGGAAGCCTGTCCGTCCCCTTGTTAGATGGAGCTTGGGGAAATCACTTTGGCCCCTCTGGATTTCGGTGAGCAAGCAAACCCAGAGAGTGAGGGGGCCCCCTGCAAACCCAGGCTACGGCCTGACCGCAGTGACGTGCTTGGGTCCAGCGCCCAGCGCAGCCGCCCACACTCTGCCTGGCCCCAGGGCTGCGCCTGCGCGCTCGCTCTCCCGTCTTGCCCCATGGGGGCGGCCGGGGTGGTTGTCTGTCTTTGCAGCAGGACACTAAATGGTTAACACAGCGCCCATCATCTTTGATTTATGAAGTGGCCGATTGGACCAGGAAACACAACAGAGACAGCCCTTCTCACTTGCAGGGGGAGACCCCAGAGAGCAGTAATTTTGTGTGCACAAAGGCGGGCAGAGACCGCGGGCCTCAGTGGCCTTGGGGAGCCCGGCCTGCAGAGCCCATCGGGGAGACGGTGGCGGGTCCCGTACAGGGGCAGAAGCAGCTCTGTCACCTGGCCTGTGTCCTCCACCCAGCCCCGGAACTTCAGCTGCCCACCCTTGGCCCCGAGAACTGAAGTGCAGCCCTGCCCCGGTCACCACTAAGCGTTTCCTTTCAGCGTCTGCCAATCTATCAAGATTCAGCTACCGCTGTGAACCCATCAACTCCATGGAAGGGAAAAAAAGGAACCCCTCACCACAGCAATCATTCATCCTGCCCTGAACTTCAGGTGACCTTTCCTAGTTCCACAGAAGTTGCAGTCGGGAGCACCTTGGTGGGCAGGATTTTTTTGTTTTGTTTTGTTTTTCCCATGTCCCTCTTCTTTTAACAAACCACATGGGAGGGAGGTCATGGTGCTCTCTTTTGCAATTTTCTCTTTTGCAGAATGATCTTTGGGTGGTCCATAAGCTGGGGTAGGAGTGGAACATTGGTCTGGCCAGAAAAACAGATTTTATGTTTAAAAAAAAAAAAAAAGTCACAACCCTGTGACCTCCTAGGGAGGGTTCAGAGAAGACCTGAGCAGCTCACACCCAGCCCAGCTCACCCCTCGGACATACAAGCGCGGGCAGTTCTGCACCAAAAGATCTGCTGCGAACTGGGGAGTTGCAATATTGTAAACTCGTAGGGTGTGTGTTGGTGTGTGTGTGTGTGTGTGTGTGTCCCCAAGTCAGAGGAAGATTCAGGCTCTAATGAGGGCATTGCAGGGTGTAACTCCCCGTGTAAATTTAAAGTGACCTATGGGACATAATTACATAAATCTCATCATGAGACAATATACTTTTTATTTGTTTGAATTTTATTTGTATTGGTAAAACTGACCTGAAACTGACACAAGTTTATTAGAAAAAGGACTCTCTAAAAGCGAGTGGGCTGGTCTTCTTATTTAAGATGGATGTGCCAACTTCTAGTATGATTAGAGAAATGGATAACTCACTAACATCTGTGCAAACTACAATAAAAAGGGATTTAGTGTTACCCCAAGGAAGGCAAGAGAGGCTGTCTGTCCATTAAACGCTTTATTACAGTGCCAGCAGCTTTCTCTAATTCAGTTATTCCTGCACGGTGTTCAGCACTCTGCCTGCCTGTCAACCCAGCAGACAGTGCTCGGGGCTGGGAGGTTTTGTGCAAGGTAGGTGACAATCAAATGAGCCACTGAGAAGAGAGGGGCGCCTGACCCTCGTGAAGGATTAACTACAGAAAGTGAGTGTGATCATGTCACACCATTACTTAGAATTTTCACAGTCAATTTCTGAAAATATGAGATAAGTTCTTAAAGAGGCAGTTGTCTCAGGAGCTCAGGAGTCTTGGTGGGGTGTTGTTAACATACTGCATGGCAGGGAGATGCAGAGACAAGGGGCCGGCTGCTGAGTGGGGGCGGGCAGGGCCTGCACAGCACTCACTCTGCGTAGGGCACGCTCCAGCTGGACCCTGGAACTGCTGTGTTCTAGGAATGATTCAGCCCAGAGGGAAGAACATGGGAGATGTGACCCAGAACCCAGATGACCCTTATTCCTCCTCCCCTGGATCCTGGACTTCAGCCTCTCCTGGGGACAGCTGGGTAGATAGGTAGGACCCTCTGAGGAGCACAGTACACTTGGGGTCCTCAGGAGACCTGTCCAGGTCAGCTGCCTGGGATGCTATAGCCCACTTAGTACCAGATCCACCTCCTGTCATCTCTTTCCATCCCTGCAACCACCATGACCAACATCACCACAGGCTTTTCCAGAAGACTAAGTCTGTCTGTTGCATGCAAAAAGATCCAAGCTCAAAGAGCCTCAGAGCCTGGCAGCTAAGGAGGCCACACACTAGATCAGTAGTAGAGTGCTTACCCAGCATGGATAAGGCCCTGGGTTCACTGCTTGCACTGCACTTTAAAGAATAAAATAAAGGAAAAAAGCACTCCTGTGGTCCCTCAGTATCTCAGTATCCTCGAGGGATTGGTTCCAGGATCTTGTACTATGCCCAAACCCATGGATGTTCAAGTCCCTTATGTAAGATGACAAAGTATTTGCATATGGCCTACATGCATCCTCTTGTATACTTCAAATCATCCATCTCTAGCTTACTTAGGATACCTAATGTGATGTAAATGCTAGGTGGACTACGGCTATACTGTATTGTTTAGGGAATAATGACAAGGAAATATTCTTTACACGTTCAGTACAGAAAGAATTTTTTTTTTTTTTTTTTTTTTAGTATTTTTGATCAGCAGTTGGTTGAATCAGTAACGGTAGGACTCACAAACATGGAAGGCCTGCTGTATGCACCCAAGCCGAACACACTTGAAATATACACTTCAAAGCCTGGCAAAGGTGGGTTGTGATTTGTGGAAGATTTTAGGGTCAGAGATGAGTCTCTTCTTCGTTTTTAGACAGGAGATCTGTAACACAGAGGGCCTGGCTCCACCCAGTGTACTCCCTGAAACGTCAGAGGTAGAGCTGGGTGAAGCCCCAAGCCTCCAACTTCAGACCAACGGACAGGCTGCCTACAGGAGCTCCGCACAGTAGGGCTTTTGGGCAAGTCGGACTCAAAATGGGATTCATCCCTTTGTATCTATATATTTAAATGAGAAAAGTAAACCACAAACCTCTAAGCTTGCTTCTGCTAAAGTAATTTAACATCTGCTGCCACCTGAATCTAATTGAAACAATTCATTATCAAATTTACTGATCTGCTTAATGATTTTTGTATTTCTCTTTCAAAATCACCTTCTGCCTTCGCTAGCCTAGGTAAAATTACTCTTTTCTTTGACTCCGTGAAGAAGGACAAACAACTCAAGCCCCTTCATCACCCACGCTTTAGAGGTGGCAGAACCGAACTTCGGAGGCTGGGGGCGGACTCTTATCAAGGTCACGTGGAAAGTCCAGCAGGACTTGAACGCAGGCTGCTGGAATCTCAGATCTGATTCCCGGAGTGTTGCAAGCTCCCAACTGCATTACTAAAATGAGGGTGATAAAAAAAAAAAAAAAAAAGGATGATGAAGAAGAAGGAAAGAGGAAAAGAAAAGAGAAAATAGCAAGCTTTTTTCCAAGCTGTGCATTCTTTTTGTTTTCTCAGTGGCAGTCTGTTAAAGAAATACTTCATTGTCACCAAGCACGGTCCTTAAAGACACCTTGGAAATTTGGACCTTTTTTTTTTTTTTTTTTTCCTAAAATCAGGGCTTAAATAGCAACTTAATTTATGACACTTCTGGAGGCTGATGGCATTTTTCTTGCTCCAAGGTGAGGTCATCTTAGCGTCCCCCCACCACCACCTCCCCTGGCTTCCCTTTAGAACGCACAGCCTCGTTCCCTTTCAAGTAACTGATGATCCGACTGCTAAAATGTAAGTCACATATGTATGTAGGCACGTTTGAGTCCACGGTGTGTTTCTAAAAGAGAGCTCTTTTATATCTGCTTGTAAAAGACAAGAGGGAAAAGAGGGGGGAAAGACCCACGAATAAGCAAGTGAATAATTAGATCAGAGATAGATGCCACCTTCTCTCGGTGGTAGAACGGCGAGGGGAGAAAGTACCGGCACATAATTGACATAATTGATCTAGTATTTTCTCCCCTTTTGCTGCAGTAATTTTATGCATGCCATTGTTGCTGTTATTATCCAGGATGTGATCTTGTGTGGTTGATAATACAGACTCGATATGAATACGCGTACGCACCAGCCAATCACAAATCTATAGTGTCTATTTCTGCATCACCAGGTGCTATCTCATGGGAAATATCCTCTTTTTTGGCAGGCACACAGAGCACTGCATTATCTGTCATTTTCATTAGATTCGAGCTACAGCTGAGCCAAAAAGACTTAGTTCTAGCATATGTGCTCAAAATGGCCAAGCTGCGATTGTCCAAATTCAACCCTTTCAGGATTGCGTTACTAAACAACTGGAGCTAAAGCCCGAAATTAGAGTGAGCAAAGCGCCCGAAATTCCATTTGGAAAATGGCAAATACCATAAGCTCCTAAGATTGGAGCTTATTATTGTGATCACCTCGAAGGATCAGAGGAGACACTGGCTTCCATCAGCGAGTTCAACGCTTTCAGCACACCTTAGGTAGAGAGGGAAGGCGTGCTCAGCCTAGATTCTGATGCCGCTTAACAAAGAAAACTCAGTCTCTTTCTTCTTTTCTGTGCCTTTCAGTGTACCTGGCTCTCTGGGAGGCTGTAGATTCTGTCCCCAGGCCAGGCAACCTCGTGTTCCATAGAGCGTTGTCTGGTGCCTGATGCACAACTGGGTAATCTGGGTCGCATGAAGGATGAAGAATCTTGAAGGATGAAATAATCCAACTACAGTAAGTTGAGTCTCCATGTGAGACTCTGCCTGTTTTAGAAATTCAGTCCCTTATTTGAAAATGTGGAGAAGACCTATTGTAAAACTAGACCCCAAGAGAAAGGAATACAAAAATTGTTGGCTGAGGGAGCTAGAAATGGAGAGCCACAGGACTGGGGAGGACAATCCCTCTACCTGTGGGGCTGGATAGTATTTTAGGCAAGGAGTAGAGAGCAGTTGTTCCAACAGAGACTTGACTCTCCTTAAAAGCAAAAAGCCCATCAGAACATAAAATAACGCAGCCACTATGGAAACGGTGTTGTGGATTCTGAAAATATTAAACCCAGGGAAGCCATGGGATCCAGCAATTCTGCTATTGGGGCTACATCCAAAAGACTGGAAAGCAGGATCTCTAAGAGAACATTGTTCACCCTGGATCACAGAAGTCTCATTGACCATGGCCAGAGGGGGAAGCAACTCACATGTTTGTGGATGGATCACCAGATCAGCAAAACATCACAGAGACAAAACTGAAGAGTGTTTTCCAAGGGTTGAGGGGAAGGAGAACGGAGAGTTCTTGTTTTAATGGAAACAAAAATTCCAGTTGGGAAAGATAAAACAACTCTGGAGATGGAGGGTGGTGATGGTCACACAACTGTGGATATACTTAATACTACTGATCTAGACACTTAAAAATGGTTACAATGGCCAATTAGTGTCTTGCATATTTTACCACAATTTTTGTTTGTTTGTTTGTTTATTCCTGGTCACACCAAAGCCCTGCTGTGCCTTTCCACTCCACCCAGGAGGGTGAGCCCTTGGACCAAGTTTCATTTGAAAACGTGTGAATTTCCAAAGAGAGGAAATGTGCGGGATTTGGTTATCATGGTACATGCTAAATGGTCTGGAGTTTTCATACCAGGATGGAAACTTCACGCACCCTAATAGCAGAAATTTCCTACAGGGAGAAACTTGTTCATGAAAACTTCATCCTTAGCTGGGTGCAGTGGTGGCGGCTGCCTGTAATCCCAATAGCTCAGGAGGCTGAAATAGGAGGATCAGGATCGTGAGTTCAAAGCCAGCCTCAGCAATGGCGAGGCACTAAGCAACTCGGCGAGACCCTGTCTCTAAATAAAATACAAAATAGGGATGGGGATGTGGCTCAGTGATTGAGTGCCCCTGAGTTCAATCCCTGGTACCCCCCCTACAAAAACAAAAAAGAAAGAAAGAAAACTTCATCCTTAGCCATTACAGATTCTGCCTTTGTGTCCATGACCAGCAATGAGCCATTTTACATCTGCACTGCAAAAATGATTTGAGTTGAACGGCAAGCAAATTGAAAGACAGCTTGGGTGTTCTGGAAGTCATCAAGCACTGAGGGTCTCAGAATAGTTAAACCAGCAGGAAGATCACCTCTGCTGGGTGGGGACAGATGTGATGAGTGTTGTCTTAGTCAGCTTGGATTATTGTAACAAATTCCATAGACTAGGGAGTCTAAGCAACAAACATTTATTTTCTCACAGTTTTGGAGGCTGAATGTCCAAGATTGTGTGGCAGTATGGTTGGGTTCCAGTGAGAGCTCTCTTCCTGGCTTACAGAAGGCCCTCTTCTTGGTGTGTCCTCACCTGGGGACAGAGAGTGAGCTCTGGTCTTTCCTCCTCTTCTTATAAGGGCACTAATTCCCATCATGGGGTGCTGCTCACATGACCTCAAATAACCCTGATTACCTCCAAAGACCCTGTGTCTCCAACTAACTTCACACCGTAGGGGTATAACTCCAACATATGAATGAGGACATGGGACTCATGTATCTTTGATCTTCACTAAACCATCCCTCTCGGAGCTGGGGACAGCACGCCATCCCCACTCTTCTCCAGCCTCCATGGTTCATCTGCCCTCGCTCTAACTCATTGGGTTCCATGTTTTCCTCCTGCCCCTCCCTATCCAGGTAGACTGCAGAGATTCGTTTACAAATAAGACATTAAAAGTAAACCTACGGAATATCGGATTGTGAAGAGAGATTCCTGTACAGATCTGTTTTCCATTAATCGTACCATGTTTTGAAACAAAGTAAATATATTTTTTTTATTAAAAGAAATTTTCTCTTGTATTTTCCTCTCAATTATCACCGTGTTAATGAAAACGAGGTAAGGCAATCTGAAAACATTTGAGTGAGAGAATATACAAACAAACTTTCAAACTGTCTTTCAGCAAGTGAGGCTAAAGTTATTGAATATGCAAATTGCCTTATTAAAAGAAGAATGATGTCTTTTTCAGCAATCAGTTTAATTACAGTGGAACCCTTCAATAGAGAAATCAACTCGTTTCTCGGAGTAGAAATTCTTTAGAAAGGGAATTTAGGTATAACACATCAGAATTAGAAAATTTGCACTTGGTAGGAAAAAGTGCATATGAAAATGGTTTGTGAGGTACTGGAAGAGGAGGGAGGGAGAGAAGTTGGTTCCCAGCTCCCTAGCCCTGCCTGGAACTGGCCACACCCTGGTCTGCCATTTCTCTGTCCTAAAGTTCAGAGAAAGAAAAGATGGAATGGCTTATGAAAGCTATTTATCCTAAGTGTTGGAGAAAGCCAATAACTGAGGAAGGTGGGTAAGACCTACACCTGCAGGATCAGAACTAGCATGAAGGTTAAATCATGCAGACCTTTCATTAGAACCTACCCATTCTCCCCAGGTCTTTTTCTTCTTCTCCAAAGACCACTAAATGTTTCCTGTCCTGTGCCTCTTTCTTTCTTCCTTCCTTCCTTCCTTCCTTCCTTCCTTCCTTCCTTCCTTCCTTCCTTCCTTTCTCTCTCTCTCTCTCTCTCTCTCTCTTTCGGAGGTGGGGGGTACTGAGGATTAAACTCAAGGGCACTCGACCACTGAGCCACATCCCCAGCCCTATTTTGTATTTCCATTTAGAGACAAGGTCTCACTGTGTTGCTTAGAGCCTCGCTTTTGCTGAGGCTGGCTTTGAACATGAGATCCTCCTGCCTCAGCCTCCCGAACTGCTGGGATTACAGGTGTACACCACCGTGCCTGGCTCCTCCTGTGCCCATTTCTCAAAAATCTTTCTATTTTTATTTAGAGGTCAGACATCTGAGGAATCCTCAAGCCACTGCTCAATGAGGATCCATCTGTTCAGTCCAGTATTATGGGTTGGTGTTCACAGAAGGACCCACAGGGGCCTGGTGGCCTATGATCAGACACAGAGATACAGAGGCCACTAATGGAGATCTCTGGGTCTCCTTGTGGTCAGAGTCCTGGGGAGAACAGGTCCAGAGGTACATGCAGCCCACCTCCCACCCCCTCAGCCACTCCACCATCATGCTATACCAGAGGTGTGACAGATGACGATTTAGGGTAGGGGTTTGATGACAGTCTTCTTGGATTGGATCTTGGTTACACAGAATGTCAGGTTGATAACCACAGGCAAGTTATTCCTCCTCTCTGTGCCTTAGTTTCTCCTCTGCAAAGCGGGGGAGATAACACTGCTTTATCACACACTGGTTTTGAAATTCCTAGGGGAAAACCAGGCAACCACTCAGTCCGATGCTTGGCACGTAGAAAACAGTTAATATCCGCTGAGACGGGCACGTCTTCTGTGTCCACTCTGCTCCGTTGCCACCTTCCCTCTCACTCAAGTCTGGAATGCGAACTATGAGCTTCACTCATCAGAAAGGCACAGGAAAATGCGTCTTCCCTGAACTTCCAATCCTTGAGCACCTACCCTAGGCCAATGGTGAGCAAAGCTGCAAAAAGTGTCTCTGTCCTTCACATTCTGGTGCAAAGACAAACAACCAGTAAAAAGTATAATGCATGCATGAATTATATAGCATTGCCGAAGTGTCTTCAGGGAACAAAAGAACAAAGCAAATAAAACTGGCTCCGGAGAACTTGCCGTGGTTTTGATGTGGTCTGTCCCCCAAGAGTTCATGGGTGAGGTCTTGGTGCCCAGTGTAGCTATACTGAGAGGTGGTGGGACCGTGCAAGGTAAGTGGGTCATTGAGGCGCTGCCCTCTGAAGGAATTCATGCAGTTCTCCTGGGATCCTGGTATTTCTCATGAGAGGCTGTTATCAAAAAGCCAACCTGGTCCTCCCTGAGTACTTTGGCTTCCTGTCTCACCATGTGATCTCTGCTCTGTCAGGTGCTCCTGCCACTGTCATGTCATGCCGTCCACCATGAGGCTTTCACCTCCAAGAAGAAGCCGATGCCATGCCCTTGAGCCTCCAGAAATGTCAGCTGAATAAAACTCTTTTCTTTATAAAGTCACCAGGTTAAGGAATTTTATCATAGTAACAGAAAGTGGACTGATATAGATCTGAAGTAAAATAAGCAGGTCATTTAAATATGGAGGTCAAGGTAGGTGAAATTTGAAGGAAGACTTCAGGAAGAGGATGGAGGGAGCCATGGATATAGAGTAGAAGAGTACCCCAGGGAGAGGTGCAAAGGCCCCAGGGAAAAGTGGGCCTGACAGGTTCCAAACACAGCAGCAGGTCAGAGGAGTTGGAAAGGTGTGAATGGGAGTGGTTGGAAAAAAAGTAGGAGATGGGATGAGAAAATGATTGGTCCAGGTATCTTGGGGTCTTGAGGTCACCACAAGGACTTTGGTTTATACTTGGCTAAAATGAGGGGCCTCTGGAAGGTCGAGGATCTGCCTCATATTTAAAAGAAAACTACTGACTACTGTGTTGTGTGTAGATGGGTGGAGTGGGGGACTGCAAGGAGGCTACCATCCGTTTCCAGGATGGAGGGGAGGCCAGCTGCAGTGCATGTGGCTGTGAGAATATTCTGAATATGTGAATATCCCAAAGGGGAGTCCAACTTAACAGATTTGATGAGTTTTTTGAAAGGCCTAGAGGAGACTCTAAGATTCTGTTTAGTTAATGCAGACTTTTGAAAAAAAATAATCCATGGGCACTTTGTTATGAAAATCAATAAATCTATATTTGGTCTGAATTGTTATGTTCTTGACTATCATGTCTAACTCAGTACAACTGAGTGCACCACACATAAAAATGTATTATCTCACTAAGTCTATGTCATCTACACAGAAGATGAGTAATATTCTCTGGAAAAGAAGTTCTGGGTACCAAGCAGTACATCAAAGGCATCCTATGTATTTACTTCCATCTGTTTCTTGAGTACACCAAATTTGTTCCTACTCCAGGACCTTTGCACATGCTTTCCTTTGTTCCTAAAATGTCCCTCCCCCAGAGCTTTGACCAGCTGTCCCTTTCTCCCTGTCAGCTCAAAAACCATCTCTACCCTGCTCCGTCTTTGCCAAGCATTCAACTGTGTCACTCAGAACTCTCAGACAAGCAGAACCAACAGGATCTATATAAACCACATCACATGATTATAAAGGCTGAGAAATCCCAAACTTTGCAGTAAGCAATTTGGAGACCCAGGAGAACCTGTGGCCTAAATTCCTATCTGAGTTCAAAGGGCTGACAATCAGAAGTAACAATTTAAGTTCCAGTCTAAATGTTGGTGAGCTCAGGACTCAAGAAGAAACATTTAGTTCTAGTCCAAAAGCAGTAAAAAACAGATGTCCCAGCTCAAATCAGTCCAGCAGGAAGAGTGTTCTCTTACAAGTGTAATAACTTGTCTTTTTGTACTTTTCAAGTCTTCGATTGATTGAATGAATGTTAACCTCATCCAGAAACATCCTCATGAATTCATTGAGAATAAGATAGGATGAAATATCTGGGCACCCTGTGGCTCAGTCAAGCTGACATCTGAAATAAACAACTACCCCTATTTTGTTCACATGAGGTTTGCCATTTCGTGAGTTTATCTTAGTTGCTTGTATATCTCTCTGTCTATGTATATGTCTCCCTCTCCCATGAGAATATCCTCTCCATTTGTTAGGATGAGTGGATGAACTAGTGAATGAATGAAGGAGAAACAATTTCATGTATAATTTGAGATTTAGGTGAAAGAGGCATGGGGTTCTGCCAGGGCACAGAGAGGTGGGTGTGGAGAGGCCATAGTACCTGATAAGATCTAGAAGGAGCCTGGGAGACCACCAAAGAGCTGAAGAAGAATGAGACTGGGGAGTGCTGGGGAGGAAGTAGGCAGAGCAGGGGAAAAAATAGAAATCCATCTCTGATACCCCAATCCCCTCTGCATGCGTCTGGCTTTCATTTCTAATTTGGACCAAGATATACCCTGGGCCTGACCCCTCTGACTATGAGCCATAGCAACAAATCAAAGCCCAAAGCAACAAGGGTCTCCGGCCTGGGCTTCCCTGGGAACGAGAGGACAGGAGTGGAGATGAGTCTGGTGGTCTTGCCCTGCCCTGGCCTGCCATTTGTGGCATGAAGGGGCTGGGTGACGAGCCCAGTTCACCAATACCCGCAAGACAGTCCTGAGAGACCCAGAGTCAGATAGACGTAAGGTCAGTTTCCTGCTCTGACAGACAATTCTCAGCCTGGAATTCTTCTATCAGGTTTTCCCATTGGTACATAAGGTTTTGTGTCTTGATGGAGTTTAATGAAAACAGAGGAAGAGAAGCTGTCTTCAAGTGCTAAATGTTATGTGCATAAATGTAACCAAAACTGTGAGGAAAGATGCCCCTATCTATGACTTACGCTAAAAGCAACTCTCCCAGGTAGTCACTGGATTTTTTTTTTTTTTAACATATGTTAGACGGTTGGTTTTGGGGAACTGGAGGTGTTACATTCCTCTGTGGAGCTGTGGTCAGAGGTGGGTTGAGGTTTCAAAGACCAGTGCAAGGACCAGGTGTCTCCTTGGCAGGGTCATTGGGAAAGGGGTCCCAGCCTGGGGAAGGAGCAAAGGACCCTAGTTGGGCCCTAGTGGATGGGGAAGGACAGGAAAACCCAAGACACTGGCTTCTGAGGGGACAGCGGTGTGTCAGCACTTTGTCCTTCCGGATGGAGTTGGCCGGACGCCCATGGGCCCCAGGCAGGAGCAGGTGAGGGATTGTTGTCTTCCTTCCGTCCTCCTCACTCTCCACCTGAGTTTGTGCGTAGTCCTTAGGGAGGCTCCAGTCCGAGAACCCGGAAGATGGAGATACAGCCCTCCCCTGCTGATCACCTGTCCTCTATGTGATGAGTGGGGGCCAGCCAGGCACAAGGACCAGGAAGGCCACAAGGAGCTGAGCTAGCTCTTCAGGAAAAGTTCTGTATGGGTTGAAAAAGGAGGAGGCAGATTCCTGGGCTCAGAAGCACCTTAACTCAGTTTACACAGGTGGTGACAAGAGGTGGCCCTCCAGGCAGGGGATACAGACAGGGGACAGCCAGGCCATAGCCAAGAGAGACGTCAGACTGGACCCACTCCCTAAAATTCTCCAGATCCTCTCAGACCTAAGGATGCAGGCGGCCGGATGGGGAGGAGGAGTGGACACATCTGTCAGCTCCAGGACCAAGTTTCTATCTATAAAAGGTGACTTTGGAACACAGAGTTGGAAAAGAACTCCGATGAGTCAAGAAGAAGCAACCCGAAAAGAAAATAGAAAAAAGATGTTAAAAAAAAGAAAAGACACTTTACAGAAGTGGATATCCAAATAACCAGTGAATCTATAAGAATCTGCTCAATCTCCTTAATCATCTGCAAAATGCAAATGAAAACCACAATGAGATGCCGCCATATAAGATGGCCAAGATGGAAAGTAGCAAGGGTTGACGAGGATGCGGAGCAAGCGGAGCTCTCAGGCCCTGCAGATGGAAGTGGGCATTGGTGCAAACCGCTTGGGGAAAGCATTTGGCAATATCTACCTGGCATACCTTCCACCCTGGGCAATGCCACTCTCAGGCAGAAATGTGTGCATACACCACCTAAAGGCTTCCACTAGCCGTATCCCATGTAACTGCTCCAACCTGGGACCGATCCAAGTGTCCATCACCAGAATGGATAAATGGACCAGGATGCGTTCGCATGATGGATGACTGTGGGCGTATTATGTTTCAATTTAAACATTTCTAAAAATGAGCTGGTTTGGGGAAGAGTAGGAGGCACTAAGCCCTTCTGGGCTTCCAGGGAGCGGGAGATGACAGTGCTGCTATCAGTGCTATGGTGCGGCTTTGAAAGCACAAATCACATCACGACGCGCCTGCTCACAGCCCTGGGGTGCATTCGGACTGCACTTAAAGCCAACACCAGGCCTCTCCCCTGGGCTCCCCAAATCAACGCCCAGCCCCTCCTGCACATGTCTCCTTAACCTTCCTCGCTCATTCTTCCTGGCCACATGCTCTGGCCAAAGTCACTCCCATCACAGGAAATTTCTCTTCCTCCAGATCTTTATTCAAGGCATCCTTAACCACGCTTGGGGCTGCTGCATCTGACAACCTTAGGGGAGCCCCTGCCACCGTGGCCCATGGTTTCTGGACTGGTGTCAGGTACCCACCGTGGAGGCACCAGGTTGCTCTCCTTCTTTGAGATTCCTTTGTTCCATTTTCCTCATGGGTGCTATCACGGGTGCAGTGGGTGTCAGAAATTATCTTTGTAATCACCGGTTTGTTGTTCGGTGTCTGCTCTTTCCGGTCAGAATATAAGCTCTCTGGGGGCAGAGACTGCACCTGCCTTGCTACAGTACTAGCCCCGATGCCTGAGTCGAGAAAAGTGTGCATACCCATCATGTGTGGAATGAATAAGTAAATGTCAACACGCAAGTCATGGTGGCCAGGGAAGCAAGGGAGCCCCCAGAGCCGTGAGACCCTCAGCCCAGGGCCTGCAGGGGTTAACCTAAACAGCACATCATTGTGTCATTATTTGTGTTTTCCTGGCTGGGAAACTGAATCTAGGGGAGGAGAGAGGCCACACCCTCCATTAAAGGTGACAGTCCAAATTTAAATTCAGGTTTGTCCCCCACTGAGACCCTGCTCAAAGCCATCAGCCTCACACACCCATGGGCGGACTTCAGGGTCCTCCTGACACTGCAGCCTGTGCAGGGACACCAGGGGGCAGCCAGGGAGGCCCCAGGTGTGGACTCAGCCCAGGTGTGTGCCCAGCCTTGCGGGGACCCGCCAGGAGCTCCCTTCCTTCTCTCCTTCCCATCTTAGAGCAGCGCTGGCGGCTGTCACAGCCCACTAACCTCAGAGACGGTCTGTTTCATTGATGGAGACAGCTCCCAAGGCAGTCCAAATCCAGTTTCAAACCACCTTGGCAGCGCTTGGCCACGCTGACCAGATCGAATTTGAAGTTTCAGTGCCTGACGGGCACCAGCTGACTCAATTACAGGAGCCGCTAGCTCGGATCTTCCAGGCATCCTCCAGGTGTGTGCACAGGCCACCTCTTCCCCCAGCAGCCCCAGCCCCCCTGCAGCCAGGGCGACGGGCCCCTATCTCAGGGACATGGTGCCTTCTGAGACATGTACCCCAGCAGCCTCCGCAGTGTGTCTGACAGGTTTCCTCCATCCCATGACCCCTCATCCACTGTCTTCTAGAACCCCCTAATCTGGAGACCAGGGGAAAAAAAAACTATTTCCTCTCTCTAGTACACTGCATCTTTACCTTTCTAGCCTGATCCCAGATCTCCCTCATCCCCAGGAAGCCCCCTCTCAAGGCCCAGACACCCACCATGGCCACTCTGCACCTGCTGTTGTTTAGTTTATCATTTCCTGATGGCACCAAACCAAGGGACACTTCACACAAGAAAAGACAGTGCCTCTCATCCCAGACCTAGTTCCAAAGCATGTGAATGATGAGTGCTTTCCATAATCATCCCCACTATAACTTCTCCATTGGCATCCTGGTGTGACTCCACAAGGTGGGTCCGAAAGTGCCGGAACCACAGTGTGCATCTGTGGGCTGCTTCTGGACATCCAGGGGAGTAGAGTCCAGAACACTGTGGAAGGGCCTTGTTGGCCCCTGCGGTAGAGGAGGGACATCTCCTCCCACATACATCCTGAAGCCAAGGCCGTCCGCTCACTGGGATTTGGAGACCAGCAAGGCTGGTTCACTTTGTGCTGCAAAAATGTGGCATCCTCTTATGGGGAGGTAACAGGGTACCAGGGAATCCCAAGAGCACAGACTTGTCCCTAAAAGGAGTCCCGTAGACGGCATGAGTCAGCCACCGGCTCCTCTAGGGCTGCTGCCCAGGGGATCCTTGGCTTCCCAAGGACGGGGTCTGGGTGTCAATCTTAAGGTGCTCCTCTCCATAAATCCTGGGTAGGGCTCCGTTAGACAGGTCATAATAAAAACATGGGTGACATTCAGAGGGCTATTGTAGTAGTCTCCTAGGGCTGCCATAACTAATTACAGCCAACGTGGTGGCTTAAAACTAGAGAAATTCATTCACTCGCTGTTTTGGAGGTCGGAGGTCTTGAAGTCCAGTTATCCAGAGGGTTTCTCTCCCTTCAGGGTCTCTAAGGGAGCATTCATTCCCTGCTTCTTCCAGTCTCTAGGGGTTGCTGGAACATTTGGTGTTCATTGGCCTGGAGCTGCCTGCTATGATCTGGATGTGGTTTCTGTGTGTCTCTAAGGCCCATGTGTTGGATCTCCATTGTGATATTTGTGTGTGTGTGTGTGTGTGTGCGTGTGCGTGTGCGTGTGTGTGTGTGTGTGTGTGTGTTAGGGACTGAATCGAGAGCCTCATGCATGCTGAGCATGCCCTCCACCACTGAGCTACACCCTCCCCAACTCCCCCTTCCATGGTGAGATGGTTCTGACTCTGGTGTTTAAAGTTAGGGCCTTTGGAGAAGAATTGGAATTAGATAAGGTTATCAGGTGGTATCCCTATGATTGAATTCTGGTAATTTTTATCAGAAGAGAGACACCAAAGGACATAGACACACATATGTTCTCTGTCTCTTGCCATGTGATGCCCTGTATCACTTTGGGACACTGCCAGCAAGAAGGTCATCACTAGATGTGGCCCCTTAGTTGTGGGTCTCCAGAACTGTGAGCCACCATACACCTCTTTTCTTTGTGAAGTTGCCCATCCTCAGGTGTTTTGTTATGGTCATGCAAAATGGACACCTGCCCTTCATCACTCCACTCTCTGCTCTGTTTTTTGGCCTTCACTTCTGTGCATCTTTGCATCTTCTCTCCCTCTGCTGCTCTCTTATCGTGATACATGCGATCACACTTAGAGCCCGACTGGATTATCTAGGATAAGTTCTTTCTCCAAAGATCCCGAATTTACCACAGATTTTTCCCTACAGGGTAATATACACTCTTTTTCCATATAAGGTGATCTTTACAGTCCTGGGGATAGGAAAAACTTCAGAGTCTAATACTTTTCACTTTTCTTCCTATTAAAGTTATCATATAACAACTTGGGATCTCAAGGAAGAGATTTTCTCATTTAGTGCTCATGGCAAACCAAGGTCCGGTACGTTGGCTGGCCCATCTTACAGCCCCTGCTGTGGAGGGTAGGTGGAGACAGAACTGCAACAGAATCTGAGGTTCACAATGATAACGAGACTAAACTTGAGAGGCTCCTGCAGTCTGCCTTCAGGATTCCTCTTCAGCTACCTTCGTAATCATACACCATAGACTGAACTCTGGTGGCTCAAAGGGGGGACACTGGAGTCTCATGGGGACGGGGTTCCAGCCTCCTCCTGCCTCCATCTCCTTATTATACCAGCTTCTCAGGAGGCACCACGGAGGATAAACAGGAGTGGTTTTCTTGCTGTTGCTGCTGCTGCCGTTGTTGTTATTTAATTGGACACGTGTTTCCCAATCCTTCTTGGACAGTAGTGGGATTTTGCAGGGCAACCTGTCAGTCTCACCTGGTCACTAGCCCTAGCCCTACTTGATAATAGTACCAGGGCAAATGCCACTTGTCCCTCATCTCACCTTCAATATCTCTCATGGATATCTTTGGCCAGACCAGAAATGTTTTAGCAACATTTTGGGGGACAAAAATATGACATTCGTAGGAAGACATAGTTGTGTTCCTCATGAGGAGCAGAGGTGACCTGGTAAGACATGTGTCCCCTGCTTGCCACAAGGACAGATCAAGAACATTCTGCATTAAATGCCAAGGCAAAGAAGATGTCACGGTCGGTCCCCATCTCTCATTGCAAGAACTCACAGGGCAATGCGTGCAGACAGAGATTGTGTTCCAGGATGAGAGCTGCCCAGAGGAAGCTGTCCTCTGGACTTGGGGGGATGGAGCTCGGAGGAAGGACAGATGAGTGACGTCTTCCATAGTAAGCAATGCTTGAGCTGAGTCTCAGAGGATGAAAACATCATATGCTTGAGCTTTGGGTGCCAATAACTGAAAGTCTGGTACTTAAATGTGCACCTGTGTGTCTGGGAAAGGTGGTGATGGAGATCAGAAAGTAAAGTGGCTGAGGACACATCAGAAGACCATCATGAAATTGATGATGATGATGATGATGGTGGTGGTGATGATGGTGGTGGGGGGGTGAGCGCAATGGTTGGATAGCTCTGACAAGAAATGGCTCTAAAGAAATCCAGGGCAGATACAGTGATTGATGTAGGAAAGTAGGGGCTGATGAAGCATCCCCGGGGCTAACAGCAGAAGGAAGTCATTAATTATCACCCTTGGCCTCAAGGTCTGGGGAAGGAGTAATTACCAGAACCCAGAGAAGGCAGTAGCTCTGAGAAAGGGCTATGTGACATTAGCGTGTGACCTTCAGCAGAAGACTGAAGCCTCTGCTGACCTGTTTACCCTGTTGAAAAAAACAGGGAAATAAATACTCTGACTTCCATCTGCTCTCCTTCTGTTGGACAGATAGCACATTGGTCATTCCCATCTGGAAGTCAGAAAGCAAAGAGCCTATGGATGAAGTCCCTATGGGTCTGCTTCCTGGGGTCCAGTTGGTAGTAATGGATGGATGGATGGATAGAGAGTCTTTCACTTCCTGTCCTAGACAACAAGATCCAGGTCTCCATGGATCCTGACCCACAATAAGTATTTAACAAATAATGGTGAAGGTAGAGAAGCCCATCTACTAGAGGAATGTATATGTGGAGAGGAAAACAGAATCTAGCTGGTGATGAAGGTAATGATGATGATGACGGTGGTGATGGTAGTGGTGAAGACAGCTTACCATTTATTTACCAGCTCCTACATGGTGACTCACTGTTCTAAGGACTTTCAAACTTCATACCAGCCCAATAAGATAGGGCAGTAGAGATTATTGGAAATTTGAAAGAATGTACCTGGAAATCAAATGCCAGAGTTGGCCTCTGCTTCCTCGGACCACCCCCAAAATGCAGAGTTTGGCAAAGCCCCTCATCCTCATGATGCATGTTATAATTATGTCTGAGTCTTTCTTCCTTATCCCTCTGTGAACTCTTTTAGCTAAGTTTGATGTCTGATGGTTGCTGGCGCTCAGAGGTTGGCAGTGTTTAGTAGAGTACCTGTCACTTAAGAATTCCTAAATTGGTGGTGATGGATGATGGGTGGATGGATGGATGGATGGATGGAGACTCTTTGTCTTCTTGTCCTAGACAGCAAATGTTCTCCATGGAGCCTGACCCATAATAGGCGTTTAGCAAATATTGATGAAGCATCAACACAGTGGCATTATGAGATTTCTGTTTTCTCTGGTGCACATTTCCTCACATCCAAACACAGACTGAAAAACATCCAAGATTTTCAAAGTTATTTGGTTTCCTGAAATTTCCCCAAGCCCAAACTCTGAGCTAAAAAGTGAGGATGTTTGTGCTACCTCTCTATGCTGCACATGGAAACCCACAGCCCAACATAGCTCAGAATTGCTAATCACCTTGGGATTGTTGTGTTAATAAGTGAAAATACAGAGAAACACAAACCTGTCTTACTGTTAATGTTAATTTTGGTCCCAAAAATGTTGCTAAAACATATTGCCGGGCCTGCCACAGATGTTCCTTCTCTCATACGTGAGCGATATTGGAAGTGAGAGGTGGAAGCTTTGACAGAATTTCTGTTGCTTCGATGATAACTGTGGTCAGGACTTTTTCCTGCCACTTGGGCCTGTCACTTTATCTGGTCGTTCCCCCTCGGCAGAGGTTCCCATTGGGGCTGGCATGTAATTCTATATATACTACCAAAGCCTGCTCAATAGACTGATAAAGGTAAGCAATTTAAAAAATAAGTTGAGCTGTGTCACTGTCTTGCCAACTCACTGCTAATTTCACTATATGCAGAATGTCTATAACGACCCACTTGGTAGAGTAGTAAGTACAGTCTCGGGTGGTTCCTTCCCGGAGCTCATTAGGGGGAGAGATGACATGGTAAGACACGAGGCTCTCCAGTTTGATACTGAGGTTTGTAACTAACCTGGATAGGAGGGATTTAGAGACATTTATCAGGACAGCACTCTGTTTTCTCATCTTGTCCTAGTTTATCCTCCTGGTGCAGTGGCTAGTTCTAAGAATAAGAAATGTGTCATGATTTAGAGTGATTACAAGGAGGAAACCCACCCAGCGTTTTGTGACTTCAAGGCATTTTCTTACTTCAGCAAAGGGGAGCAGGATAGACTGTGTGTTTGAGACCCCGGTGATATTACGGGGTCATGTCATTTGTGCTGGGAAGCTGTACCCCTCTGGGCAGGGAGAGATATTTTCTTTCTGTCTGAGAGTTTTCCTTTAAAATTCCTCTGCTGAGGCTGGGATCTGTGGTTGGGTCAGAGAAGAGAGGGACTCCTCTGTGGGGGTTGGGGAGAAATAACAGGGAGCCAGGGGACACTAAGAAGTTAGCCCCATGTCTGCTTTCAGAAAGCAGGCATGCAAGCACCTGTACCGGCCCCAGCAGACCTTGTGTTTTGTTGGTGCACCCCAGACCTCCAGAAGCAATGCAGTGGGGAAAAGGATGTGGGGAGGTGGAGAGACAGAGACAGTCCCAGGCCAGGGAACTCTTGAAGTGCAGTCTTAGTCAGTTCTCCATTACTGTAACAAGTACTTGAGAGAAATCAACTTAGAAAAGAGGAAAGGTTTATTTTGGCTCACGGTTTCAGAGGCTTCAATCCACGGTCAGTTGATCTGTTACTCTTGGGACTGTGGTGAGGCACTATAACATGGTGAGAGCAGGTGGCAGAGGAAGCCCTCACCTTCTAGTGGCCAGGAAGCCAAAAGAGAAAAGAGGAAGAGATTGGACATTAGGGAGAGAGAAAAGTCTGGGCACTTCCCACAATGATCTCACTTCCTCCTACTAGGCTCCACCTCTCAAAGTTACCACTTCCTCCTAGTGCCACAGGCTGGGGACCAGAATTTTACTGTATGAACCTTTCTGGGATACTTATTCAAACCATAGCAAGTGGCCTTGACCTCTTCTTTTCTTTTTTTTTAAATTAATCTCATCAAGCGGGAAAAGAAATATGAGCACCTCACTGTGGATGTTTGATACTGAACAAATAGCAGAGATGAGACACCTTCTGTCCTTGCTAGGCAGAGGGGGCAACTATATTTTGGACTCCAAAGCAAAACCAGATTTCCCAGAGCTCCAGCCTCTACTGCATCTCCACTGCAGTTGAATTCAGTGTCTGTCATTATCACTGCAGACCGTCGCTGCTACTGTATGGATTAGAGGACACTTGAGAGCTTCATGCTCTAAATAAAGATAAAGTAACTTTTATTATGCATCGAGTGTGGGAGAGGGACTTGGCCATATCCCCAGGATGAGCTCCATCAGTCTCTGCCCGGAGTCATAACGAGATCCTCCGATGAAGCTGCCTTTTCCCAAGGCTTTGGGAGCAGGCTGGAGTTCAAGTTGGGTAAACACCTTCCCAAATAATCACTCTTGCACCAAAGCTGTGCATTCCAGCCAACATGGAGAGTGCTCAGGATTGTTGGCCAGATTCAAGCCCAGGAGCTCCTGTTCCAGGAAGAATTGAATAATGCAGACAGGAACGGTTAAGCTCCTCATAGCGCGGTTCATCCAAAGCCCGCCTGGGGGACTGTGGGGGCCACCTCTCCACTCTTTCCTCTTTTAAATGCGCATGCAACGTTTCTGAACTATAGCTCAGACAAGAATCCACAGTCCGTCATGGAAAAACCGGGTCCTGGGGAGGGTCTGAGGACTGATCCCCTCCTTCACCACCATCCAAGGACTTCATTCCTTCTAAGATAAGACAGACACATGGAAACCCTCACAAGGAAAGGAGGAGCTGGCTTTGACGCCTCAACTTCCCTGCCTTTGCAGACAGAAGTCTTTTTAATTTTAACCCAAACCATGTCAGGGCCACCAGGTGTCAGGTGTGATAATGAAAAGTCAGTTTCTTTTGTAGATAAATAATACATGTGTAAGAATCTCATTCATAGAGGATGAGTGAAGCAAGACTCATGGACTAGAAAAGTATGTGATGTGATGGTTAATTTTATGTGTTAACTTGCCTAAAGCCATGGTACCCAGGGATTTATTCAAATGCATCTGGATGTTGCTGTGAAGGTAGTTTTTAGATTGGATTAACAATTGAGTCAGTACACTTTGAGTCAAGCAGATAGCACTCCATAATGTGGGTGGGCCTCATTCAATCAGATGAAGGCCTAAGGAAAGATAGACGTCCCCCAGGGAAAAAGGAATTCTGTCAGCAAACTGCCTTTGGACTTGAACTGCATTGACCCTTTTCTGAGTTTCCAGCCTGCCAGCTAACCCTAAAATCGCCAGCCTTTTAGTTCCTTAAGATCATCAATTTATCTATTATCTATGTATCTGTCATTGATCCATGTGTCTATCATCTATGCATGTAACATCTATACTTACCATTTATCCATTATCTATGTATCTATTATATAGCCATGTATCTATCACCTATGTATATACCTATCATATATATATATATATATATATATATCTTTCTATCATCTGCATGACACTGGTTCTGCTTCTCTGAAACACTCTGATTAATACAGGTAGAAACTAGGAAGAAGGATGTGCTGTCTGCACAGGCCAGGAGAGGACGAAAACGGCGAGTTTCCACTAGAGTAGCTGTTGTCATAATGACAACCTAATCAACACATGCTTTTTCTTTACCCAGCCTGAAGAGAGGGTGCCATGCTATGGGGCCCCAGCTTGCTCATTTACTTTGTGAAAAAATGTATTGCATGAGAAATAGCGTTCTATGGCTTGTCTTGCTCTGAGTAGAGACTGCCCTGAGAATGGGAAAATGAAATACTAGCCAAACACAGCCAGAAAAATCTCACGGCTGGAATTGCCACTGAGACCTGCTTTCTATAAGATCACCTGGCTCTAAAACCGGAAGGCCACAGAACAGCAGGTTGGAGACCAGAGGTGTTGGCGGGGGTGGGCGGGGAGAGGTCCTTCCTGAATCAATGGACAATGGCAGAGAACCAGGCGGCTCCTGGTTCACAGAGGCCTGAGTGAAAGTCCAGGGAAACTCATGGCCTTCCTATTGTTTTAAAGGTGCACTGGCCCATGGTTTGTAACAGGGCTCCAGCTTCATGAAGAGAAAGGTAACAGGTCATCTCCCCTCTGCTGTCACGAGCTGATGTTTCTGTCTCACCTTTAGATGAGCAAAACATTTGGCTTTCTCCTGGTTTCCATCTCCCGAGAAGCAGTGGTAACAGGCATGGAGCTGTTTTGACTGAAGTGTCTTTGGTGGTCCCTTTCTAATAAAGTGCTATATATTAGTGCCGAACAGTCTTTTTTTTTTTTTTTCTTGAGCACTAAAGTAATACCAGGACTCTCATCGCTCAAGAAACTGCTGAGTAAAACCTTCCAACAATGTGTCTCCCTGGTATTCCTTAACCCTATTGATAATGATAAAGTCTCATAAATCTAGGTAAATCTTTAATTACGCCTTCGGAACATGACGATATTATGACTGTGACATAGTCATAAAGGGCACATTCAAAATTAGCTCCGTATACATTTTATGAATATGTAAAAGGGTAGAGGTGGGCTAGAGTTATAAAGACCAAAAAAATATAGATTTTTTTTTCTTCATCGTTGTAATCATCTTTGAAGATAAAAATTGATTTCTTAAAAAACAAAAAGATAATTGTTAGGAAAAACTCCATTTCTTGACTTTTATGATTTTTTTTATTAAAATCCACAGCATTCAGCTTTGCTAAAGACCCTAATGCAGGTTACAAAACCTACAAGCTGAAATAGAGGGACATTACATTAGAGCATACATTAGAACACCTTTTGGCCTAAAAATCGTTCTTGCTGGTATTAAGCGCGTGAGAAATATTTGTAGGGAGGGGAGATTCTTTGCACAGCTTTTATAAAACACTAACAAATCCCTGTGTTTGTTCCCTTCCCTACAATCAGGGCGATTGCAGTTGGTCCTACCCCCACCCCTGCATTTGGTTAGTAGCCCCACACGATTTATTTTTATCTTCAGCCATGGCGTATATTTTTACTTGTGTGAATAATATGGAGAAAGATTAACTTCCTTTATTTTGCTAATTAAACTGCATTTTTCAAAACCTGGTGTGGTAGTAAGTGACAGGATTAACAAGGGCACTCGCAGAGTTTTGCTGTTGCCCTGATTAGATTAGATGCATTTGCAACGGGAGGTGGGAGCTGGTGAGTGGTTTCTGCAATGCGAGTGAATGCATGACCCTAGTTCATCACTCTGGCTTCGGAAAGAAGTCTTCCTTACCATCAGGAAAGCCGGACCAAGAGTGAAAATGGCATTAGCAAGAAGCTAAGCAAAAGGTCAATAGAGCAGAATGGGGGGGGGGGGGTAGAAATGCAATCCTTGGCTTTTTTTTTTTCTTTCTTTATTCCAAAGGGTGAAGAAGACTGCTCAGTTAGAGCTTTCAGGCTGAGCAGGGCAAGATGAACCTCTGAATTGTGTTCTCAGAGAGAAAGACACACTTCTCAATCTCTGAAGCTTAAAGGTGAAAATCTCATATTAAAAAGGGTCGGGGTGTTAGGAAGGGTTCTCTAAAGGGACAGAATCAACAGCAGATATTCATAGATAAATTCATATTTATAGGTATTTATAATCATTAATTATAAATTATATATTTATAATAGTTAATTATATTTATAATGATGATTAAAAAGAGGATTGATTGGCTCACACAACCAGAAGCTGGATAGATAGCCCCACAGTGGCCGTCTGCAGACTGGAGAACTGGGGGAACCAGGAACTGCTCAGTTAAGAAGCTGGAGCCTCAGAGCAAGAGGAACCAAGGATGTCACCCCAGTCTGGGACCCAACGCCTGGAAACTCCCTGGACAGTCAGTGGGCAGTGTCTGCTTTGGAAGATGGAAGGAGCTGCAGTCTGATGTCCTTCTGTTCAAGAAGAATTGAGCTTGCCTGCTGCTTCCTGTTCTTTGAACTTTTGTTCATCCAAGCCTCCAACCTATTGGCTGGTCCTGCCCACACCTAGGGTGGGCTTCCACTTCAGTGCTTTGTTCCACGTGCCAATCATTGACACACCCAGAAGCCTCTTGTTCCTAGGCAGTCTTCATCCAATCAAGCTGACCATTTCACATCGGCCATCAGGGTGGGGATGGGAAGGTAGTGCAAGGAAAGCTCCCCCTCCCCCTCTCCTGCCCGCTGCCACTCTGCAGATCTCCTCCCTCCGCGTGGGCAGACCCCTTTGGGCCTGTCCTGGTCTTCTCCCAGATCGGTCAGCCAAATCTCATCTTCAGGGCAGCCAGAGGCCAAACCAAGGGGACAAGTCAAGATCACTCCTTTCCTGTTCCCTGAAACCCTCTATTCCTCACCCCAGATTGCTCACCCCAGGAGACGGAAGTACAAGGAAGGGGAGATGCCAAGCCAACAGGAGAGGAAAACCACTGGAAAGGAGGGTGGTTTATCAAATTCTCTCTGGTGAACAGGGAAGCAGGAGGACACTGGCAGAGACAAAGCTCCGGAGAGGATCTCAGCAGAAGCTGGGCCCAGGTCTGGGCACCGTGAGCCCAGATAAGTCCAAGATCACTGTGTGTCTATTTGTGGTATTATCTGCATTGTCCCCTAATATCTGATCCTATAAACACACACTATTTTCTTTTTAATTAAGTTATAATTTGCAAACAGCAAAAGTCACATAAATGTAGAATTGGATGACTTTGGGCACATGCATACACGTGTGTAATCCACATCTCTATTCAGGTATAGAATATTCAGGTACAGAAAATCCCCCATGATTTTCCCAGTCAATGTCTGCCTTCGCACTCACCCAGGCCACCACTTTTCTGGTTCTGATCACTGTAAGTTAGCTTGGCTTATTATGAAATGTCACATAAATGAAATCTTAAAGAATATGATCTTGTGCCCTTCAATAGATGAATGGATAAAAAATGTGGCACATATACACAATGGAATATTACTCAGCAATAAAAGAGAATAAAATCATGGCATTTGAGGTAAATGGATGGAGTTAGAGAAGATAATGCTAAGTGAAGTTAGCCAATTGTAAATAACCAAATGCCAAATGTTTTCTCCAATATAAGGAGGCTGATTCATAGTGGGGTAGGGAGGGAGAGCATGGGAGGAATAGATGAACTCTAGGTAGGGCAGAGGGGTGGGAAGGGAAGGGAGGGGGAATGGGGTTACAAATGATGGTGGATTGTGCTGGATATTATTATCCAAAGTACATATATGAAGACACAAATTGGTGTGAATATACTTTGTATACAACCAGAGGTATGAAAAATTGTGCTCTATATGTGTAATATGAATTGTAATGCTTTCTGCTGTCATATATAAGCAAAAATAAAGAAAGAAAGAATATGATTTTGGTGTCCAAGTTCTTTCACTCAGCTCCATGTTTCTGATTCTCTGTTGAATCAATAATTATTCACTCATTTTTATTGCTGATTTGTATTTTAGTGTATGAATCTACCGTAATTTTTATCTGCTCTGCTTTTTTATAAAACTTCCTTTTTATTATTTTTATTTTTTTGGTGCTGGGGAATGGATCCCAGGGCTTTAAACATGTGAGACAAGCACTCTACCCACCATTGAGCTACATCTCCAGCCAATTGGTTCTACCTTTAATGAATGTCTGGGCTGTGTCCAGTTTGGGGTAATCATGAATAAAATTGCTTTGACCATTCTCGAACAAGTCTTGTGGGCATTTATTTTGAGTCCTCTTGGGAAATAGTTGTGTGGTTAATTCTATGAGAAACTACCAAATGGTTTTCCAAAGTGTTTGCACCATTTTACAGTTAGACAACCACATAGAAGATCTCTGAAATCTGCTTACTCTATCTCCTTATCAACATTTAACATGAGTCTTTTAAATTCTAAGCATTTGAATTTGAGTGTGAACACTCCCCAAATATGGTTTTCATCTGTAGTACCCTGATGACTACTGGCACTTACCACTTTTCCAGGCAATTTTTAGGCCTTTAAATATCTTCCTCTGTGAAGTATTTGTTTATATTTTGCCCCATTTTTGTTAAATTGAGTTATCTTCTTTTTATTGAACTCTTTGAGTTTCTTTTATTTTCTGAATACCAAACCTTTTTCTGACACCTAAATCTTTTATATCCATCTTTTCTTCTTTCACATCTTTAGTTGTGAATTATTTTATTTTGCTAGCAGGCATTGAACCCAGGGGTGCTTAACCATTGAGCAACATCCCCGGCCCTTTTTATTTTGAGACAGGGTCTCACTAAGTTTCTTAGGGCCTTGCTAAGTTGCTGAGGCTGGCTTTGAACTTGCAGTCCTCCTGCCTCAGCCTCCCGAGCCACTAGGATTATAGGTGTATGCCAACACACCCAGCCGTGTATTTTATTTTGTATTAACATCCAGTAGGATTGACTTCTTTTGGTGTATATTTCTTTGACTATTAAGACATATTGTGATTCATGTAATGACCCCTACAATCAAGACAGAATAGTTTCATTGCCTCAAAAATTCACTCATTGTTATTCTTTTGTACTCACTCGTTCCCCACCCATAACCCCTGGAAATCACTGATACATTCTCTATCACTATCTTTTTTGCTTATAATTGACACAAAATATTTGTACATATTTGGATCATGTACAGTCTGTCGGTTTTCTCTGCTATGATTTTCTATGTCACATCTAAGAAATGTTTGATGACCCAAAGGTCAATAAAATTCTCTTATGTTCATTTTTTAAAGCCTCATAATTCTAGCTTTTATTTTTAAAGCTGTAATTTATTAGAAAACGATTTTTATTTGTAATGTCAGGTAGAATATGAGCTATGTATTTTTTTGCAATGTGGATGTCACTTCATCTTAGCCTTATTTTCTGAATGTTGTCCTTTTTTCCATTGAATTGCCATGTAGTTTTTATCAAAAATAAGATGGATCAATCTATTTCTGGCCTCTATATTCTCTTCATTTCTTCTCTTTGTTTATTTTGCATCTATACACTCTCTCTCTTGATTACTGTAGTTTTATAGGCAGTCTTAAAACAAGGTTATTTGCTTTTAATATGGTCATTCTAGGTTCTTTATATAATATGAATTTAAGATTCCAATATTAATTATTCCAATATTAATTTTAAAAATATCTGTTGGAATTTTTATTTGGACGACATTTGGGATACAGGCTATCAAAACATTATTGCAATCTCCAATTCATGAACATAGTATATCTTTTCATTTACTTAGGTGTTTAGTTTTTCTAGGTGCTTTTTGTATTTATCAGTATAGAAGTCTTACACCTGTATCCTTGGGTATTTTTATTTTACCATACATAAGATATACCTGCATAATTATATACAAATGTAAAATTGTACATGTAGAAAAGTCAAAAAACTATACAATCAATAAGAAATAAGTGAATTTGGCAACATTACTAGAGATAAGCTCAACGCTGTAAATTTCCAAATTTGAGGAACAGTATCAACACAGACATCCACAACTCAACAAAACACAAACAGAATAAACACAGACATATCCAGACACAACAAAGGAAAACACAGACTGAATATTTATAATAATAAAAAAATCTCAAAGGCAGACAAACATAAAATAAAACAAACATGGAAGTATTGCTATACCTAAACATACCATTCAAAATGCAGGAAATCAAAGATAAAGAAAAAAAATCCCAATGCAGTCAAAAGAAAAAAGCACCTTAACTTTAGAGGAACCACATCTGACTTCTCAGAAACCATGCAAGCAAGAAGAGAATGGTGTGAAATATTTAAAGTGTTAATGAGAAAGATACCCACCAACCTAGAATTCTATACCCTACAAAATTGCCTTGTAACACTAAAGGAGAAATAGATTTCCTCAGGCAAGTAAAAATCAAAGATATTTGTTGTCAGTAGGTGTGCCTTGCAAGAAATGTTAAAAGTTCTTCAGAGCAGAAAAATCACAGAGGTGCGTCACTTGGATATACATAAGAAAGACAATGAGTGAAGAGAAAATAAAAGCTTATATTTTTCTCATTCTTAATAGATTCAGCAGATAAGAGTTCATTCAAAATAATAATAATAATAGCAACAATATATTTGATTACATGTATGTGCATGGGATTGAGGTAAATGACAGCCATGGTACAAGAGATGGGAGGGAGGAATTAGGAAGGAGGAACATTTTGTTATTTTAAGGTACTTGCACTATCCATGAAGCAGTATAGTGTTATTTGAAAGTGGACTTGGATTAGTTGTAAAGATATATTGAAAATGCTATGGCAACCAATTTAAAAAAGTAGAAAAAAAAGAATTGTATCTGATATGCTAAGAAGAGCAAGTGAAATCACATGATGTTCAATTAAAACCACTAAAAGCAGTAAGAGAGTGGAAGGCAAATTTGGGAACAGGAAAAAAGAGCAATGAATAAAAAACAATAACAAATATGGTCGATAGTAACCCAACACTCTCTATAATTACTTTGAATGTCCCATGTCTAAATGTGCCAATTAAAATACAGACATTGTCAGAGTGGATCAAAAAGTAAGATCCAAATACAGCTTTTCTATAAGAAAGCCACTTTAAACATAAAGACACTTACAATTGCCAGTAAACGGATGGAGCAAGACACACCATACTAACACTAAAAGAAAGAAAATGGGAGTAGTTACATTAATTTCAGACAGAGCAAATAAAGTTATTGGAGAGAAAGAAAAGTTGCATAATGAAAAAGGGGTCAATTTCATACATAATGATCCTTCATATGTATGAACCTAACAACAAAACATCAACATACATAAAGCAAAAGCTGATAGAATAAGAAAACAGATGAACCCATTTTTTTTTTGAAAGAAACTAAACCTAGTTTAATTGAAATATAATTGGCATACAATGAACACACATCTTAAGCAATCGAGAAGTTTTGACAATTGTGTACACCCAAGTATCACCACTCAACAAGATAGAAAACACTTTCATAGCTCTAAAATATTCCTCCCATTTTCTCCAGCCAACACCCACCTCTCTGAGATAGCCAGTATTCTGATTCTAGCACCATAAAAGAGTCGTGCCTTTTAATTTTTTTTTTTTGGACAAAATATATTTATTTTATTTATTTGTTTTTATGTGCTGCTGAGGATAGAACCTAGGGCCTCACATGTGCTAGGCAAGTGCTCTACTGCTGAGCTACAACCCCAGCCCTAGCATCAATTTTTTTTTTATTTCTTACATACATGACAATAGTGGAGTGCATTGCATTCATAATTATCCATTCACAGCACAATTTTTTGTAACTCTGTGTATAAAGTATGTTCATGCCAAATTATGCCATTACACATGAGCTCTCTTATATTTTTAAATAATATTTTAATATTTTTTTCATTTAATAATGAATCCATTATTATAACTGAAAATTTCAACACCCCTCTACTATAAATAGACAAACCCAACAATTCAAAAATCATACAGAACATAGGTATTTATGCATTTAAGTTTCCACTGATCAACTGTATGTCATTGACTTCTATAGAATACTCAATAACAACAGCACAATATACATTATTCTTGAGCTCAAATGGAATAGTCATCAAGACAAGTCATAGTAGGGACTACAAAACACACACTTTAACACACACCACTGCTGGGAATGCAAAATAGTCCAGTCATTTTGGAAGACTGTTTAGTGGCTTTTTACAAAACCATGCATACTCTCACTATACTATCAATTGCCTTTTTTGCAATTTACCCAAAGGAATTAAAAATGTATGTCCTCAACAATTCATGCACATGGATTTTCCCAGTAACTTTATTAATAATTGACAAAACTTGGAAGCAACCAAGATGTCCTTCAGTAGGTAAATGGATAAACTGTGGTACATCTAGATAATATGGAATATTTTTCAGGATTAAAATGAAGTCATGTGCTATGAGTGCTATGAGTCAAGCCATAGAGGAAATGTAAATGCATATTACTAAGTGAAGGCATTTTGTCTGAACAGGCTATATAATATATGATTTCAACTGCATATGACATTTTAGAAAAGGCAAACTTAAGACAATAAAAAAACTCAGTGATTGCCAGCGAATAACTGGTAATGAATAGGCAGAGAACAGAAGACTTTTAGGACAGTGAAACTATTTTGTTTGATACTGCAATGGTGGATACAACTAAACCCATAGAAAGTAGAAGACCAGAGTAAGCCCTAACATAAACTATGTTCTCTGGTGATAATGATGTATTATTGTAGGTGTATCAGTTGTAACAAATGCACCACTCTGGTGGGGGCTGTGGACAATGGAAAGGCTATGCATATGTTGGGGGGAGGAGTCATGTGAGAAATCTCTATACACTCTGCTCAGTTTTTCTGTAACTAAAACTACTCTAAAAAGAAAGTCTATAATAAAAGAAAAGACTAGTGATGAAGTGGACTTTCAAGTACTACATATTAAATTGTACTTTGAAGCAAATAAAATTAAAACAGTGTGGTATCAGTTAAAGAAGACAAACCAATTAAATAGAAGAAACTAACCCAAAAGAAGCCCGACATTGTGAAACGAACATGCTAGGTGCCCATTAAATATTTATTTAATACATAAATGTAGCTTAATATAATGTTTAAAATATCATTCCGTGACAATAAATAACAGAAGAATTAGTCCACGTATAAGTCTGAGGCAAATTGTAATTATTTAATTTTTAACGATGGATAAATTTGTCTTTCACCCTATAACATCCTCCCTGCACACACAGATGGATTAGTACATTACAAAATGACTTAAAAATATCAGTCTCCATGTGTGAATTAAATGTTAATGTTAAATCTAAAAATGAAGGTAGGCATCAAATAGATAAAAAAATTCAAAAGATTTGATACATAAAAATAAATACATACTGAATGTCAAATTGCTAAAAAAAAATACCCCAACATGTTTGACAAATGGATTTTTCTTGATAAGTTAAACAATTTAATTAGTAAATGACGTTTTGGCCGGGGCGGCGGGGGGGCGGGGGGGGGAATTAACAAACAGAATGGATAATGCTAGGTAGGGTGGCACAGGTTTGTAATGCCAGCAACTCAGGTAACTGAGACAGGAGAATCACAAGTTCAAGGCCAGTCTGAGAAACTTAGTGAGACCTTATCTCAAAGTAAAATTTTAGAAAGGTCTGGGGATATAGCTCACTACTAGCTCCTCTAGTGGTAGGGGGCACTTTCCTAGCAAGCATGAAACCCTGGGTTCAAACCGTAGTACTGTGGTGGCAGGGGTGGGGAGTTAAGCCCCAAAGAAATGGCCAAGGTTTTATAGTTAATCTCCTCTGACCAGAGCTTAGGATTTTGTGGGTAAACAGCAAGATCTAATGTGAGCACCATGAGTGGTACTGCTTTACTCGGGTAACTGCTTGCAGCAAGACCATGCTCCGTGCAGGGTCTGCCAGTCCTCCAACCCCAGTGCATCCGACTCTTCCTCCCATGGACTTCCCTCTTCTGCCTGCAGAAGTCCCTGGACAACACTTAAAAAAAAAATTCTTGTAAATTACAATATTTCCTCCCTTACCTACCGTCTAAAAAATATTAGAAGGAAAATTTCAGAAATAAGTAATTGATAAATTTTTAACTGTGTACATTTTGAGTAGCTTAATCAAATCTTGAGCCATCTTGCTCTGTTCTCCTAGGACTCTTCCCTGTGTCCAACGAATGCATTCTGTATAAACTACTTGCCCATTGTCAGGTCTTTTAGTCATCAGATTGACTGTCCTAGCATTACAGTGCCAATAGCCCCAAAGCACAAAAGTCATCCATATGATTATGAAAGGATTATAACCTCTGCAGCAATACTTTGATGAGTTAAAAATAAAGAGACAACAACTTCTGATTATAGTGTTCTTCCAAACTTCTTTTTTTGCAACAAACACATTTCAACTGTCAAAGATCCTTATACCCTCAGACGTCAATATTGGGTACTCTTGACTTTCAACCACCAACTTCATCTTGGCTTGGTGACCAGAAGCAGATGGTCCTCCTTCTGATGATATATAGCCTAATTCTATGTCACAATGCCCACATCCCAAGCTTTATCTCATCTCATGAGCACTCTGTACTATCTCACATCCTCCCAGGACTTTGAAGAATCAGTATAGTTTAACAGAAAATTTTGAAAAAGAGTTCAGTGAACATAATTTATATTATAGCATATTGTTTTAATTGTTCCATTTTTATTAGTTACTGTTATGAATGTTTTATTGCACCTAATTCATAAATTAATTTTGTCATCCGTGTGAATGTATAGGAGAAACCAATATATATGTGAGGTTTGGTTCGATCCATAGTTTTGGACACCCCTTGGGGTTCTTGGAATAAATCTCCCATGGATCAGAGGGTACTACTTGACTTATTTTGAATCAGATCATAATATTAAATGTTAGAAGGTACTGTGATATATTTTTTTTAATTTTTTAAAATTTGTTTTAATTAGTTACACATGACAGTACAATGACCCTGACATATCATACATTTGAATCAGATGGGATATAATATCTCATTTTTCTGAGTATACAGGTTGCAGAATTACATTGCTCATACAAGGATAGTAGAATGAAACAGACATTATTATTACTGTGTGTATAAATGTGATACATTTTTAATTGAAAAATAACACCCATTGCCATTTTTTCCTAAGTACAAAAAACAAAACAAATGAGAAATCATTGAGAAAAATTAGAAAAAAATAAGAAAATGTTTAACATTGTATAAAATAATTTTAAAAAATAACACTTTAAAAATTATTAATGGTGGCTGGGGGCAGTGGCCCATGCCTGCAATCCCAGCAGCTCGGGAGGCAGAGACAGGAGGATCACGAGTTCAAGCCAGCCTCAGCAATGGTGAGGCGCTTAGCAACTCAGTGAGACCCTGTCTCTAAATAAAATACAAAATAGGGCTGGGGGTGTAGCTGGGTGGTTGAGTGCCCCTGAGTTCAACCCCCAGTACCAAAAAAACAACCACTGTGTCAAATATTATCTTTATCCCCTATTGCAATTAATTGGCCATATTACCAATCATTAAAAAATGATTTTAAAAAAATATTAATAGTAATACCATAATATATTAAACACAGTCTTCCAGGAAATACATATACATGAAGGTGAGATACATATATGTATATATTTACACTTATTATATATGAATATATAATACATGTGTGTGAATATGTACAGTCCTTTTTGAAATGTGAAATTCCATTATATTATGCTGTTTTATAACTTTTTCAATTCATATATCATAAATACATTTTTCATTTTAAAAATAATTCCACTCTTCTGCATTTTAATAGCTAAACAGTATTTCAAGATTCATGCATTCTATGCATTTTTATTAATTCAATCATATTGGGCAGTTTGATTTTTTTTTCTAATTTTTCTACACATACAACACTGAAATACCTGTTGTTGTGATAAACATTTGTGAACATATATGATAATTTTTCTAGATAAATTTTTAGGTGAAGTATTGCTAGATCAAATATTACACATTATTTAGGTTTTTAATATATGCTGCCAAATTATCTTTAAAAATCTCTGTTAGATACCCATAAATCAATAGCTTTCCCATCTTCCAACAGTGATTATGCTAAGGACAAAATCACGAAAACCATCCCATTTACAATAGCCTCAAAAAATGAAATAAAATAAACTTGGGAATTAGTCTAACTAGGGAGGTAAAAGATCTCTACAATGAAAATTACAGAACACAGAAGAAAGAAATTGAAGAAGGCCTTAGAAGATGGAAAGACCCACCTTCTTGGATAGGTAATATTAATATTGTCAAAACAGCCATATTACCAAAAGCAATATACAGATTCAATGCATTCCCCATCAAAATACCAATGACATTCTTCACATAATTAGGGGAAAAAAACAACTTTAAATTCATTTGGAAGAATAAGAGACCCAAATAGCCAAAGCAATACTAGGCCATCGAAGTGAGGTAGAAGGCATCACAATACCTGATCTGAAATTATACTACAGAGCTTTAGTTAAAAAAAAAAATGAAAAAACGTCTTGGTACTGGCATTGAAATAGACCTGAAGACCAATGGAATAGAACAGAAGACACAGAGACAAACCTACATACTTACAGCCACCTGAAACTTGACAAAGATGGTCTTTTAAACAAATGGTGCTTGAAAAACTGGATCGTCATATGTAAAAGAATGTAGTTAGATTCCCTATCTCTTACCCAGCACAAAAGTCAAATCAAAGTATCATAACCCTTGCACCTCTGTAAGAAAACACAGGGTCAACACTCCATCATATTGATACTGGTACTGACCTTTAAAATTCAGTAAGTAAAACCGAGAATCAACAAGTGGGATGCCATCAAATTAGAAAGCTTCTGCACAGCAAAGGAAATGATTAAGATTGTGAAGAGAATCTTACAAAATGGGAGAAAATCTTTGCCAGCTGCTCCTCTGACAGGGGATTAATATCCAAAATATGTAAAAAACTCAAAAAACTTAACACCGAAAAATAAATAACCCAATCAATAAATGGGCAAAAGAACTAAAAAGAAACTTCTCAAAAGAAGAAACACATATGGCCAACAAATATATGAAAAAATAATATCGAACATCTCTAGCAATCAGGGAAATGCAAATCAAAACTATACTAAGATTTCATATCACTCCAATCAGAATGGAAATTATTTTTTTTTAAATTTTTTTTATTGGTTGTTCAAAACATTACACAGCTCATGATATATCATCTTCCATACATTTGATTCAATTGGGTTATGAACTCCCATTTTTTACCCCAAATACAAGTTGCAGAATCACATCGGTTACACATCCACATTTTTACACAATACCATATTAATGACTGTTGTATTCTGCTACCTTTCCTATCCCCTACTATCCCCCCTCCCCTTCCCTCTCATCTTCCCTCTCTACCCCATCTGCTGTTGTTTAATTCTCTCCCTTGTTTTTTTCCCCTTTCCCCTCACAAACTCTTATATGTAATTTTGTGTAACAATGAGGGTCTCCTTCCATTTCCATAGTTTCTCTTCTCTCTCCCTTTCTCTCCCCCCACTCGTCTCTGTTTAATGTTAATCTTTTCCTCATGCTCTTCTTCCCTGTTCTGATCTTAGTTGCTCTCTTTATATCAAAGAAGACATTTGGCATTTGTTTTTTAAGGATTGGCTAGCTTAACTTAGCATAATCTGCTCTAATGCCATCCATTTCCCTGCAAAATCCATGATTTTGTCATTTTTTAGTGCTGCGTAATACTCCATTGTGTATAAATGCCACAGTTTTTTAATCCATTCATCTATTGAAGGGCATCTAGGTTGATTCCAAAGTCTAGCTATTGTGAATTGTGCTGCTATGATCATTGATGTGGCAGTATCCCTATAGTATGCTCTTTTAAGGTCCTCAGGGAATAGACCGAGAAGGGTGATAGCTGGGTCAAATGGTGGTTCCATTCCCAGCTTTCCTAGGAATCTCCATACTGCTTTCCATATTGGCCGCACTAATTTGCAGTTCCACCAGCAATGTACAAGTGTACCCTTTTCCCCACATCCTCGCCAGCACTTATTGTTTCTTGACTTCATAATGGCTGCCAATCTTACTGGAGTGAGATGGTATCTTAGGGTGGTTTTGATTTGCATTTCTCTGACTGCTAGAGATGGTGAGCATTTTTTCATGTACTTGTTGATTGATTGTATGTCCTCCTCTGAGAAGTGTCTGTTCAGGTCCTTGGCCCATTTGTTGATAGGGTTGTTTGTTATCTTATTGTTTAATTTTTTGAGTTCTTTGTATATTCTGGATATTAGGGCTCTATCTGAAGTGTGAGGAGTAAAAATTTGTTCCCAGGATGTAGGTTCCCTATTTACCTCTCTTATCGTTTCTCTTGCTGAGAAAAAACTTTTTAGTTTAAGTAAGTCCCATTTGTTTATTCTTGTATTTAACTCTTGGGCTATGGGCGTCCTATTAAGGAATTTGGAGCCCGACCCCACAATATGTAGATCGGAGCCAACTTTTTCTTCTATCAGGTGCAGAGTCTCTGATTTGATATCTAGCTCCTTGATCCATTTTGAATTAACTTTTGTGCATGGCGAGAGAAAGGGGTTCAGCTTCATTTTGTTGCATATGGATTTCCAGTTTTCCCAGCACCATTTGTTGAAGATGCTATCCTTTCTCCATTGCATGCTTTTAGCGCCTTTATCAAATATAAGAAAGTTGTAATTTTGTGGATTGGTCTCTGTGTCCTCTATTCTGTACCATTGGTCCACCTGCCTGTTTTGGTACCAGTACCATGCTGTTTTTGTTACTATTGCTCTGTAGTACAGTTTGAAATCTGGTATCGCTATACCTCCCGATTCACACTTCCTGCTTAGAATTGCTTTTGCTATTCTGGGTCTTTTGTTTTTCCATATGAATTTCATGATAGCTTTATCTATTTCTACCAGAAATGCCGTTGGGATTTTGATTGGCATTGCGTTGAACCTGTAGAGAACTTTGGGTAATATCGCCATTTTCATGATGTTGGTTCTGCCTATCCATGAACAGGGTACATTTTTCCATCTTCTAAGATCTTCTTCTATCTCTCTCTTTAGGGTTCTGTAGTTTTCATTGTATAAATCTTTCACCTCTTTTGTTAGGTTGATTCCCGAGTATTTTATTTTTTTTGAGGATATTGTGAATGGGGTGGTTTTCCTCATTTCCCAGAATGGAAATTATTAAAGACAAAAATAATAATAAATTCTTGTGAGGGTATAGGGGAAAAGATACACTTGTACACATTGTTGGTGGGACTGCAGACTCGTGCAACCACTCTGGAAAGTAGTATGAAGATTTCTCAAAAAACAGGGAATGGAACCACCAAATAACCCAGCTATCCCACTCCTTGGTATTTGTCTAAAAAAATCAAAATCAGTATACTTTAGTGATACAGCCACCTTAATGTTTACAGCAGTACAATTCACAGTAGACAAATTATGGAACCAGCCCAGATGCCCATCAGTAAATGAATGCATTAAGTGTGGTATAGGTGCAAAACAGAGTTTTACTCAGCCATAAAGAAGAATAAAATGATGGCAGAATATTATGTCAAGTAAAGTGGAGAACATCATGCTAAGTGAGATAACCCAGGCTCAGAAAATCCAGGGTCAAATATTTTCTCTCCTATGTCGAAGCTGGAACAGAATAAGAAAAATAAGGAGGGGAGGATCAGATATCACAAAGATACAGGGAAGATCAATAAAACAGAAGAAGAGATGGAGAGGGAGGGAGGAGGGACAGGAAAGGGGGGAAATGCAAAATGAATTTTTTAAAATCATGCTATGTGCATAAATAAATATATCACAGGTAATCTCACCTGTATGTGTAAGTAGAAAGCACCAACCAAAAACAAATAAATAGATGCGCGAAAGGAAGGTCAGTAGAGGAAGGAGAATAGGGGGAAGAAAGAGTGGAGGGAAGATGGAAAAACATGAGCTGAAGTCAAATTCCATGCCTGTATAACTTTGTCAGGATGAAGCTCACCACTATGTATAATGTCTAATGAAAAAGGGAAAACAAACCATGTTCATCTCATGTTAAGCCAGAAGAATATTTCTAAAGCCAGTGCCTATGATTAAAAGACTGTTTCCTCTCATATGTGGAAGTTAGACCAAAATAAGGAAAACAAGGAATAAGTGCTAGGGGTGGAAATTCCATGAAATTAAAAGAGAGATCAATAGAGTAGAGGAAGGCCAGTTAGAATTAGAGCAAATTATATCCAATGTTTCCATCATTATGTCAACATGAACCACAACGTTAGGCAACTAAAATAAACAAATAGAAAGGAAAGATAATCAATGGGCAACTCATTGTCATATGGCACCAAAAAAAAATAATAGAAATATATTCCAACTAAATTATAGGAGATAAGAATGAAACACAATATATGACAAAAGACTAAGTATTCCTAAAGAAGAGAATGCCTACCATCAAAATTGCCCCCAGTACATCTTTTAAGAAAATGCAGTATTAGAGATTGGTATTCCATAATTAATTTATTTATGCAATTATTAGGATGCTGTTTATTGAGCTATTACTCTGTGCAATAACAATGCTAGGATACAGGGGTGTAGTAGACACCAAACTAGTTCCAAATTCCCACACTCAAATGAGCATTCTAGAGCTGATTTTTAAGAAGCATAAAAATCATGAAAATTCTAGATCATTAGAAGATGATCAGTGTTACAGACATGAAATAGGGTAGAGAGGACTCACTGTATGGTGGGTGGCAAGTGGGCAGTTGCAATTGAAGATGGATGGTTAAAGGAAGCCCCCTGGAGAAGGGGCCTTAAAGGAGGTAAGGATCCAGCCGTGCAACTAACTGGGGAAAGGCATTCTAGAGAGAGGGAACAGCCTTATGAATGTGATTGGCATGTTCACAGATCCACAAAGAAACCAGTGTGGCCAAGGAGAAGTAAGGGGGCAGGGAGAGGGAAAGGTGGGAGGAGAGCAGATAGGGGCCAGAGCCTAGAGCCATGTAGGTATGGGCTTTTACTTAGAGAGAAATGGGAACCAGGGAGGATTTTCAGCAGATCTGATTGAGACTTGTTTGAGCAGATCACTGTATGCAAAACGGCAGTAGATAGCCCAGAAAGCCACCTCTGCACTCTTTCTCAAGTAGTGCGAGGCTTTATAGAACATCTTATATGAAAGTGCATCTAAACACAAGTCCTATCGTCAGCCCCTGGGGATGCTCACACTGCATGAAGATCCACTAAAGAAACAGCAAAGGGAGATGAATGGTGAACTCTCCAGTATTTGGGTAAATCCAAACACACTTGTGGAGTGAAATGAAAGGTAAAAGTATTGTTCAAACCAAGTGTTATGGTTTAGATACGAGATGTCCCCCAAAAGCTCACGTGTGAGACGACATGAGAATGTTCAGAGGTGAAATAATTCAATGAGGGGAGCAGCAACCTCATTAGTGGATCAATCCACTGATGTGGATTCACTGGGTGGTAACCATAGGCAGTTTGGTGTGAGGACACAGATCACTGGGGCATGCATTTGGGGGTTTATATTTCGTCACTGGTGAGCAGAGCTCCCTCAGCTTTCTGGTTACCATGTCCTGGGCTGATTTCCTCCGCCACGATGTCCTGTTTCTTCTCATGCCCAGAGTTGTGGCATCAGCCGACCATGGACCGAACCTCTGAAACTGTGAGCCAAATTGGACTTTCCTCCCCTTGTCAGGTCTTTTGGTCACAGTGACACAAAGCTGACTCAAACACCAACCAACTTTCTATTCTTTCTTCCTGTTTTCCTTCCCTTCTTCTTTCTTTCTCTCCTATGACTTGGAAGTGGGTTGTGAGGGAAAATGCACAATTTAAATTGTGTAAATTAAATATGTCAAATATATCACTCTGCTCTAGCGAATTTCGTTCCTGCCAGTAACTCCTTACACTTACCCCAATCATAGGTAGAATGCATGGGGTTTATTATTTTTTTAATTTATTTATTTATTTTAATTAGGTATATATGACAGCAGAATGCATTTTGATTCATTGTACATGATATAGAATCCCACCATATGTGCAGTCATCCATGTACCTAAGGTAATGACGTCCATCTCATTACACCATCTGTCCCCATGCACCCTCCCCACCTCCCCTCCCCTTTGCACAATCAAAGTTCCTCCTTTTTTCCCATGCCTCCCCCTTCCTGTTATGGATCAGCATCCACTTATCAGAGAGAACATTCGGCCTTTGGTTTTTTGGGATTGGCTTACTTCACTTAGCATGATATTCTCCAACTCCATCCATTTACCTTCAAATGCCATAATTTTATTCTCTTTTAATGCTGAGTAATATTCCAGTGTGTGTGTGTGTGTGTATGTATGTGGATATATATATATATATATATATATCACAGTTTCTTTATTCATTCATCAATTGAAGCATCTAGGTTGCTTCCTCAGTCTAGCTATTATGAATTGAGCTGCTATGAACATTGATGTGGCTGCATTACTGTAATATGCTCATTTTAAGTCCTTTGGGTATAGAGCAAGGAGTGGGATAGCTGGGTCAAATGGTGGTTCCAGTCCAAGTTTTCTAAGGAATCTCCATACTGCTTTCCAGATTGGTTTATTATTACTTTTTAATCTTTGGTAGTTAGTAGGCAAAATGTTGTAATAGGCAATGCTTGATTGCTAGTATGAAAGAAGAGTTTTCCCAGCCTCTTGGCTGGCTGGCTGTGCCTCTGTCCTGTGCAGTCTTTCCTGTACTTGGCAGGCCTAGAAGGCTGCACAGGAGCTCCACACATTGCCTGGTCCCCCACCTAGGGCTGCACTGTGCACTGTCTTCTCTGCCTGGCAGTCACCACCTCCTCCAGGATGAGACAGGAGCCCTCCCTTCCTCACCCAGCCCAGCTCCCCAGGAGCTGCACAGCCCCCCTGGGATGCACTCAGCACACACAGTGAACAGGAGCTTTGGGAGTGGATTTTGTCACTATAAGGCCTCCAGGCTGCTCTGAGCATGGGATTTGGAAGCTCCTGCCCACACGGGGCCGCCGTGCTTCCCAGACTGTGTAGCTCCATCCTGCAGAGGTTTTGGAAGTGGGCTGGCAAAGAGCCACCCGCAGAGTTTGCTTGCTGATTGTCCCTGAACACAATCGTCTTTTCCCAGCTATTACTCATGGAACCGCCACTATTCACCATGTTTTGGGCTGAGCGTCTCACATTTGCTCCCTCATGTAATTCTCACAATAAGCCCACGATGCAGAAATTGTTATGATTGATCGTTTACACGTGTGAAAACAGTGGCTCAGAGCATTTTGGGAACTCCCAGCTAGTATGGGAAAGCTTCCTTCCCTGCCCCTTCTTTGCGGCTCTTGACACAGCTGACGGTACATCTGCGTTCACTCCAAGCCTCCCCTCCCCCCCACCCCGACATCATTGATTCATCTCCCTTCTCCTGAAGCGCCCTGAGACACTGGCCATCGATGTCGTCTGGAACTCAGGCTGGGAGGACCCAGGGCGCCCTTCTCGCTGCAGGTCTGGTCACAGCAACTTTCACCTCTTCCTTCCTGTCCCCAGCACAGGCTCTGGGCTGAGCCTACCTGACCAGGGAGCCGTGTATTGCATTGAGGGCCAACTGGGAGTCTGCCATTCATTTCTAACATACTGCTGCCCAGTCCAAGAAAAGGATGACTGCCAGGCCCTCCCCCTTGAGGCCAACTCAAGCCAAAACAGGGACTCCTGCCTCTCCCCACACACCCACCCACCCACAGAACTGCCAGCTTCTCCCTCGCTCCTGAGCTCTTAGATCCTACTCCACTGACCCTTGCTTAACTGATAAAAATAAGACTTTCTTTACAGAAAACATTGCTGGACAAACTGAAAAGTCTCTACCTTGGAAATAGTGTTGACATGGCTCTAAAGACATAACTAGAGTTATGTTCTGTTCTTTGGCAAATTCTACAGATACCTGGATGGATGAAAGGATGGATATATAAAAGGATGGATGGATAGATGGGTAAAAGGATGGATGGATGGATGGATGGATGGATGGATAAATGGATGGATAGATGGATGGATGGGTAAAAGAATGGATGAATAGATGGATAAAATGATGGATGGATGAATGAATTTTCTTCAGTGAACAAATATCAACATGGAAAGAAACATCAAAAGTATGTCTTTTGGGGAGAAGAAGGAAGGTTCTGGAAAGTGTGGGCCTTGGTCTCCATCATCTTTAGAGCTCCACCATCACCATTCTGGAAGAAGCAACATGTCCTTCAACTTTCCTATATTTCCTTCTCTAGTGAGGGCATGAGGGCATAGAAAGGATTGTAACTGCAGCAAGAATCCTTCAAGTTATCCTTTAAAAACAGAAAGAGTCATTTTGGTAATGGTAGCTATCAGTTCTGAAATAGGAAGGACTCATTCAATGGTATTTAATCTTGTGACATCTTTAAATTTCAGTGAGCATTTATTTAACACAGACACAATAGCTATGGTGTGAGAGAATCTTACCTCTCTTTGGAGAAGATTTTTAAACAAGGACACATCTATTCTTTTTGGATTTTGAGGGCTTGGAGGGGCGTAAGTCATTAGGATAACCTCTGTGAGCTGTTCCCATGTTCTGGTGTTAAAAAAATAACATTGGGAAAAATTTTTATGTTTCTTTTTAAATTCTTTTAAACATTTGAAACATTTACCAACATTAATTTTCTTTCAAAATTGCCTTTAAGACTAGTAGGGAAGAACAAGGGGGGGGGGGAGTCAAATCGAAAACTCCCAACATAAACCTGGGGCAGGAGCAGACCATTATTGCTGGTGCCTGTCTTCAGCCATAGAATCATTAACATGAAATACCTTTTGATGAATGCATTGAAAAAAAAGTGATTATATATTAAAGTATAAAAGTCTCTTCCCGCATCATTTAAATTACTTTACAATCCTGATTAAAATAACAGAACATTATAGCTTGCTTAGCTAAACATTATATTTCCAAATCCATTTCCAATTGTTTCCCTTCAATTTGAACAATTTTTGAGCAATTTTATTGCTATTCATACCTGCTTGATTTTTTTATTAGAAATTAAAGTACACACGTTTTTATCAATGTTGCGAAGTACTGCAGTGCTTAACTCTTTTTATGCCATTCAGAACCTGCAAACCTCAGGAAGAAGAATCATTTTTTTCTCTTTTTTTCTTCCAGAGCTTCAAGGGGCTTAGAAAAAAAAAAAATCAAATCAGAAGGGCCAAGAGGTCATCTGAACAATTTCTGAATTTACTTAAGGGGAAACTGAGACTCATAGAGGAGAAATGAACTTCTTTAATGTCACAATAGAATTTCATGATTTTTTTCCCACCTTGAGTCAAGTCTCCGGGTTTATTACCCAGGCATCTTTTGACCCTAAGAAACTGCCCTTCTCAAAACCTCAAAAGAAGAATAGGTTGGCCAACTGGAGAGAGGAGTTTCTGACGGAATTGCTTCTGTGGTTTCAAATACCTGGCCCTTGTTAATGCTCCAGTTTAGTTCGGTGGTGAAGGAAAGAATCATTTTAACAGATATCTAAACAGCATTTGGACAAAACATCTAGACCTATAAAATAGTACAGGAGACACCTTATCTTGATGTCAAGACAAGCCATGGAGTAATTCTCTGCCTTTGCTCATAATAGACTCCTTCTGGGTCCCTCTCACAGCTGTACCCCTAGAGCCACACCCAGAGCGGCACACAGGGAATGTGCTCAAGAGCTCTTCTAAATGCATGAATATAGGTAAACCAGCTTCATCGTATGGGACTCCTGGATTTCAAACAGTAGAAAAAGACTCGGGTTAACACAAGGAGGCCCAGGGCCAGGGAAGGGAATCAACACAAGGGTCGAAGGAAGGAACCTCAAAGAACGTCCTCTGTATTATGTTGTCCATGACATAGGCTCAAAAACATCTTTGCACTTGTTTTCTCCTCTTGAAATCAAGAAGTTTCCCCTTCTTTGTCTGGTTAATCCTTACTTATCCTTGGGAATTCCATTCAAATATCTCAGGGTATCCCTTCCTGACACCAGACAAACGGGCCCCCTCTGCTCTAGGCTAACTAGGTGCCAGCCTGGTTAGGTGGGAAGGTAGACCAGAAACCCACAAGGAGAACTGCTGCATAGCCAGCCGTGGCTAGCAAAGGCTCACTTCTGCAGCAGCAGAGATCCGGGTCGTGCCAAGGACCAGCCAGTGGCAGAGGCAATTTTTTTGATAAGTTCAAGGTGCCTTTCTCCACCAAGAGGTTTTCTCTATGCCTCATGCTATTTCATGAGCCCCAGCAAGGCTTAGAACCCATTCCGTGAGATTCTAGGGGTTAAGTCCTCAAGTGGGAATATGGTATTCAACTTGTTAGGAGACTAGATCTAAGCAGTAAGTGAAAAGGTTCCATCAAGAACTACATAATTCACAAAACTCTTCTCAACTCAGAAGCCCACAGACATTTTCTTCTATGAGAAACATCAACAAAGTTACAGATACATAATTTGAAAGCAAACAACCTTAAGTAATGTGCCATTCTAGTTAGGCCTAAATTCACATTTAAAAATATTATTCAACTAATTAAAACGGAATTAAAATGAATACAATGTTAACTGTGTCTACTGTTTAGCATAAAAAGTTGTTAAATATATCATACTCCGCGTTCCTAACTGGAGGCAGATTTTAGCAATGTTTAATTGTAAGAAATAGCCATGTACTACTTAATTGCATAACTAGGTGGGACATAAAAATCACAATTACATGAATTATATTAAGTAAAATATGTTAAAATAGTTTGTTTTTCGATGGTGGAATTTTATGGACACTATAATGAAACAGAAGTACATTTTTAATTACCTAATTATTGCTATTTTCAAAGTCCATTTACACCATAATTGTTCCTGTTTTCATAGTCCAAAGAGTCCTTGACAGAGAGACTCAGTAGGATCTAAACCAAGGATTCATTCTTCAAACAACTCCTGCTTGTGGGTCCCCTCCTACCTTTAAAAATCTATCCCATCAGTATTCATCATGTATTCAGTAGGCAATTATGTGTACGAATTTGCTGGGTATAATAGAGGAATATAGAGATGAGGGAATCAGTATTATTATGTCAGTCCTCAGACAACTTATAGAAACAAGATCTACTGTAACAAGAGAAAACGAAAAACGTGGTCAGGAATCCGAGTCCCACCTGCTCACCTTAAAGTCAGCAGACAGAAGGATGCGTGTGGGCTGCTGGGCTGGGGGAACAGGTAAGATGGTGACAGCTGGGGGCAGATGCAGAAATGAGGAAGCGGACAGCCGTGGGGACTTGAGAGGAGGTATGGTGTGAGCCAGACCTGGGAGCCGGGAGGACAATGCCAACAGAGAACAGAAGATGAGGCTGGTATCAGAAATAGATCAGGGGGAAGATCTTGTAAGTGAAAAACTACATGTTGGATCTAGACTGATAATTTTTAAGGTTATGGGAAGAAACACATCCATGTGGATGGGTGAATGCTAGGTGTGAGTTTTCTCAACAGATCAAGATTTTTAAAAATGGTTTTCCCCTCTTTTTAATCTTGAGAAAGCTTGCAAACTTCTGTGTGTGTGTGTGTGTGTGTGTGTGTTCTTTTTGGGGGGAGACACAACTACAGGTAAGGTAGGAAAACTTTGAGGTGAAATATTAGGGGAGCTTCTCACCACAAGTATTGAGGTAGAATGATCGTTAAAAAAGCAATGAGCTCTGCACATATGTCACCAGGGAAATGCAGATTAAAATGGCAATGAGCCACTAGGCACAGTAGCACACACCTATAATCCTAGCAGCTCTGGAGGCTGAGGCAGGAGGATTGGGAGTTCAAAGCCAGCCTCAGCAACTTAGTGAGGTCCTAAGCAACTCAGCTGTAAATAAAATACTAAAAAGGGCTTGGGATGTGGCTCAGTGGTTAAGCACCCCTGGGTTCAATGGGTCACTATTATACACCCATTAGGCTGACCAAAATCCATAACACTGACAACCCCAAATCTCAGTAAGGATGTGGAGCAACAAGTATATTTATTCATTGCTGTTGGGAATACAAAACAAATGGTCCAGTCACTTTGCAAGAGAGTCTGGTGGTTTCTTATAAAACCAAGCAAACACTTACCATACAACCCTGCAATCGAGACCCTTAGAATTTGCCTAAAGGAACTTAAAACAAACATTAACACACACACACACACACACACACAAAACAAAACAAAACAAAACAAAAAAACCTTCACAGAGATACTTACAGCAGCTTTACTCATAATTGCCAAAAATTGAAAGGAACCATGATGTCCCTCAGTAGGTAAATGGATAAACAAACTGTGGTACATGGAGACAATGGAATGTTATCTAGGGATAAAATGAAATAATCTATCAAACCATTAAAAAAAAAAGTCAAGTTCCTATTACTAGGTGAAAGGAGCCAATCTGAAAAGTATGATTCCAACTACATGTGACATTCTGAAAAAAGGTGACACTATGGAGACAGTCCAAAGATCAGTGGTTGCCGGAAGTCACGGGTAGAGCAAGGGATGAGTAGACAGAGCCCACGGATTTTTAGATGGGTGTTCTTTGTGCTGTAAAACACTATCATGGTAGGGCATGTCGTTATACGTTTGTCCAAAGTGACAGAACGCACAACACCAAGACTGAGCCCTGATGTAAACTATGTTCCCAGGGTTAAAATGATGTGTCATCAATTGTTAGAAATGTATCACCCTATGGGAGAGATTCCTAGTGGGAGAAGGTGTTCAAACGTGGGGACAGGAGCAATGGGAAATCTCTGTAACTTCTCCGTTTTCTGTGAACCTAAAACTCACCTAAAAATTCACTATTTAAAAATAAATGACAGAGGATAGAAGCAAATTAGATTTCTTTTTATTTATTTGTTCTTTTTAGTTATACCCAAATGACAGTCAAATCTGTTTTGACATAATAATAAAAGCAGGGAATATATCATGTTCTAGTTCAGATCCCAGGGCCTCTCCTTTCTCTTCCCTGTCCCCACCGCCTGCTCCCTTCCCTCTGTTGATCTTTCTGCCATTTACCCACAGTTATTTTTTAAATTAATTTCTTGTGGATATACTCAATGGTGAGATTCACTGTGGTATATTCATGTGTGTAGATAGGAAAGTTATGTCAGATTGATTCCATTGTCTTTCCTTCCCCCCCCCCACCCCCGTCCTTCCTCTCAAGCCCCATTGACTACTCCACTGAACTTCTGTTCCCAGCCTGACCCTTTTGTGTGTTAGCTCCCACATCATTTCAGTGAAAACACTCAACCTTTGGTTTTGGGGAACTGGCTTATTTCACTTAGCATGACAGTCTCCAGATCCATCCATTTACCAGTTATGACTGAGTAATGCTCAGTTGTGTATATATCCCACGTTTTCTTTATCTATTCATCTGTTGAAGCACACCTAGGTTGGCTCCATAGCTTAGCTCTTTTGTGTGAATCGTGCTGCTACAAACCATCGATGTGGCTGTGTCCCTATGGTTTGCTGATTTAAATCACTTGAATATATACTGAGAAGTGGAATAACTGGGTCAAATGGTAGTTCCATTTCTAGTTTTTTGGAGGAATCTTTGTACTCCAGAGAGGTTGCACCAATCTGCAGTGCCACCAACAATGTATAAGTGTTCCTTCCCCCCCCCCACATCCTCGACATCATTTATTGTTACTTATATTCTTGATAATTGCCATTCTGATTGGAGTAAGATAAAATATCATAAGTGACAGAATGAAATTTAACCCTTATGTCTCACCCTACACAAAACTCAACTCAAAGTGGATCAAAGACCTAGGAATGAGACCAGAAACCCTGCACCTGCTAGAAGAAAATGTAGGCCCAACACTCCAACATAGTGGCTTTTAAGGAAGAACTGACATCCTTAACAAGACTCCTAAAGTGCAAGAAGTAAAATAAAAAATCAGTAAGTGAGATGTCATAAATTAAAAATCTTCTGTATAGCAAAGAAAATAATCAAGAATGTAAAGAGAAAGCCAACCGAATGAGAGGAAATCTTTGCCACTTGAACCTCAGATAGGACATTTATATACAGGATGTACAAAGAACTCAAAAAACTTAACACCCCCCCAAAAAAAATAACACAATCAAGAAATGGGCAAAGGAACTGAACAGATACTTCACAGAAGAAATATGAGTGGTCAGCAAATCACATTAAAAGAATGGGCTCTCTCTCTCTACAGTGACCCCTTCTCTGCTCCTGCAGTTTAAGTACCTTTGAGAAAAGTCTTTGAATTGCAGTCTTTTTTTATTTTTAGAAAGATTTTATTTATTGTTTAATTTTTACTTCTCCATCCTGTTTTTCCTTCGGGCCTGGGATGGTTAACGTGTATTGAGCACCACTGTTTGATCAACACTGGAGATCCCTGAGCCAGGAGACCAGCCCTCCTCATCTTCAGACCAAATGGAGCTGAACAAACTAAAGTGAGTTTTGCAATGTCTGGTTGGTTGTTCCAAATCTTTTGAAAGCTCTCTGAGTTCCTTCCATCAGTCATGTCACCAAGTTCCTCTTCCTGTCAGGAAGATGGGTCCAAGCCCCAGAGAGCCATCCTGTTGTGACAGATCACTGAATTCTCAGCTGATGTGACTTCAGAGGAGCTACAAGAGGTGACTCTGCCCCATATCAGGTTTTTTGTTTTTTGGTTGTTTTTTTTTTTTTCTCAAGATGTGAGCTAAGTGGAGTGTGAGGGCAGATGAAGAAAGACGAAACACAGTGTTCCATGGAACAGAGCTAAGAAAAGGAAGGCAACCTTGGGTTCACACATGGATGAGCCATTTCCCTTCAGTTGCGTGATTCTTTTCACTCTAACATCCCAGCGGTAAGGATATGTGTGTTCCAAAGTCTCGTCTTTATTTCCTGCACACAAGTCAGGCATCACAGGTGCAGAAGCCATCCTGCGTTGCAGAAATTGCACAGAGCATGGGGAAATGACAATTTTTTAAAAGATGGCACATACCCAAACATGGGTACAGAAATTTAAAAATTCATTTGGTTGTCTAGGATTTCCAACATGGTTGTTGGAAGTATTTCCTAAATAATAGTCATTTGTATATCACATTTAGAATTTTGGTTGTATCCATATCACTATTAATATTTACTCATATTTTTATCATTAACAGGGGTCAGAATTTTAGTTAAATTTACTCACAAAGGAACATTGCTATCATTAAATAGGAGATCAGAATCATCCACCACAAATGGTGCACCATAAAAAGAATTCAATGAAAACATAGCTGTTAAATTTTTAGAAGTATCTGTCCATACAGCCCCTAAAATAAATTTTATCCAACATCAATGGTATAAGTATATGCAAGAAATATCAAAAATAGAATTAAATGGGAGCTTTAAAATTTAAAACTCTGAAGATTGTGGGTTAATCACAAAATGAAAGGATATTTTTTACATAAGTAGAAATCTTTATGGATAAGGCTTTAATATCTTTCCTTTCTATGTGTATTCTAAAATAAACTATATCAATGTTTTGTGTAAAAAAAAACTATGTAAGCAGAATATTCATGATGGGCTCAGCTCAATGGATGATCCTAAAGGCAGCTTAGAATCAAACATACTTTATATATACCATGCTTTATACGTTTATACATTTTCATATCTAGAATGTTGTCACCTGGAATCAGTAATTGAAATTTAACTCAAATATCAGCCTCTGACTTTTCAGCATCACCTAAACATCCTCATTAGTACAAGTAATTATATCATTAGGTTGAGTTAATATTTTGTGATTAACTAATTAATTATATTTGAGAGTTTAAGCACATATTGTGACACTCAAAAGGTGCTAAATTCTTGAACCTGAGATCCATCAATCAGCAGTCTTCAGATTATCTCAGAGAAACTACCACACACATAGACATATGTATTCCCCCCACAAAAGAACTCAAACTAAATTGTCATGAATACCTTTTATTTACAGAATCTAGAGTCAAGGTGGTTATTTTGATTTCTTAAAAAGAAATTACAAAGAAAAATTTCAAAGAAAAATCATGACATTCTCAAAGACAAATTTTAAATGCAATTTGTTATCCTTCACATTATATATGAGCATATACATCTAATCATCAAATCATCCTTAAACATTTTAAATTATCAGGAGCCAGACACTGAGGCTCTTGCCTATAGTAATAGCTACTTGGGAGACGGAGGCAGGAAGATCACTTGAGCCCAGCAGTTTGAGGCCAACCTGGGCAACATCGTGAGATTCCCTATCTCAAAAAAAAAAAAAAAAAAAAAAAAAAATATATATATATATATATTCCTCACTCTGCCAGAATATTCAAGAAATTTAAGAAGTTTAGGGAAGCATCCAGCACCGGACCACCTCTGTGTGTGCAGCTGGAGTTAAGGGCAGAGAAAGAAAATGCAGAGTTCTCTAAGGCAGAGGAACAGCGAGGGCAAGGACCAAAGGTGGAACTAGTGAACTATCTTTAAGGAACAGGAAGGAATCCAGTAAGGCCGCCGTGTGGCGAGCAGTGAAACAAGGAAGAGATTGCTAAGTCATGAGCGTTGAGAGGATTGCAGGGCATCCACAGAACAATCATGCACTTCAGTTGCAACACCAATATCATGAAGATATTGTAAGAACAAGGATGTCATGATCTAACTTCCTTTTTTAAAAACAAAACTTCATTTTTTAGAACAGATTTGGATTCAAAGAAAAACAGAGCAGAAGGTACAGAAATTTCCTAGATATGATCTGGCTTCCATACATGCACCCCTTAAGGTTATCAGCAGCCCTGAGCACAGTGGTGCACTTGTTACAAAAATCGACACATCAGTATCACCCAAAGTCCGAAGTCTGCATGCGGATTCACTCTTGGTGATGTCATTCTATAGGTTTGGTAAAATGCATAATGACACAAATGCACCGTTGGTATTCTACCAAGAAATGTCACTGGTCTCAAAATACTTCAGGTTTTGCTATTTGTCTCTCCTTTTCCCCTAACCCTGGCAAACACTGATCTTCTTACCATCTCCACAGTTTTACCTTTTCCAGAATGTCCTATAGTTGGAATCATACAGTATGTAAAGTATACAACTGTGAACTCCTAAGGTGTAACAGGAGGAAATCCAGATGATCCAGGTTTGGAGATAATTTTTTAGATCCAACACCAAAGATATGATCCATAAGAGAAAGAATTGATAAGTGGAACATCATTAACATTTAAACTTTTCTGCTCTGCAAAAGGCACTGTCAAGAGGATGAAAAGATAAGTCACAGACTGGGAGAAAATATTTGCACTTATATATCTAATAAAAGACTATCATCCAAAATACATGAAGAACTCAAAAAAACTCAACAAGAGAAAAAACAATTCGACTAAAAAAAAAAATGGGTCAAAGACCTTAATAGACATCTCACCACAAAGACATACAGATGGTAAATAATACATCTTCTGAAAAGATGTTCCACATTCAATGTCATCAGAGAAATGCAAATTAAAATGGTAATAACTTACCACTAACCCCTGTGTGAATGGCCAGTATCTCAAAAACTAACAACACAAAGCTTAGGTGAGGATGTGGAACAACAGGAGCTCACGGCTAGTGGAAATGCAACACGATCCAGCCACTTTGGAAGACAGTTTGGTGGTGTCTTACAAAACTGAACATATCCATACCATACCATCTAGCAGTCAGACTCCTTGGCATTTACCCTAAGGAGTCGAAAACTTATATTCACATAAAAAGCTGCACACAGATGTTTATAGTAGCTTTATTCACAATTGCCAAAACTTGGAAATAATCAAGGTGTCCTTCAGTAGATGAATTGATGGACTATGGTATATCCAGACAATGGAATATTACTCAGGGCTAAAAACAAATGAGCTACCAAATAAGAAAAAGGCATGGAAAAAAAAAAACTTACATGCATACTACTAAGTGAAAAAAGCCCCTCTGAGAGGGAATACATACTGTATGTTTCTAATTTACCTTTGGCATATATTATGATATTGTTTATAAAGTTTCATGGTCCATTGGGAATTTCAGTCCCCGGTGCTCGAGATTTGGGCGCTACAATCCTGCAGAATTGCTAATTTTTCTCTTAATTGTAGTCATCACCACACTGAGGATGTCAGAAACTCCTTACTTCTGCAGAAGCATGTTTATGCCAGCATGTCAGTAGGGATGCAGCAGAGAGCAAGAGGAGCCAATTTTCAGGCTCCAAAGATGTAAGTAAAGTTCTTCAAAGCTGACAGTAAGGACTTTGTCCCTTCTGCAATAATTACAGAATCATTTACATATTGAACATCAGAAATGTATTAGTTCTCTGCTCGTGGATAAGACACTTCCATATTTACTGGGAAGAGAAAGGAACTAAAAGAGTAGTGTCTTGACATGTGATCGCTATATCATAGAAGGGATGACCAACAACTGTGAATAATAAAGTCCTCAATCTAAAGAGCTCAACACAACAGAAGTTTAGTTTTCTTAATTAGTTTAATCGGAGTTGTAAGGTTAGCTGTGGGGGAGCTACATCTTGTATTGCTCAGGAACGTAGCCTCTCTCCCCATTGGAACTTTACCCTCTTTTAGAGAAATACAGGCCAATGAAATTTCTGCATTGATGCAAATGTTCTATACCTCTCTGTCCAGTATGGTAGCCACTAAGGACGCACGAGTATGGAGCACTGGAAATGTGACTCGTGTGACTGTAGAACTGAATTTTTGGTTTACTTTTTTTTAAAGAAGAAAAGAAATGGGGTCCTTTATTATTTTGTTTCAAGATTTACTTTATAGTATTTAAATACACTTAAAGTAATTAAGACAGTGATATTAGCAAATGAATAGCTAAGGGATCAATGGAACACAATAAAAATAGAAAGACCCTCAGTTGATCATTGAAAAGGGTGCCCATGCCAAGATACACAGATAGTGGAGGAAACAGTCTTTTCAACAAATGGTACTAGAACAACTGGACACCTGAATGAAATAAAAATGGAGAAAGAGATTTTAGAGAGACAGTGGAAATGTTGGGTTTATATGCTATTTTTTGTAAAATGGATCACTGATGCTTTAAAGCATCAGCTACAACTTCAGAAGGCAGGAATTGAGGCCCAGAAATATTAAATAAAAAGACCATTATCACGTAGAAAGGACATACTAAAGGTGAGGTTCAAACACAGTTATCTGAAATCCAAAAGTTGCCCCAAGATGGTACAGAACCCTAACTAAAGGAAGGATGAATAGATGATAAATGAAGTATATATATATATATATATGTGTGTGTGTGTGTGTGTGTGTGTGTGTGTGTATGTATAATGTCCTCTCCAAGTTCAATTTCATGTTTTATTTTCATTTTATTGTTTTGGGGGAAGGAAAGGAATCGTAAGTACATGGGACTATGACATTTTCTTATCTCTCATGTTCATTTAATTTAAATTAAGTTGGATTTAAATAGCCACATGTGACTAGTGGCTAGAACCTTAGCAACCTCTCTTTTCAACTAGCAAATTAGGAAACAGAATGTTCATGGGGAAGGTGTTGAAGGGACCAATCATAAGGAGCCTCATTTCATTTCCTTTTACTTTCCATTGGCTAAAACTGAATCACATGATCACACCTACTTGCAAAGGAGGCTGGGATATGTAATCCAGCTGTGTGCCCAGAAGGATGAGGGATAGGCTATGGGTGACCCTGTGGCTGTGTCTATGATTCTAGGAGTGAAAGTTCAGTGAAGGCAACTATAGAAAACAGCAGGAAGTCCACCAAAATAAGTTACAGAAGAACAGCACAGAAGCTAAATTAGTTTGAGTGCCTAATTGCAAAAGTTTATTATTTCTAGTAGTAATAAGGTTAAGATTAGAGCGATGTGTGTGCACAGTCATGGATAGTCATTCAACATCTATCACATGCCTACCCAGTATCAGTTATGATGCCAGGCACCCTTCTCCATAGATTATTTTAATTTAATGTGCCAGGTATAGTCTTTAGAGATAAGGAAACATAAGATACAAAGGAAACACAGGAAGAGGACACTGAATTCTTCCAGCAGTGAGTAAAGGATGGATTTAGGAACAGGTTTCTAACATGTGAGTGTGTGTGTGTGTGTGTGTGTGTGCGCACGCGCACGTGCGCTTGCGCAGGCACACAATAAACACATACCCTGAGTAGCACATTTTTGAGACACAGGAATGTCAAGGAATGGGTGATAAATGCCTTCAAACCAAAATTAACAAGGAACAGATGTCATAACTCCAACATGAATGTACAGTTCTCCTTATGTTATATTGGTTGCTGACCTGAATCCCCCGAAGGGCTCATCCGTGTGTGAATTCATCAGATATTAGATACATCTCACGTTCCCTCCACAGAATCGCCATGATTTCATCCTGAGATTAGCTGAATGCACTGAATAGAAACCCAGGTACCTCCTCTGATATCCCTTGGAACTATTTCTCCAACTTTCTTTTCTTTTGGGGTGGGGGGTAACCAGGGATTGAACTCAAGGGCCCTTGACCACTGAGCCACATCCTCAGCCCTATTTTGTATTTTCTTAGCGACAGGGTCTCGCTAAGTTGCTTAGCACCTCACTTTTGCTGAGGCTGCCTTGGAACTTGAGATCCTCCTGCCTCAGCCTCCTGAGCCACTGGGATTACAGGCCTGTACCACCGCACCCAGCTTTCCTTTTCTTATTGTCCTTTCCTTCTTCCTTATTTGTAGTGAGTTATTCACACATCTACTCCTTAACACAAAACTGGGTGTCTGTTCTTTGGCTTCAGTGTCTGTGGATTTACTACCTTGGCTCTGACATGGTGTTTTGACCCTTTAACTAATGATGGACTTCTTTGTGTCTTGACCCTCTCTCACACAGAGTTCTTTCATTTTATTTCCAATAACGGCATCCTGATTTCCTTGTGAAGGATTCTCCTCTCCCTATTTCCCCAGCTCTTGGTAAGACTCAAAGCTCAAGGACCAAGAATGGAGCTCTGGATACAAGTCAGGGCAGTCAGCCTCTCTCTCCTCCACGACTTCACAACTGGGAGACAAGGATGTGAAGTCAGAAGTGGTTGGAGCTCCTGCTCCCCCGACAGTGGACACGGTTGAGTTGACTGGACCCGGGAGGTCCCTCAATTCTAATGTAGTTTTAGTCAGGGTCTTCACCTTCCCTATCAATTATTTGAGCCTCTGGGAGATTTCCCACAAATTTTCTCCATCTCTAGCTAGGCTTTAGGAATTCCAATTTATAGAATGCACATCTGTAAGCACATATGGAACATGTTACTAATGAACGTCACATAAGACCAAACGCAAAATCCCTCTTTATGGGCTTGTATAATCTGTTTTACATGAAAGCAAAATGAAACACATCCAGTGTATATTGGAGTCACAGTGGGAATGGACTTAGTCAAAAGCATCTGTCCAGATGTTATTTTCAAGAGTTGGAGATATTTTCATCTTGGCTCTTGAGACACAAAGAGACAAGCAGGAGTGAGACCTGGGACCTAACCTTCCTAGGTTGAAGGAAACCTTCAGAACCTCTGGAGTAATATCCAGGTTCTCACCTTTCTACCCCTCAGGCTCCTCCTGTCCCTCTAATAGCAACCTGACTATCAGGGTATTTTTAACACTAAACGCTTTCTCCTGTTGACTGGTGCTATGGCAGGGGTGGGGGGAAGATTGATCCTTTTCTAAAACTTCTGCAGAGATCAGCCTAGGGATTTCTTTCAGAGGAGGTACTCAGGAAATATTAGCTGAATTGAATGTAGTTGATTTGAATTATTGAATCCAGGTAAGTGGCTTTGGTAAGTCCATTAGCTTTGCCCTGGGAATCTCGGCTCCTGTCCTACTCCATTTCTATTTGGCCAGATTAATGTGACAGAGAGTGATTCGGTAGTCTCCCTTACTCACTTCAGAGGGCTGGAAATGAGATGTGAAAATGACAGCAAGGAGACATGTCAATAATACTCATGTGAGGTCACGGTGGGAGAATCTCCTGCTGCCTGCCCAACCTTCCAAGAGCAAAGCCGTCAAGGCCACTTCCGTAGATCTCACGAGAAGCACCTGACTCAAGGTGACCATGATGCTCTGAAGGCTGGCTTCTGGGATTTCCATGGAGAGGGCATTAGAAATTCAATGTCCCCGTCACCTTCCGGGAAGGGCCACTCCCCTGGGACATCTGAGCCTGCAGATTGGTCCTCTGTCCATCTCACCAAGCTGAATTTGTCATTGGTATATATTTAAAAATTAGGGTCAACCGATAAAATAATAATCCCGGAAGGTTTGTCAACTCATAAAATATTAAGCCTTGAAGGTTTATTTGACACGGAATGGCTCTCAGGTGCATATCTCCTCCCAGGTAGGTCCCTGGATGATGAACTCTAATTTGACTTTTTATAAGGGGTGTGTGTCTGTGTGTGTGTGTGTGTCTGTAAGAAAGAAAAAGAAAATTAAATACATGGTGTACATTTGAAAAGCCACCAAGACGAGAAAAAAAAAAGTAGGTATATATTTAGCTGACTGTTCTGTGGAGTGTTTTTTTTTTCTTCTTCTTCTTCTTCTTTTTGAAAAACTCCAGTACAAGTGTTCAAGCCAAGTAGGAGCCTTTCACTCTGGTTATTTATTTATTTTGCTCTCTCCTTTGGAAAGCGATGCACATGTATTATGAAAAGCAAATATTATACTCTTTATTGTCAAACAAAGTTTATAAGGTTCATGTGTCAATGATGAGGCCAAGGACCTCACACAGAAAGTTTCCTGTCCTGGAAGAATTTCTCATGAAATATAAAATATGGGAAATGAGGAGAGCCCTCACTGCCAGAAAATGGAATCGGCTCCCTCCTGATGGCACCCATGGGGTTGGATGAGCTCAGGGCTTGACTGTCCTGGTTTGTGAAGGCGGGGGGGACCTCTGCTCTGTAAGCAAGCGTGGAGGCCTCCTCCGGGGGAAGGACCACAGTGGAAGTTGAAGGGTATTTACTTAGAGGAGCCTGCTTGTGTCCAACTCCATACAGTTCTGACATCCAGATGCATGAGGCAACGGGCCTTTGGGGACATGGGAAGTGGAAGCAAGGTGATGACAAATGAAAGGCATTCTTTGGCCTTGGAGCACGCAGGCATGGAATCCGGTAGGAGTACAGTTACTATTTACAGGAAACTGGCACAGCGTTATAACTTTTCCTAGACAGGTTGGTGCCATTGTGTTCCGGCACCATGAAAAGCATTAAATAAGGCTTAGCATTTGTCTAAACCATGCTGTATGTGCTATACTTTCTGATATGTATTGCTTTCTCTGACTGGGATTTTCACTAAAGGCTCTCCCTGGGGAGTAGAGAGCAGGAGTTATAGTCAACCATGGTTAATTTGCGCTTTGTGCTTTGTTTATCCAAACCATATGTCTAGATGGTTGTAATTCTGTGTCATTGGCTGTGTAATGCTCTCTGTGCTAAGAGATCTGTAAATAGCAACAGCTCGATGCATAATCACGTTGGCATTCTGAAGGGGGTAAGAGGGAATTTCAAGTGACGTTTGTTGTAGAGACAACCATTCCAAGGGGGTCTCCATCCATGTCTTCCAAGTCGTGATCCCTTCAGCTTTGGTCAAGCAAGTCCCTGTGAACAGGATGGGTCTTCCCAGGAGCCAGATATGGTGGGTCAATGCCACCTCCGATGCTATTTCCCTGGCCTTAGGGCTAATGAACTCTCCAGGTATTGATGCAGGTGGTTGCTATTTAGCAGCACCAGTGAACACTTTCATGTACAGAAGAGAGATCTGGTTATTTTAGTGCTGGAAAAAGTTAAAAGCAAAATAACAAGGTGAATCCACCTCAGTGGTCTTTTATAGCTTTGTCACTGGAAATTTGTACTTAATTCATCAACTGTCAATCAAGAAAAGTCATTGTGCCCGAGGGCTGGAAGTGATGAAGTCCAGAATTTCTTAAACAGCTAACTACAAGCTGTGATGAAGACACAGAAGTTTCAGTTTCCATGAAAAGGTGCCATGCTGTTACGGAGCACCCCAGGATCAGCTTTTGACCTCTGCAGTGTGCTAGCTGGAGGCTGGAGAGCGGGTGAGGCTGGGCCCGTGAGTTACAGCAAACTCCACCTCACCCTGTCTTAGTCCACTTCCTAAAAGTGTAAAGAGGGCTTTAAAAAAAATATTCCTCTCTCAGGCAAATGGTGTCATTCTTTAGGAGTGAGACCACCTTCGCTCAGATAACCCTGGAGGGCAACCATTGGAGTGTCCTGAATCACATCCATAGTCACCCTGCCCCAGAGTCACCCTCAGACATGGGGATGGTAAATGCATCTACCTCTTAGGGGTTTTGGAGAAGGAAGGTTGCAATCTGTGACCAACCCTATTGGGGTGAGCTGAATGTATTTCCCCCACCTGTGCCAGAGATATGACCCTTCCTTAGTCATTTTCATCAGAGAAGACTTCCAAAGGCTTCTCTCATCTCAGTGACTAATTCTCTTTATTAGGATTTCCACCACTGTCCCATTCTTTAATCTATTTTGCTCCTATCTCCTTACAGTCTTCCTCAATTTGGCTTTAGAAAGGTCCACATGCTGTCCCCAATTCTTCACCTCCTTTAACCTTTGACCCAGCCATGGCTTCAGTGCTGAGTTGGAACAGTCATGTGTTAGAGCCTTGGTCCACAGAGGGGCAGTGTTGGGAGGTGCTGTGGACCTTTAAGAGGTGGGGCCTAGCGGGGAGGTACTCAGGTCACTGGGGACACACTCTCAGATGGGATTGTGGGAATTCCATTTCTCTTTGTTCTGGTTGGAGATGTGACCATTTCCTCTTACACTCATGACAGCCGTAAGGTGCCACCATGGGCCACCCTCATCAGAGAGCAAATCCATGGGGGTCAGTCAGTCTTGGTCCTTGACCTCTAAAACTGTGATCTAAATAAATTTCTCTTTACTTCATAAGGAGCTTGTGTCTATTTCTTACAGGAATGCAAAGCTAACTAATATAAACCCACTTCTTTTATCACTACAACAGAATTGCTCCTACCGACGCCTCTAAACCTTCTGTCCTATCTCAGCCTCCTCATGTGAGTGCCAAACACGAGTCGACATCTCTGCTCAGATCCCTGGAAGTGAGACGACCATGTGGCACCACTTACTCAGGGCAGTCTCAATTCACATTTATTGTCCTGGCACAAGTAGTCACAGAACCTATTTCATTCTCAAAGTCCTCTTATCCAATGAATTTTAAAGTCAAATATCTATGGACCAACAGTAGCCAACCATGGTTTGTCTAATATCTTCCTCCCTTTCTCCTTTCCCTCCCTCCCTCATTTTCATTCTACTTGACCTCTCCTCCTTCCTTCCTTTCTTTCCTTCCTTTTCTCTGCTCTTGTTGTGTCAAACTAGCCCTTACAAATACATTTTCAATGTGGTTTGGTCATATGATGACCTACCCAGGGTCGGATTCCGTATAAAAAGGGGCATTGAGTCAAAGTGGGTCAAGAACATTCATACCCAACAATTTTGCTGATGCTATTTGGGGAAGAAAAAAAAAAAAACCATTTTCCCACTGGAAATGCTAAGCTGGCACAATATAAGTTGAGTGGCTGGACCAACTTTGCCGTGGTACTTATGGAGAGCTAACCAGAACGTGAAGGCAACAGGGAGAAAACAGAGTTTAGAGTGGAAAGATGGGGAAGGGAGGAGGGAAAGAAGGGAGAGGTGTCTGATGCTAAGTTGAGTACCTGGGTCTGGAAGCCAGTCCTACCTCTGGACTTTCCGTTACATACACCAAAGTTCTTCCTTTGTACTTGGGAGAACTGGAGGTAGGGTTTCTGTCACTTAATGACTAGAGAACCTGGATCCACACAGCCATGTCTTACATTCAACTCTGAGGAGTCCTATCCCAGTTGTCCCCAAATCTACTTCTACTACAGCCTTCAAATCTCAGCCATCCTCCAGTTTCTTCTTGTCACACTGGGAATCATCCGTGGTATCTCCCTTTCTCTAATCCATCACTAAATTTTACTCATTCTGTCACTAATATTTATCCAGATTCAGTGACCACCTCTCCCTTCAGCAAGTCTGTCAAAGCATGGTCTCTCCCAGGGACAATCTGACACACCCCTAACTGGTTCCCTGCCACCACTCTCACACCCTACAACATTTTCCATGCAACATCTAGAGCCGCCTTTTTAAATTTCAAATACACTCATGGGCACATGACCATACTTCTCCTGGAGAGCTGGAAGGAGAATAGAGGGAGTCCAACAATGCCTAGAAAATAAGCAAGCATTCTTGAAGCTCTCCTGAATCCTGATTTCACCAATGAACTCTATTAGAGACAGTATGGCTTCCCGGAACAGATGAGTTTTAGTCCTGTTATTATTTGCTTTATTTTGTTTTTGATTAGAAGCTGAGGGCCAAACTTTCTTCGTTTAGTTATTTGAACCATGGAGATTACTAGCTCTTTTTATAGGCAGAATGCAGAGAGTGGTGCTCATGTAAATGAAGATGTTTACTGATCTTATTGATACACTGAGAAGGGCCTGCACAGAGGCATCTTGCATAGAACAGTGACTGCCAGGTCATCTGTAGGCTTCAGTGATTGGCGTATCCTGAGGAACCTTCCTAGAAGCAAGTGCTCTCCAGAAACGGGCACCAACAGCCTTACCACTCTAATTTCAGATCCTAACCGCTCTCCATCTCCTCTTTCCACAAAAAGACCGTGGGATTCCACATTTGGCATCAAAATTGGGTCAAGTGACATTAGTCCTACTTGATTGGGAAGCTGTCTGTATCCAGTGGTTTTTGGAAAGGGGAGGAAAGAACAGTATTACTGAAGTAGATTCAAGAAGGGTAAATTCAGAGGGGACCCATGACATGTTCTGGGAAGAGGAGATTAAAAATTGCAAGGGAATGGATTCACCTCGACCCACAAATCTACTGGAATTACAATTCAACATTTTCTTTGAAATAAACAAAAATGAATATGTTGTGTAAAGCATTAATAAAATAAGTAAAGCTTGAACAAACAAAAAGATTAGAAACATTTTTCACAAACAGACATCAAAACAGACTCTAAAACTACAATGATTAAAATAGAGTGGTACTGCACTAGGTAGGAAGAAGATAGAGGAATTTAGTTGTAGTTGGAGGGTTTTTCAGATCTCTAGGGGAAATGACAAGAGGCCAATCATGCACTATTAATAGTTTAATAGTGAGATTATTCCTTACTGCTTCATATCACATCCTAAAATAAATTTCAGGTTGATTAAAAGTTTTAAAATTCCAATACAAAAGAATTAGAAGGAAATGTAGGTGCATGGCTATCTGATTTGATGCAGGGAAATCTTTAATTACAGAAAACTAAAATGTTATAAAACGGGCTATAGGGAAACTCAAATCTTCTGCCACAGCAACATCTAAGGGCAAATGACAAACAGAAAAGAAAAAAAAAAGGCAAGATATGTAACCAAAGGGTTTATATTTTTAATGTTCTGAAATGTCAGCGTGGACAAAAGAGATGATTAGGAAATTCACAAAAGAAGTACTAAAGGCAAAAAATATGAAAAGTGTTTAACTTTGCAAGCTGTCAAAGATGTGCAAACTGAAACAATAGTGAAACACGATTTTTTTTCAGCTGTTACATTGACAGTTTAAAAAAAGAAAAAAAGATGGTCTCGAGGGTGAAAAAATGGGGCACCGGTGGCCGGCTGGCATGAGCTTAAATAGATGCAACCTTTCCAGAGGGTAGCTTGGCAAAATTGTTTAAAACCTGCATAGCCCACTTACACCGCGATTCTTCTTCTAGGAATTTATCCTTAGAAAATAATCATAAATAACTGCAGAAATTTATTTAAAAGATGTTCCCTGGAAGGTTGTTTATAAGAGCAAAAAATTAAAAACAAAATAAATGTCTGACAATATGGAACTGCTTAAATAAATTATGGTGCATTATAATCCACGGTCATAAAAAAAAATCATACTGCAAACTATTTAGTGACTCTGGAAAAGGCTCCACAATATATAGTTTAAGTGAAAAAAAAAAAAGTTGTAAAAAAAAATTCCGTACAATGTGGTCTCATTTTTTTTGTCTTTTAAAATGTATGTATGTAAATATATGCATAGAAAAAGACTTTAAGAGGATAACCAAAAAGTTATCAGTGATTATCTCTGGGTAGCAAGGGTATTGGTGATTTTCATTATTTCTCAAATATTCTGCAATAAAAATGTATTATTTTTGTAACAAGCTTCTTAAAAACATTAACTTTTATTTAAATTCTGCACAGAAGTCGGGTCTCAAAATCTTGCTCTCTAGAAGCCTTTTTACGGAGAAATTCTTGCAGGCAGAGGCAGAGTGGGATAAATGATCCAACCTAACCCAATTGAGATCCGAGAGGACCAGCTACTTTCCAGAATCTACCACTCTGAAGTCCCTATCACTACTCTGCCTCCCATTTCTGTGTCTTTTCTGAGTCGTGAGATGGGAAAGGAATGTAGATTGAAAATAAGGATGATGATGTTCGTAGTAATGAATATAAAATCATACTGAGAGAGACACCTGACATTTGCAAAGCAGAGATCATTGTTTCATGGGTATCATCTCATTTCATCCTCACAACAATGCTTTGACAAAGGAATTATTACCTGCAATTTGTAGAGGTACAAACTGACAATGGTGGTACAAACTGACTCTGGATGGTGATCCAGAGTCCCAGCTCTCGGGAGTCCAGAGGGAATTCCAAACCCAAAAGAGTCTGATTCCTGGGTCTATCTCATGGACGAGGGAGGTGCAGGAGCATCTCTCCAAAGCCACACACCCCAACCCCGACTTCACCACCCAGGCCTCAGTTTTCTTTGTGATTCAGCCTCGTATTATGTAGCCTGACTCCGGTGTGAAAGATTTGTGGCAATTGCATGATGTATGAGGTGCCATTTGTAAAAATATTATTTAGTGTAAAACATGATGTTTTTTCTCCTGATTTACAAGTTGGATTTATAAATCTGCACTTCTCACTATCTGAGTTATATATCTTGCCTCTGATTTATAAAACTTGCCTGTAAATCTTCCCAGCAAAGTTTTGATTCAGAAATCATTATTTTAAGAATTAGATTTAGTTAAAACATTCAACTGCTTTATCGGGGAGGCAAAGCATTTACATAACTCCACGCGGGGCTTACAGATCCTACAGCAGCTTTACAGGTCGTGCCCAGGAATTCCTAAAGAAAATGTTTTGATTTAAGAGCATTCACTTCACACTTTAGCAACAACTGACTGATTTACACAGCTGAAGCCATACAATAATGATCCGTTTTATAAAATCCCACTTTTCTCTAACTCCAGACCCTGATTTATATGCCCTGATTGGGTTTTCTGTAATGCCATCTCCATCACAGGTTCGTCCATCCCAGGACTGATCACAGGGGAAAAGCCCAGGAGTCGGGGATGATCAAAATCAAGAGCAGTACCTCCTCCTTCTTGGCCTTGCTCCCTTATTCCAAGAGAACCAAAGCGTGTTACTCCATCCTCCTGAGCCATAGGCAGCTAAGCTCGGGGGAGGGACTGGAAGATGCCATAGACTTGCTCCCCTCTGTCTTTGTTGCTTAAATGAACAGGAGTTTGAATTTGGGTAGAAGAAAATGGCTAGTCCAGAGAGTTGAGGATTTTTTTTTTTTTTTTAAGTACTGGAGATTGAACCCAGGGGTGCTTTACCACTGATCCACATCCCCAGGCTGTTTTTATTTTTGATTTTGAAACAGGGTCTTGCTAAGTTGCTCAGGGCCTCTCTAAGTTGCTGAGGCTGACTCTGAACTCACGACGCTCCTGCCTCAGCCTCTCAAGCCACTGGGATTACAGGCGTGCACTACCGTGTCCAACTTGAGGACATATTTGATAATTGCTGGCTGAAAAAAATCAAGGAATAAATGAACATTTTCTTTTCTTTTAAGAGCAGAGGCCAACAAGCAGTCACTCGGCAGCACAAACAATAGAGATGGTGGCGGAGTGTGTTAGCTTTGTGTTCCTGTGACAAAATACCTGAGATAAACAACTTATAGAGAGAAAAGGTTGATTTGGGCCCACGATTTCAGAGGTTTCAGTCCATGGTTGCTTTGAGCTTGCCTACCCAGATTATGCATCCTTCTCTTTTCAAGGTAATCCTAAAGTTTCAATTTTAATGTTAAATTCCTTAAAAATCAATCTTATATAAGCTTAACTAATAATAGCACACTATGCACATTTTAAATGCACAGAAAAATGGCATTTGACCAAAGTAGACACCCATGCAACCATCATCACGTCTCCATAGGAAGTTCCCTCTTTCTCCTTGAATTCATTTTCCTCCCTCCCACCCCACTGTCAGTTAACAGCCAATCTTGTCTCTATTCCTACAAGTAAGTTTTCCTTGTTCTGGAGTTTAATATAAATAAAATCACACAGAAGGCGTGCTTTTCCCGTCCAATTTCTTTCACTCAACATATTGTCTGTGGAGAATTATCTGTGTTGTTGTGTGTGTTCCTATTTTCTTTTTTATGACCGAGTAGTATTCCATGGAATAAATGTGTCCTCTGTGAGTAGACATTTGAGTTGGTTCCAGATTTGAACTATTATGAATAAAGCTGCTAGGAACATTCCTGGACAAGTCTTTTTATAGTCATATGTTTTCCTTTCTCTTGGGCATAGTACAGAAATGGAATTGCTGAGTCATTTGGTAAGTGTATGCTTAACTTTACACAAAGCTGCCAAACAGTTTTCAAAGTGATTGCGCCACTTTACACCCCCATCCCCCAGTCATAGATGAGAGTTCCAGCTGCTCAAACTCCTCATCAATGTGTTGCAGAACTGAAAAAAAAAAAAAAAAAAAAGCCCATCATTTTAGTCATTTAGAGATGAGGTAGTATCTCATCCTGATTTGTATTTTCCTAATAATTAATGGTGTTCAGCATCATTTTATGGGTTTTGTGAACTTTAAGAAAAGTTGAACCTCCACAAAGGTCCCCCCAAGTGACTAACTAAGCCTAAATTTAAAAAGGAGTCTGGTAGCCATTTGCTGGCTTTGGGGCAGAGGTGGGGGTGATGAAGGGAGTCACACACATACTCTATGTTCCCAGAAGAACTACACACTGAACTCTGCATGTTCCTGTCTCCAATGCCAAGATAAACACCCTCCACAAAGTCCTCTTTTGATGCTTGGACCTGACTATTGAGCAGAGACCTGCAACAAGCCAATCCGGACGCAGCACCTCCCACGCGCTTGCATCTCTCATTTGCATAGCGGACTGGAGTGGGACCTGTTCTCTCTCTGAACCCTCTTTGTTCCTATAGAGCAAGATTTCATTTTGTATGGAAAACTGTGGTTTCCAGGTTTAGAAACTCTTCTTCTTGTGAAAGGAAGTCTCCTTCTTATTTTAAATTCTTCCCTAGTGAATTATATTTATTATTATTTTTTTCCCATTCCCTTTAGCCATTTGGGTATTTCTTTGGTGAGTGGTGTGTTCGAATCTCCTGCCCCTTCTGTATTAGTCGTTTGCTTTCTGTAAACCTTCTGCTATTGAATTTTAGGAGAACTTTGTACACTCTGGACACAAGTCTTTGTCAGGTATATGCTTTGCAGATAGCATCTCCTACTCTGTGGCTTGATATTTCCTTGCGTTTTTTTTTTTTAACATTAGTTTTTTTTTTTTTTTTTTTACTTTTTTTTTTTTTTTAATGTGGTGCTGAGGATGGAACCCAGTGCCTTACACATGGTTTAGGCAAGCGCTGTACCATTGAGCCACCACCCCTGCCCTGATATTTCCTTTTCTTGTCAAAGTTCTTTTAAGGGCAAATGGTTTTAATTTTGACTAAATGCAATTTGTCCTTTTTCTTCTTTAGTTAATGTTTTTTGTGTCCTTAGAAATATTTATCTGACTCTAAATTGCCAAGTTTTTCTCCTACGCTCTCTTTTAGAAGTTTTATAGTTTTGGGTTTCAGGCTTAAATCTTTGGCTCGTTTTATGTTACTTTTTGAGAACAAAGTGGAGTAAAGATTGAAGCCCATTCCTAGTTCAGAGAGAGTGAATCTTCCAATTAAAAAAAAAAAAAAAGATGTTTTAGCTATTCCAGGTCCTTTGTACTTTCCGATAGATATTAGGATCTTTTGGTTAATTCCTACAAAGAAAAAAAATCTACTGAGATTTTTATTGGAAGGCTGTTGAATCTCGTGTTCAATCTGGGGACAAGGGATGCCTTAACACTACCTAGTCTTTCAACCCACTAACAAGCTACATCTTTCAATTAATTTAGATCTTTAATTTATTTTAACAATGTTTTATGGTTTTCTGCATAGAAATATTGTATGAGCTTCATTAAATTCACTCCTTATATTTTATGCTTAAAATTTTACTTTCTAATTAATTATTATTTATGTGAAAATATATTAATTTTGTATGTTTGCCTTGTGTTCTGTGATCTGGCTAGTAAGTTCATTTTTAGATCTAACAGGTTTCTATAAATGCTTTATGATTTCCCAGACACATGTTATGCTATCTGTTAATACAGTTTGAGTCATTCCTTGACACTATTTATGTCCTTGGGTATATTACTTAATTGTTTTCCTTTATTACACTGTCCAGGACATTTGGGACAATATAGAAAAAGAAGTAATGAGACTGAACATTTTTGCTTTGCTCCAAGTCTTGGGGGAAAGCATTCTGTATTGAAGCATTAAGAAAGATGGGTGCTCTATAATTTTCATGGATTCCCACTATGAGAAAGTTCCCTTCTATTTGTAATTTGCTGAGATTTTTTTTTTCATCATGAATAGGTTTTGGATTTCATCAAACTCCTTTTTCTGCATCTATTGAGATGATTGTGCCTTTTCTACTTCATTCTACAATGCATTAAATTACATTGATTAATTTTTCAATGTTGACACATTTTTGTAATATGGGGTGTAACCATTATGTAGGGCTGAATTCAATTTGTTAATATTTTGCTGGGGATTTTGGTTTGTGTGTTCATAAGAGATATTGGTCTGTAATTTCCTCTCCTTCTAATGGTGTTGTCAGCTTTTAATATCAGGGTTATGCTAGCCTAATAAAGTATGTAAGGAAACAGTCCTCCTCCTGTATTTTTTGGGGAAAAGTTCATGTAATATTGTTGTTATTGCTTTCATAAATGTTTGATAGAATTCATTGGTGAACTCATCTCAGCATGGGATCTCTCTTATGGGAAGATTCTTTATAATAAATTCAGTTCTCTTATATTTTTCCAGCTTTACGGAGGTATGCTTAAAAAATAAAAATTGTAGGCGTTTAAGGTGGTCAATGCCATCATGTTTCTGTGTGTGAAATGATTACCACAATCAAGCCAATTAACATATTCTCACCTCACATAGCCTAACCATTTTTCCTTCTTTGAGGTATGGTGGCTTTCTGTCACCATAATGAGATGCCTGAGAAAAACCAACTTGCAAAGAGGAAAGAGTAATTTGGCTCACCATTTGGGAGGTTCTAGTCCATAATCAGTTACCTGTACGTTTTGGGCCTGCGTCCAGGCAGCACATCCTAGTAGGAGCTCATGGTGGAACAAAGCCAGTTGACATCATGGCCAGGGAGCCAAAGAGAAGGAGGAAGGCACCAGAGTCACACAATCCCCTTTAAAGGCATACCTCCAAAGCCCCGAGGACCTCCCGCAAGGCCCCACCGTCTCAAGGCTCACTACTTTCCAATAGCACCATCCTGGGGATCAAGTCTTTGCCACAAGGACCTTGGAAGGACACCTGTGCAAACCACAACATGTTGAAAACACTTAAGATCAAGTCTGTTAGCAAATATCGAGGATACAGTACAGCATATTCATCCTGCTCTATGTTAGCTCTCCAGGACTGGCTCATTCCATATAACTGACCCTGTGCACCCTTTGACCATCTCCTCCCATTTCCCTAGCCCTCAGGTCCAGTAAGCTACATCCTCCTTTTGGTTTTTATGATGTTGACACTTTAAGTTTCAAGTGTAAGTGAGATCATGCAGTATGTCTGTGTCTAGTTTATTTCACTTTGGATAATGACTTCCAGGTTCATTCATGTTGTCACAAATGGCAGAACTTCCATGTGTATGTCCATATGTATATATAGAGAGATGTACGCACGTGCACACACAGACACAAAGAGAGAGACAGACAGACAGATTTCACATTTTCTTTATTCAATCATCCGTTGATGGATACAGGTTGTTTTCATATCTTGGCAATTGTGAGTCCCACTGCAATGAACGTGGAGGTGCATATATTTCTTCAAGATACTGATTGCATTTATTGATTCTTTGCTTTATTTCTTGAACTTTAGGTGTCTTATTAAGGAAGCCAGTGCCTGCACCAATATGTTGGAATGTTGACCCTATGTTTTCTTCTAGAGGGTGCAAAGTTTCTGGTCTAATGTCTGGGGTTTTGATGCATTTTGAATTGACTTTTGTGCAAGGTAAAAGATATGGATCTACATATGGATACCCAGTGTTCCCCGCACTATTTGTTAAAAAGCTTATCTTTTCTCCAACATGTTTTTGGCATCTCTGTTGATTTTCAGATGACTATATCCGGATGGGTTTGTCTCTGTGTCTTGTATTCTATTCCATTGGTCTGTTTCTATTTTGAGGTCAATGCCATGCTGTTTTTGTGACTATAGCTCTGTAGTATCATTTGAGATCAGGTATTGCGATGCCTCTAGCATTGCTCTTCTTGCTCAGTCTTGCTTTGGCTATTCTGAGTCTCCTATTCTTGCAAATGAATTTTAATACCGTCATTGGTATTTTGATGGGGGTTGCACTGAATCTGTATAATGTTTTTGGTAATATGGTCATTTTGACAATATTATTTCTGCTTATCCAAGAACACAGGAAGTCTTTCCATCTTCTAAGATCATTTTAAATGTCTTTCTTTAATGAAAATCAAAACTACATGAGATTTCATCTCCAGTAATTTTCATTGTAGAGATCTTTTACCTCCTTGGTTAGATTTATTCCCAAGTTGGTTTTTTGTTGTTGTTGTTGTTGTTGTTTTTTATTTAGGTTACTGTAAATGGGGTAGTTTTCTTGATTTCTTTCTCAGTAGATTCATTATTAGAATATAGAAAAGCTATTGGTTTTTGATGTGTTGATCTTGTATCCTGTTACTTTGTAGAATTTATTAGCTCTAGAAGTTTTCTGGTGGAGAATCAATAAGTAGGATAAAATCAAATTACAAGCTTCTGCAAAGCAAAAGAAACAAAAGCAAGAAGAGAGAGTCTATGGACTGAGAGAATCTCTGCCAGCTACTACTCTAACAGAGGATTGATATACAGAATATGTAAAAAACTAAAAAAAAAAAACATCAAAAATCAAATAGTCCAATAAATAAATTGACAAGGAACTAAACAGATATTTCTCAATGAAAGAAACACAAATGGCCTACAACTACATGAAAAAAAAAATGTTCAACATCCGTAACAATCAAGGAAATGCAAATCAAAACTACTGAGATTTCATCTCCAATCAGAATGGCAATTATAGATAGCACAAAAATAATAAATACTTGTGAGGATGTGGGAAAGGGTATACTCATGTATTGGGAGTGGGACTGCAAATTAATACAACCACTTTGGAAAGCAGAATGGATATTCCTCAAAAGACAAGGAATGGAACCACCAAATGACCCAGCTATCCTACTCCCATGGTATTTATTCCAAAGAACTAAAATCACCATATCATAGTAATGCAGGCACATCAATGTTTATAGCAGCACAATTCACAATAGCCAAGTTAGGAAACCAGCCCATGTGCCTGTGAACAGATGAATGGAGGGGAAAAAAAGGTGGTATATCTACACAATGGAGTTCTATTCAGGCCTAAAGAAGAATGAAATGATGGCATTTGCTGGTAAGATGTATGGAACTGGAATGTATGTTAAGTGAAATAAGCCAGACTCAGATAGTCAAGGGTCAAATGTTTTCTCTCTTATGCAGAAGCTATAGAAATAGGGAGGAAAAGTGGGTATTCCATGAAAATAGAAGCAAGATCAGTGAAGAAGAGGAAGGGAATTGAGAGGGAAGTAGGGGGGACAGGAAAAGAGAGGATCCATGGAATGAAATTGACCAAGTTATGCTGTGTACACATATGAATATACCACAGTGTGTTCCACATTTAAAAAATAAGTAGAAGTCCAGTAGAGTAGAGGAAGGGGAACAGGGTCAGGGGGAGAGGACAGAAAGAGGAAGTACTGGTGACTAAAATGGAGCATATTGCCGCAGTCTGGCTGGGCACAAATCACGAGCCACTGAAGCAGGAACAAACTTTATTTTTAAACTGCAGGAAAACACTTCACACAGCTCCCGGGGAATCCTCCCGAACGCGCCACGAGGCTTGTCCAGGAACCCCCAGCCGGAAATATCTCTCCCGGAAATCCCTCCTCCTGCACTTCCCCAACCAATGGGAACTCTCGGGGAATCCCCGGAAATCCCCACGAGAACTCCAAAATAGTGCGAGAACTCAAAAGTTGCGGCAGAGGCGGATAGTAATGCCTCGCCTGTCAATCAATACTGTTGGCAAAATGCCAGGGGCCATACAGACTCAGCCGTGGCTCTCAGCAGCATATTATATTTCATGCGTGTAAGATTGTGTCAAGTGAACTCCACTATTTTGTATAACTATAATGCACTAATAAACATTTTTAAAAGATGCTGATTCCATTTCTTTTGGAGAGATACCCCCCAAATGTGATTGCCGGATTATATGGTAGTTCTATTTTCAGTTTTGGACAACCCTTCCTCCTGTTTTCCATAATGGCCATACCAATTTACATTCCCACGCACAGTCTATAACATCTCGGCCAACACTTATCATCTATTTTTGGAGGGAGGGAGTGCCGGAGATTGAACTCAGGGGCACTCGACCACTGAGCCACATCCCCAGCCCTTCTTGTATTTTATTTAGAGACAGGGTCTCACTGAGTTGCTCAGTGCCTCACTTTTGCTGAGGATGGCTTTGAACTCGTGATCCTCCTGCCTCAGCCTCCAGAGCTACTGGGATTACAGGCTTGCGCCACGGTGCCCAGCTCTTTCATTGTTTTGATAATAGCTACAAGCAGAAGATCTCCTTGTGGTTTTGATCTGCATTTTCTTGATGCAGATATATGTAAGCCATTTGTGTGCCTTCCTTGGTGAAATGTTTATTTAGGTCCTTAGTCCACTTTTAATTAGATTTTTGTTGTCATCGTTGAGTTGTACAAATTCTTCACATATTTTGTGTATTAACTGCATACCAGATATATAGTTTGCACAAATTTTCTCCCATTCTATAAATTGCCTTTTCCTTATAATTTGTTCTCCTTTTGCCATGCAAAAAAATTGGACCCTTATCTCAATACCATATACAAAAATTAACTTAAGGGGATTGAACCTGTTTTTTTTTTTTTTTTTTTATTTCCTGCAGTGCTGAGAATTGAACCCAGGACTTTGCACATGCTAGACAAGTGCTGTACCATCCAGCTACATCCACAACCCTCAAAATGCATTAAAGACTGCAAAATAAAATCTGAAACTATAAAACCTACAGAAGAAAGCATAGGGAAATGCTCCTTGACATTGGCATTGGCTATGATTTTATAGGTACAACATCAAAATACTAGACAAAAATGCAGAAATATAATCGTGGAATTGAATTCACCAAAAATCTGCAGAGCAAAGCAAGTGATCAGCAGCATGAAAAGGCATTTTTTTTAAGATATAAATAAAACTATTCAAATATTTTATTTCCTCTTGATTCCATTTTATGGAATCTGTTCATTCTATCGAAATTGTAAAATTTATTGACGTAACCGTGTTCATCATATTTAGTACTATAACATTACTATTCTTTAGGATAAGTAAATTTTATTCTTTTATCTATGTGTTGACATCCTTTAGTTTCTATGTTAATATTCTCACTTGTATTTCTGATATTGGTTATTTGTTTTCTTTATTTTTCTATTAATCATTCTTGTCAGAGATTTATCGATTTTATTAATCATTTCAAATAACTAATTTTTGGTCTTCTTAATTTTCTTTGTGAGTATGTCTCCTGTTTGTTGATGTTTGCCCTTATCTTTACTCTCTCCTACTTAAGGATTATTTTCTTTTTCTATCTCTATAAGATGGAATCTAATAATTAGTGCTTATATTAAACCTTTTATTTTCTATATGTCCACTGAATTAGCGCCTCAGAAGGTATTGCCTGGGAATCTGTATTTTAACAAGCTCCCAAAAGATTTCTTCTGTATGACAGGTCTTTTAAATCACTGCCTATAAATACATTCTCTATGTGGTGTTCTATGACCCCCGTGGATTTGAAGCTTTCAATTTGTCCAGTTGACTATTTTCACTTATGTGCCAGTAAGTCATAAATTTATAAATTTGAAACTATATATTTTGTTCAAAGTATTTCTTAAGCAGCACCCTCACAAAGTTCAAAATGTTAGATTTTTTGTTTTTGTTACTTTCAAAATACTTTTAACTTATGTAATTTAAATTGACTCATGAATTATTTAGAAAATTGTTTTATTTCAAAATAGTTAGAGACTTTTCAAGGTATTTTATTTACACCAACTTAATTTAATTCTACAATGTTCAAAGAACACCTCTATAAAAATAGCAATATTTTCAATCCTGTTGACAATCATTTTAAGACTGAGAATACAAGGTATTTTGGTGCTTGTTCTGTGTCCATTAGAAAAGAATATAAATTCTGCAGGTATTGGACATAGTTCTACAAATGCCAGTTACATAAGGAGGGTCGATATTGTTATCTAGATCTCCTGAACCTTTATCAGTTTATCAATTCTATCAATTTCTATCAATTACTAGAAGAATGTTAAAATGTCTTTAGTATCACTGATTTGTCCAGCTCTGTTTACTTCTATTACTTTTTCCTTTATGAATCCTAATGCTGTGTGATTAAAGGTATAGATATTTCGAATTGTTCTATTTTGCTAGTAAATTGTTTTTTAATTGTAAAAAACAATTAAAAATTCTGTAAAATTCTGTCTTGAAATCTACTTTGTCTGACTTTATAGAGTCATCCCTTTGTTATGCTCATTTTGCTTGCTTTCGTCATATATCTTTCCCATCCTTTTACGTTCCTGTTGTCTTATTCTTTAAAGTGTCTACTGTAGACAGTAAGGAGTTGGCATTATTTGTTTTTTCTCAGTCAGTAATCTCCATCTTTTAATTAGGGTGCTTAGTACATATACATTTGATATAATCTCAGTTGGTGTTTAAGTTTAACATCATTTGATCTCCATGTGTCTAGTGTTTTGTTTTTTAAATTCAGTTGTTCCTTTTCTGAATTAATTTAGGTTTAACAAATATTTTCATGACTCCATCTTACTTTTTCTATTGTTGCTATTTTTGGTACTTACTTTTTATATTGGTACTATTCTATTTTTGTACTTTTGAATTTTTCTGACTCTTGATGTAGGAATAATAGTATGCATTTTTGCCTTATCAATCTCTAAGAGTCTATATTATACTTCTTTACATTTCACAGTTCAAATCTGATGTTTTCCTTTTTTAATGTTTTTTTCTGTAGTTATAGATGGATCACGTGCCTTTATTTTGTTTTCTCATTTTTATGTGATGCTAAGGATTGAACCTAGAGCCTCACAGGTGGTAGGTGAGCACTCTGCCATTGAGCTACAGCCCCAGCCCCAGCCCCAACCCCATATCTGATGCTTTTTTATTTCACAAGAAAATATAATCACCTCATATGTTTAGTCTGATTGTTCTTTTTCTATTCTGCATATGTGTTAAATGGCACTCTAAAATGTCATTATTTATATTTTAGGTACTTTTCTCTTAAGTAAATTTAAATTATGAGAAAAAAGAAAGATTTTTATATTAATATGCTCATGTCCAATATCTGTTGACTTTTATTCCTTACCTGTGGATCTAAATTAACTTTTGTATCCTTCCCTTCAATCTGAATTTTATTTTATTTTTTTATACCTTGAAGTGTTATATGCTAGCAATAAATGTTCCAAACTTTATTTATTTTTTGTCTGAAAATACTTTATTTCATTTAACTTTCAGGGGCTACTTTTTTGCTGGATATAGAAATCTATGTTGACACAACAATTTTTCTTTTACATTTTAAAAATACAATTCAATTGTCTCAGCCTACATTGTTTAACATGAGAAATCAGCATTCAGTAGATTGTTTTTATTATTCCTTTCTCTGTACACAAAGTGTGTTTTTTAATAGTGCTGTTTTTAGAATTCTCTTAGCTTTGATTTTCAGCAACTTGACTCTGATGATTTACACTTTATTTATCTTACTTTGGATTAACTTAGTTTTTTGTCGCTGTTGTTTTTTTTTTTTAATTTTAAGTCACCATTTTGATCCAATTTGTTGTTTTCAAGAATTATTTCTTCAAATTTTGTTGTGCCTATTATCATTACATTCTTCTTCCTGAACTTGTACATGAAACCAGTAGTTCCCATGTTATTTTTTTTTTTATCTCAATACTCCTTTACATCATTTACACTATATCAAGAGCCCCAAAGAGCATTTGTTAATGTGGTCATATCTACTCATATTTACTGTATTAGAGATTAAAACTGGGAAATTTTAAAAACACTTATTGACACATATAAAAATAATAACAATACCACTTCACATAAATAACATAATCTTAATAAAAAATTTACCTTTGAATGAAGAATGAAATATGATTTTTCCTGACTGTTGTCTTTGACTTAATAGAAGACAGTTAGTTTCTCGTATGTTTCTGCATTCAATCTGTTGTGATATCATGCAGGCAGTGTCTGAAAAGCTTCACTGTATACATATTAAAATAAACTGGAGTAGAAAAGGCGAGTGATATCATTTTATTATTATGAAAATAGCTTTAATAGTGCTTTAAATTTTTTCCCAAATTGAGGACTCTCAAATTTTGTGAGTTATTATATAATTTAGTATTTTCACATAGATCTCTAAGGCTCTATTTAAAAAAAAATTTTTTTCTATACTTTTGATTGGAAAATATCTATTGATCCATAAATAAGACCAGGTTTTCTTTGTCCTCTTATAATATTAAATTCATCTACATTTTTAACCCAGTTATTATAGTTTTCAATTCTTAGATTTCTATTTAGTATTTTTTAGTTTACCTTTCTCTGTTCAAATTCTTTTTCCTGTTTTCTCATTGAGACCATGTTTTCCTTTACTTCTTTGAAAATGTTTATAATACCTCCTTTAAAGTCTGGTAATGCCGACATTTGGCCATCTCATGTTTACTTTCTGTTGACTACATTTTTCTTACTCATGAATTACATTTTCACCTTTCTAGTGATGTTTGATTGAATACTGCACATTATGGGTTATATGCTGTAGATAACTTAAATTCTACCATCATTTTTTAGGAGAATCTTTGATTCTCCACAGTTCAAATTCCAGGCACTTAAAGTGGCCCGAACTCTAACATCTGTCCCTTCAGCTCAGCATGCCTACCATGCCTGCTCAGACATCAGCTTGGTGTTTTGATTATGCTACTTATATTAATAACTTATGAGGCCATCCAATTGTTGGTATATCTTCTAGAATTTATATGTGATTAGTTATGCTTTCTTAATTCAGAACTATGAACACAAATTCATTTACTAAGCCCTCTAACTTGTCAGGACTCAATCTCCAAACTCTCTACCCTGGGAATCTTACTGGAGCTCAAATTGAGACTTTATTATGGCAAATCTAGGGTACATAACTTTCCTGGTGTCTCAAAATGTCCTTGGGATGTTAACAAAGTGCTCAAGAGACCTTTTCACTACGATAGGGTCAAGGGTCCAACATCCATTCCCCACAATAATACTGCTGCTCAGAGGCTTCTCAACCTCTGTTCTCTTTGTTTTGCTTTCAGTCCCCTAAAAGGTTTCCTCTGCGAAGCCTTTAGTGATCTCTATGCATGTGCAGTCTGGTCCTCAGCCACGGACTTGTATAGGGCCACTCACACCCGTAGCTCACTTTCTTTGATTCTCCACAGTTCAAATTCCAGGAACTTAAAGTGGCCCAAACTCTGACATCTATTCCTTCAGCTCAGCATGCCTACCATGCCTGCTCAGACATCAGCTTGGTGTTCTGATTATGCTACTTATATTAATAACTTATGTGGAGGGCTGAGTGACAAGAGGGTTCATCTCATGGGCTTCCCTTATCTTAGGAAGTACTGATTTGTGCTGTTTTGTGTTGTTCAACGTTATCTGTCATATATTGTGTCTAGTTTTATAGTTGTGTATGGAAGGAGAACAATTCTGGTGCCAGTTATTTCATCATGATCAGAAGTGGAAGGTTTCCAATTTTTAACTATTGAAAACAAAACTTGACAAAATTAAATACTGACAAAGCCAAACAAAACACATCTGACCATCTGTGTCAAGAGCCACCTGTTTGAGACTCTTGGTCTGCATGCTTGCTTTTCAAAATGTGGTCTTTGAAGGACCAATATCAGCACCACTTCTAAAGTTGCAGAAATGCAGAATCTCAGGCCCCCTCCCAGACATGCAGATTTAGAATCGGCAGTTTCACAAGATTCCCCAGGTAATATTATATTCATTAACATTTTAAAAGATCTGGTCAGGAATTTCTACACTCACTATCCAGTGTTTCCTAATACTAGGAATCACCTGAAAGCCTTGCAAAAACATGTATTCCCAGGTGCTATTCTGCCCCACTCAATCAGAATTGCTAAGATGTAAATTTTTATCATCAGAGGAGTTTGGAAAATATGGAGCTATTCCATAAACCTGTGAGGCTCATTGGACCCATATGCCTTACTCCAATTAGGCAATCTGCCCTGTAGTCTCATCTTGACTTCACTCCTAGCAGACAGTTATCCAAAGGACTTTACTCACAAAGATAATTACAAGGGTGATTTCATTTCCCCAAGGAATTTTTAGACCATATTTTTAAAAAGGTGTTACTTAGCGACTTAGTGGACGTGTGATTTTCTCTTCTACATGGTCATTCTAGTCTTCAAATCCTTACTTAAAATCTCTTCCAGGAAGCCCTTGCATTAACAGGACCAACAGGACAAATAGCCAGCCAGACAACAGATGCATGAGAGGAACTGGATCTCATGATTCTGGAGGCTGAGAAGTCCCATGACAGGCCATCCTCAAGATGGAGACCCAAGAATGGTAGTGGCATGGCTCAGTCTAAGTCTGAAAGCATCAGATCCAAGGAAGTAAAAGGTCTAGCTTTCAATCTAAAGTCAAATGCTGAGGACCCACTGGTTCAAAGTCCAGAGTCCTGAGGCCAGGGAACCTGGAGTTCTGATGTCCAGGGATAGGAGAAAAAAGGTGTCCAGCTCTAGGAAAGTGTAAAAAAAAAATTAAAAATTAAAAAAGTCTTTCCACTACTTTTTGTTTTATCTGGGGCCCCAGCTGATTGGATGGTTCCTGCTTATACTGAGGACAAATCTTCCTCCTTGAGTCCACGGACCCACGTGTAAATCTCCAGAAACATACTGAAGCAATGCTTTATCGGCTATCTAGGTCTCCCTCAACCTAGTCAAGTCAACACTAAAATCAGAGTCCTCCTCAACTAATCTTTTTGAAGTCTTCAGTAAAATAATGATGTTCATGTATCCATAGCTAAAACTATTCACTATTTACTTTTCAAGGATTAAGAGAAGTGCAGGGCTTTGTATTTGTCCTTATTTTTTTCTACAGAGTACTTAGAAGAACCATAACCTCAGTTTCCTTAGACTGACCTTAGCATTATTTCATGCTTGGTCCTAGTAGACTCCTAACTCACGCGGCTAACTCAACCCATGATTATACTGTTACCCATTAACAAACACCACTTAGAACAAGCTGGGGCATTTTCGACCTAGTCACTCATATCATCTATCCACTCACCCCTATGTAGGCTGGGGCCCACGGCCTTGCACCACCCATTATATCAACCATCATATCCTATATCATATAATGCCCTGAACTTTCCCAGGTCAGAGGGAGGTGAGCCCCGGAGGCTGGTATTACAGAGGTAACTGCCCTGCTGCCTGCATAAGGGATGAGTCATCTCAGATAGCAAGAAGCAGGGCCGGTTGGGGGCAGAAGCATGTCCCACCGACATAGGATACCATCCTTGGGGGCTCCGTGCCTCCCTTACCAAGGTCAGGCTTGTTCAGATGATATGGGGGAGCAGCTGAGTGGTGTTCATCAAGCAATGGGAATGGGAGCCGGGTCCCCTCTCTGTGACCCCAGGATGCTTGCCCAACCTTGCCGACTCTTCCTCATCTGCATTTGGAAACTTGACATGTCCATAAGAAATCATGATGTGTAATGTGTGGGTGGGGGGGGGGGGCAGTCGTTCACACAGCTGGCTGCCCAACCCTGAGGGTTGTCAAGGCCTTTTAGGAGTGGAATTGAGCTTTAGGTATTAAGAGCCTGAAACACATGCATAACGTTAAGCCCTTGAATTCAGTCCATTTTTAGGCCTGTATTCCAAGGAAATGATCAGTGATATGAATACATATTTGCATTCGGGGATATTATTTGAAACTTTATTTATAACAATGGCCCATATAAAATTAGCCTAAATCCAACTATGGAGGATTGCCCAAATTATGATCTATCCACATGATGGGATATTATATAGTCATTTAAAATCTTATAAAGAAAATTTAAATGGCACTGGAAAATGCTCACAATATAAAGCACCCAAATAAATACTCTATATAATTTTGTTATATGTGTATAAAGTATATAGGGAAATATTCATGGTGGTTATGTCTGATGACAGTGTTGATCGTGGGTGATTTAAAAAATGTTCTTCATCATAATGTTTTCTATTTTTCAATTCTTACAAGTCAATCTACAAGGGAAAAAAAAATCTTACTTCAAAACAACATCTTGGGATTGGGGTCTGAAGGTCTTGATTTGAGACCAGGTCCCAAGGCTGGCAGTGTGCCCTTAAGTAACAGGAATCTTAAAAGTGGGAATTTTTGCTTCATCTTTGTCACTGGATGGATAAAGGATTGAAGTCACATGCTTGAAAGATCCATATTGGGGGAGGGGGATGACAAAAGGGGGATGGGCCATTGCTTGTATGAATTGGACAAAGAAGCATGGTGCCACTCTCCTAAAAGTCATGTTGGTGTTAGTAGGATTTTAGATCACCCTTATCCCCTCCACCCCAATATTGAAATAGACAAAAATTGAAAGAAACAAAAACAACTACCTCATACAGAAAGTTCTTCTACCTTGTAACAGAAGTCCCTCTGGGTGATTGAGACATAAGCTGGAGTTGATAATTGTACCATCAGGTGGGAGCTCTCTACACGTGAGAATCATTGTTTCTATACCTGAAAGGGACCCAAGGCCAATCACCTGCCCTATAGAGAGTTGGAGGGGTCTCCATGCAAAGCCTGATGCTTCAAGACCCCTGGGACCTCACATTCTCTGTCTTTTCTTTGGGGCATAGGGGGTACTGGGGATCGAACTCAGGAGCACTTGACCACTGAGCCACATCCCCAGCCCTATTTAGTATTTTATTTAGAGACAGGGTCTCACTGAGTTGCTTAGCACCTTGCTTTTGCTGAGGTTGGTTTTGAACTCTCAATCCTCCTGCCCCAACCGCCCAAGCCACTGGGATTACAGGTGTGCACCACTGTGCTAGGGCACATTCTCTGTCTTGAATGAAAGGGCAGGTGCTGCCACTGTCCATCTTGGGATGCCCAAGGGTATACTGGGCAGTCACTGCAGGTGGTATGACACTCATCCCAGCCACTTTGGAATGCATTTTCAAATATTTAACAGCAAAATGTGAATGTCCTGAAGCCTAACAATACTACCCTGCAGTGACTCCAGGGAGTTATTGGCACGTGCTTAGGAGATGGCTATGCAATCTTTTCAGGTACTGTGTGATGTTCCATAGAATAGTCATGTTAAATAAATCTTCAGACACCAGGCATTTCCTTACAGTTCAGCATCTCAAGTTGAGATGCAGTAAAATGAATCAATATGTACCAACATGGAAAATCTCCAAGAGTTTTTTAGGGTTTTTTTTTATTTTTAAAAAGTTAAGTTACTAATCAGGGTGTAAACCATCAAACCATTTATATAAAGATAACTCAAAACATTACAATTTTAATTTCTGTGGGTGTATAATGGCAGAGAAAAAAAAATGTCTGGAAAGATTCACACCAAACTGATGATAGTGGTTAGATCTGAGAATAGGGGGAAGCGCTGAGGACAAAACTCACCTTACCTGTATTCAAAATTATTTTCAAAAAGAATGTACCCCCCCAAAAAAAATAATAATGTGTCCCTGGGTTACCTATGCAATTAAAATGAGTTGAAAAGTAAGATTAAAATACCTGACAAAAATAGATAGCTGAAAATTGAACAAATAAATATTCTATAGACTATCAGATTCAGGTTCTCATTGTTGAAGCAAGTTACAAAATTGGAAAGGGACTAGGGAGATAGAATAACCTCAGTTGTGCTGGACTGGAATTGAAGGTACAGATGCTCCTTGACTTATGACAGGGCTATATCCGGGGGAGACATTGTAAGTAGAAGATGTTGTTAAGTTGAAAATGCATTTTCTTCACCTAGCCAAATGACCATCATACCTTAGCAACACAGTACACCATAAAACACTCTTTGTTCCTCCTTCTGATCACGTGACTGATGAGGAGCTATGGCTGACAGCTGCCTCTGTGCAGGTACATAAGAGAGAAAATAGAAGCATGTATCACTAGGCTGAGAAAAGACCAAAATTTGTAATTGAAAAGCTTCCATTGAATGTAGATGTTTGCACAGTATCATAAAATAAAGAACTCAGGGACCATGTGTATAAAGAGCATGTGTGTGAGCATGCCTATACACACACACACACACACACACACACACACACTCACATACAGAAAAGAACTAGAAGCAAAGACACCTCAATAGCAGTGAGTGCACTTGGCACTCATATCCTGGTTTCTATGTGCCACATTGCACTGAGAACCAGGGCCATGTAAAGAAATGGCCTGTTCCAGGCCTGGAGCCATGAAAGTCCAAGACCCTGAAATGCCTTGTTCCAAAAAGAGCTCAAGGAAGAACAGGGACATGTCGAAAGGACAAAGAAGCAGTTTGAAGAGATGCACACTGGCCAAATCTGGGACCAGTTAGACATCAAAAATAATGATAGGAAACAATCATAACCCAATGGACGAAATAAGAATCCACGAGTTACATAGAAAAAGATAAATAAATGCGAGAAAAGGAAATTCTTTCTTGCAGTAGAAAAGACAATTAGTAAGTGCAGAAGGAATAATATAATTAGAAAAATGATCTCTCGGCAATCATCACAATCATAACAATTGAATCAAGGAATCATCACCAGTGCTAAAACTGATGGGTGAGCGTTCGAGCCGTAGTGGGATATTCACGATCTCAAAAGATCTCTCCCTGTGGTATTTATTCATTACATAATTTTAAAAATGTACTTTAAGAATGGAGGAATCTAGCAACACCTCTGTAACGAAACAATCCCTAATATGTGGGACAAATCACATCCTGCACCTCCTGATAGGACCAACTGAGAATAAGGCACTATTTTGGTGGAATCGTAATAAAGCATCAGATAAACACCAATTAAGGACATTCTGCAAAATAACCATCTTAGAGTCCTCAAGCTTGCAATGTCATAAAAGAGAGAGGAAGACAGAGGACCTGCCTGCTCTCCTGAAAAGAGGCTAAGGAGACGAGAGAACTGAAGGCAGCTAGAAATTAGAGAGTTTCTTTTACTATAAAGGATATTGTCAGAACAATTGGCCAGACCAGAATAAAATCCATAGATTGAGTAACAGCATCATATCAATATTAATTTCCCGATTTTCATTCATTTTCTGATTCCTGTGGTTAAATAAGTGAACATCTTTGTTTCTAGGAGACACATACACTGATGCCTTTAGGGGCAAAGAGCATCATGTCTGCAGTTAATTCTCAAGTGCTTCAGACAAATGAAAATGTGTGTGTAATCACATATTGTGTTTTGTGTTTGTGTGTGTGTGTCTATGTGTGTGTGTGTGTGTGTGTGTGTGCATAGAGAAGCAACAAGAAAGAAGAGAATAAAAACTGGCAAAATGTCAACAATCAGAGAATCTGATAATGGGAAGATGGGAATTCTTGTATTTTTCCACAAGCCTGAAATTGCAAACTTGAAAGAAATAACAAATTCAAAGAAAAAAGAGAGAGATAGACAAAACAAACATAGCAGACAACAAAGATTCCAACCAGGAAGTCGGGGTCAACAGATTTGCAAAGGGTGCAGAGAACTGAATCAACAGAACGTGGAAGAATCCAGGTCCAAATTTTGGCTCAGGCAGAGTTGGAGAGGAGGACCTCTCTGTTTAGTTTCTAAAATAGGACTGCTAACCCTGAATGGCGGGACACTGGAGTGGGATGGTGAAGGAACAGGTGACACTGGGCCAGGCACACAGAACACATACTATGAATGTGGGCTAGGACGGAGCCCTGCTCTTTATCCTCTGTCCATCACTGAAATATGATGTGGTCCTCCATCACATCTGCCAGAGAAGGTGAGTCAGTGTCCCATTTGATCGTAGAGCGCTTTTTCACAAATAAAATTTGTGATTTTGCTTATCTGAAAGATGCTAGGCTCTCAGCCTGAGGATACAGGAAAATGTGGGCATCTGTTTATTTAGAGGGATGGGGTCTCCCCACCAATGTCTGATATTCATTGACTTCTCCAGAGCTCTCAGATCTAGCTTGGGAAATGTCAAGAAATAAAATACTCCTGAATCGCTACAATCAATGGCACCAGGGGGCAGGCCAGTGGGTTCCCTTGACTGCAGTGGTCAGCTGAGCAATAACCTGGGCACAGAATGCATGGTGGTGGATTTCTAACTTTACATGCACACACACACACACACACACACACACTCTCCAAATATGTATGTATGTGTATGTATATGTATGCATAGTACACAGATATGTATGTATAGGCATATTTATATTTACACATGTGCACACTCCACAGGGAGTCTTAATATATAAAAATATATAGATTACTTGGAATCAAATTAGAGTTAAATTCTTCAGGCAGTTTAACTGTTTTTTACTTTAGCTGGAAAATTTTTCAGTGTTTACAAAACCCCAACACACCTCCACTGAGACTCTCTGTCCACAGTATAGGTAGTGAGGATTAGGGCAGGGCCTAGAGATAGATAGCGTCAGGCAGGCCACATCCCTGGCCCTGGTCCTGTACTGTCTGGGTAGGGCTGGACTCAGTCTCCTGAGCCTCACCTTCGTCCTGGGCAACATAAAGGTAGCACTATCCATCTGTGTCATCAGGATGAGAACAGATAATGCATAGTGTCCTAAAAGACACTCTGTGGTCAATAACCAATAGCCATGACTCTGCTTATCATTAAAATTCACTTCCAAAGGACAAGTTCCCAGAAAAATATCCCTATGCCCTGGAGTCCCTATTCTCTGGATTTCAGAGTTGCTCTGAGCTCTTACACATCCAGCAGCTGCCAGGTTGCACGTACCAGGCACACAGCACAGCACACAAGATGGGCCTTCTGAGTGAACACGTGGACAGGCAGATCCAGATCTTTTTGAAATCTTAAAGGCATGGAGGAAATTCTTCTAAGTCCTCTTAAAAATATATACCTCCAAACACATCTATGGGCATGGATTTCCCCCATACCTGCAGCAGACATCGTATTACCCTGGAGTCTAAATCATCTTTTCCCTTTTGCATTGCAAAAATCTTCCCTGACAGCCAACAGAACATATTCTCCTTCTAATTGTTGGTTTACCTCTCGCAAACGCCAGTGGATCGCCCCATCTCTAATCCTCACCTGCTCATTCATTAGCTATCAAGTGTGGCTTTTTGGAACAATTATATTCTGTCCTACTGTCAGCTCTCTCCAAGCAGGTAGAAGATACATCCCGACTCCTCACACGGGATGTAAATTATTGCTGGCATCCCAGTACCTGAAGAATGATTACACCCAGAGCACAGTTAAATAATGGATGTTTAGCACGGTGCATTGTAATAAGCAAAAGATATGAAATATCTACTATTCTAAGTGGAATATGCTAAGTATTTTTTATAATAAAACCGTTTTGGGGAAGACAAGCTATTGAATCATGGTCTCTGGAAGAGACACCCCCCAGTGTCAGCTTGTATGCAGAGCCCAGCTGGTGCTGTCACCTCATCTGTGAAATGGGGACAATAATTACAGCCTTCATCTAGTAGAGGTATTGCAGGTAAAGGCTTAGCATGGAGGCTGGCGCATAGTAGGTGCATTGTAAATGGCAAGGGCTGCTGTCATCTGAGGAGGGGCTGGCCTTGCCGGGCTGGTAGATGCTCCCCCGCGCTCTGGCTCCACCAGGGAGATACCTGTTGAGCTGAGGGTAAGGGACATATCCATGAGGTGACCCATGCAAAGGTTCTTAGAGTCTAGATGGTGCTCCGTGTTGGACTGGGCATAGTGTGGCTTTGGACACATTCTCTTCCTTATATCGCACTGAGGTTCTGGGAGAGGGGTTAAGAGCATGCTCTCCATCTCCAAATGCCCTGGGTTTAGGTCCGGCTTGGTCTTCTTTTGAGCTCTGTGACCCTAACAAGTTAATTTCTCTGTGTCACAGTTTCTTTGTATAAAAAACAGGAATAATCATGATAACGAGTTCAGAGGGCTGCTGGGAAGTTAGAGAGGGAAGTATTAGCAATCCTTCAGCCCAGTGCCTGACCCGTCCAGCGCTCCCATACCTTTCACCCATTTTACAGGACCTGAAGCTGAGACTTGGAAATGATTCCCTGGGAAGCAAGCAACCAAATCTGTTGTTCATTCAGCCTCCTCCTGTGGCCCCCTCTGCCTGTAACATGGACACCTCTGTGGTCACCTGGACCGGTCCATCTCGTATTCCCAAGTTAAGGCCACCAGAAGATGTCGTTGCCATGACAAATGAGAAAGAGCCATTCTGCTTTTATTCCTGCCTGGGGCAGGGGAAGGGACATACTACGGAGTTAGGGTCAGGTGTAGCAGGTTTCTCAGGCCATAGAACCTTCTAGAATTCCCACCATCCCACTCACTGCAACACTGACCCAAGAGAGCAAATCTCTTTGATTCACACAGCTTCTCAGTAGAGCTCCACTCAGGGCTCCCAGAGGTAGCCTGGAGCGTGGGTGGTTTCTCTGGCACTGGAGTCTTACAGTGAACCTCTGACCCCTCCCTGAGTATTTCAGGGCATGGAGGCACATGGCATAGTGCCAGGGTGCTGGGCAAGCCTGAAGAAGTTTTTGACCTCTCTGAGCTCAGCGTCTGTATTAGTTTCCTGAGGCTGCTATAACAAACTTAAAACAACAGAAATATTTTCTAATATTCTTGGGAGTTAAAAGTCAGAAATTAAAGTGTCCGAAGGGTGATGCCCCCTCAGGCTCCAGGAATCTTTTACTTGCCTCTTACAGCCTCTGGTGGCTGCCAGCTGTCTTGGGCTTGTGGCTGCATAGCTGTTAGGTCAGTCTCTGTCTTCACACAGCTTTCTCCTCCCCATGCCATCTCCTCTGTATGACTGTCATAAGGACACATGTCATTGGAGTTAGGGCCACCTGCATAATTCAGGTTGATCATCATGTCATCACACTTAGCTCACATCTGCAAAGATCCTTTTTCCAAAGCAAGTTCCAGGATTAGGACATAGACATATCTTTTGAGGGACCACCCTTCACTCTGCTCCAAGGGCCTCATTTGTAAAGCTTGAATGATAATGATAATTATGCTGGTGAAGATTCATAGTTATTAGAGTTTCTCCACACATATAGAGCATTTATTTATGTAAAAACAAAGTATGTGTATCCTGATAATGTCCTAGTACATGCACTAACTTGTTTAATCAAAACAATCTCTGGGTACTATTTGCATATTCGTGGTGAGGTGTCTCCATGCAGACCCCCACAGAAGGCGTGCCTAGGTACAGGGATAATCGGGGTCACTGAGAAGCCTTTAAACACCATTGGTGGATCACCTTTGTCACACGGGCAACATTAAGTTAGAATATAAGAGCCAAGGTTTCTGGAAGCTGATTTAGCAGTGTATCAACACTTGAAACACACGTTCCTTTGCTCCAGGACAGTCTGTGTTAGGGAACTGTCCTACAGAACAAATGGCAACTGTGCACGGAGACACATGCTCCAGGCTGGTTGCTGTGGAGTTGTTTATAGTGACAGAGACCAAGAGGAAGGGGGAGATCGAAAGGAAGAAGAGGGAAGGAAAGGAAAAAAAACAAGGAAGTTATTTATAAAGGATAAAAGAGGGGAAGTTGGCAATACATGTCCTTGATAGGGGGATAGCTCAACGCCCAAAGCAGCACTCAAACTCTCTACTCCTCTGCAGTGCTCTACAGATAAGCCCTGAGGCCTGAGAAAAGCAAGTCACCAAGAATATGTGCTAATGATCCCATTTCAGTAAAAGCACAAGTGTCCTCCATGGATGTGGCATGCTGTCCTGCGCATATTCAAACACAGGATGTCAAATATTCTTCTACATCGCCTGTGTGGAAGGGGCTGGGAGACGCCCAGATTGGCAGACAGCTTCTCTGGTCAGCTGTAGGATGTTAAGTCTCAGAGAATAGCCAGATGTGACTGAGGCAGGAATCCCTGCTCTTGCCTATACGCAACTCCAGCCCCCATCCCCAGAATAGAATGGTTCACCAGAAAGTCCCCCATCTGCCCTGCAACAGTTTGAGGACTTTGTCAGGCAGGTCCTGGCAGATGCTGATTGGGAAAATGAGGGACCTGCTGACCTGTCAGTCTTAGTAGACCCCATTGCAAACCCCACCTGGTTTCAGTGTCCCTAGGACATTCACTTGCACCTGGACGAAACAGAGAGGTTCCAGGCCATGCCTGCTTAGGGTTGCTGGGCTCCAGGGCTTTATACCCAAAGACAAATGTCCTCTCTTGGGTCCTGGGCGTGGGGAGGCCTTAAAGGAGGCTGGAGTGAATCACCACAAAGCTATGCCGCACAGGTGCAGTGAAACTGTGATATGCTGGGAACTGAAAGCCGGGTGAGCCCTGGGGGGAGGGCACTGCAGGGCACCAATTCCCAAGGCTGAAATATAACCCACACTGTCTCTGTGGTCCCCCCCCCCCCCCCGGCCCCTGCCCTGCTCCAAGAGTGCAGTGCACTGGTTTTCCTATTTCTGAGGCTTTGTTTTTACACAATGGACGCATTTCTGAGCTCCTGCCTTTGTAAACAGACACCATTCAGGGAGGTGGGTGATTTTCCAGCTGGACCGGCTAGGGGATCCACTTTCCCACATTTTTGGAGGAGCAGAGTTCAAGTTCTAGTTTCTGTCCTAGGGTGCTGTGTGATTCACCTGAGCTAAGATACTTGTCTGGACTTTTGACCTGCTCTGTGAAGCCGCAGTCGGAGGAACTGGACATCTCTCCGGACTGTGGGAAGCAGAACTCTCCAAGGGGACCCATGAACCTGCTCACTCACCACTGGATGTCCAGGTGCAGATGGAGGAGCCCCGGGGAGCCAGCAAGGCAGGAGCCCCTCCCCGACTCCCCGCCCAGGTTCTAGACATTGAGGAAGGTCTATGGGATCTAAAAGTCAGCAGGGACCTGTGGGGTTCCGCACTGGGAAAGGTGGGGCTCAGGCAGAGCTGAATGAAAAATCACCTTCAATGAGAAATGATGAACCAATATTGGCCCCCTTTCCACCTGCCTGGGGCAAGGTTTGGGCTTCCCCTACCTACAGAGCCCCTCTGAAAAGGAGACAAAGAATCTTCCTTTCGGTTCCATGTTCTCCAGTCACACTGGTGGCTGGGGGAGGGCATCTGGGGAGATCAACCATCAATGGGAAATGCTAACCAAGTGTTCCAGAATGTTCTAAGCTCCCCTCCACCCTCAGCAGTGGGCAATGGTGAATTCTAAGTAGCACCCCTCTGGGCTGGAGACTGGCTCCACAGGGCGTCTGTCCACGGTGGGACCCAGGAAGATGCCAGCAAAGCTGTAATGCTCTTAGGAGGGGAGGCAGCTTTGGGTGCCCCAGAAATCCCAGGTCCTCGTCATCACACCCTCACGGCAGACACGGGTCATGGATCCCCGGCAGGACGATATCCCTGAATGCCCTGGTCCTCTCTGCATATCCCTGCCCATCACAGCGCTGCCCCCTTTCCTTCAGGCCCTGGCAGGGCTACAGGGTTAACGGGACATGGACGACCTTCCCACCCAAACCCCACACCACGGCCCCCTGTCACCATGGCTGCTCCCCCTCTAGGTGAGTGGTTTGGGCTGGCGTCACAGTCTCTTGAAGGCTTCTGGGTGTCGGAGGGGTCAGCTTGCTCTCAGACAGACACAATGGCATCAGATGGGTACACACAGGGGGATTCTGTATCCCTGCAGAGGATCGGGGATTCCTTTTCCTTAGGAATCCAGGGGCATCTCGTGGCATCTGAGAGCCGGGCCACCACCCCTAAGAGAAACAGGTAATCCCACTCAGGGAGCGCCAGCCCGCACTAAGTTTCCCAGGGGCTGGTATGAGGGGATGAGGGAGGTGGTCTCTCTTCTGCTCAGAGACTCAGGAAGACGCCCACACATACACCCAAGTAACAGGAGATGAGACTGCCCAGGGCAGGGGCAGCTGTTACAGTCATGGTGTGGTGGGGGCATGGTACAGTGGCTTCAGATTTAGGGATGCCTAGACCTGGGTATACGTAGCTGTTTCCCATCAGCACTAGCATATGGTCTAGGCCCCAGTGTTCAGGGATATGCAGAGAGGACCAGGGCCTTCAGTGACATCATCCTGCAGGGGATCCACGACCCATGTCTGCTGGGTGAGGTGTGATGAAGAGGCACGCCCAGCACACCCAAGGCTCAGTTTCCCTTTCTGTGAAAAAAGATCACAAAGTGGCTGCCACCACTGCGATTGCCAGAAGATGGGAAGGGTGGTGTATGTGGGGGGATTCACTCAAAACCTGGCTCCTACAAAGCCATCAGGTGGCCTTGCTTTCAGGGTCCCCCGCTTGATGAGGAATCCTTTTGCATCTCAGTCCAACTCACATACATCTTCCACGCACCTGCCTGCCACGGAGCCACATTATCTCTGCCGGTCCCTGCCAGGTGCCAGAGAAAGAGAAAGATCCAGGTGCTCCCAGGCTAGGGTAGAGATTCACCTGCAAGCAGATTGCAACACAAAGTAGTGACAGATGTTTGCCCAGGGGGCCTCGGGGAGTGACTGATTGTGCCTGGGGTATCCCCAGGGCATGTGAGGCAGAGACACTCTGATGCTGTATCAGACACAGCAAACAGGCACCCAGCCTATTCATTCATTCATTCTTCTTCTTTTTTTTTCCCATACATTCCTTCATTTTCCTCATTCATCATTTCTTGGTTGTCTACTTTGTGCCAGGCACAGAGAAATCCCCCAATACAAAAAGAGCCCTCCATTCGGAGAGAGTGAGAGGACTTCATGGACAGAGCCTTCCCCAGTCCAGGGTCACTCTCCTGCCCTCACAGCACCTGAAGCTGCTGGTCTCACAGGGGGAGCCCCAGTGGACAGTCTGTATGGCGGCAGCATGGAGCACCACTCGGGACACGTTGTAGGGAGTCGGTAAATGTGACAATGTCTGGGACCTTTGGTGTGGGGAGTGCTCCAGGATGGTGCTCAGTGGCTCCAGGGAGCATCCTGTAGGAGACACAAGAGAGGGTCACATGGAGACAGAGGTGAGTAGATAGGCTGATGGACAGGGGGTATGGCCTACTGGCATGGTAAGAGAAAAGGGAGGTGCTATGGGGTACTCTGTGCTGTGAAGGCGCCCGACACACCCACCAGGGTGCATTAAGCAGCTCCCCCCCGTTACTGTGGGTGCCTCTGAAGACGAAGCTGATGTGTGGGTACTTTATTTGGACACATTAGCTCGGGACAGGGGTGAGGGAGAGCAGAAGAAGCAGAGGCCATCTGGACAAGGAATAATCGAACTGGTCCTGCTGTGGGTGACTGTGCTCCACCCCATGGAAGGACCTCATGGAGGACCTCACAAAATGTACCAGAGAACCATCTACCCTGGGGAAGGCAGGTTCCCCCTCTGGGGGTGAGGCTGGCCCCAGGAGCTGCTAATGCACTCCAGGTGGAGACTGCACACTGCAGCAAGTGCTGAGCAAACCCCCTGTGTGGCCACGCTGCAGCATCAAAGCCCCCCTGGGGCAGAATGGGAGGAGGGGCTTGTCATGAGCTCCACTTGCTGGAGTCTGGTTGCTCCTACATGAAAGTGGTGGACCCCTGTGGAGCAAGCTGTTGCAGAAAGGGCTGGGGTAACAGTTGGTGCTGAGAGTTCTCATTGGTGCATGAAAGGTGATAGGGCTGGGGGTTTAGAGAAAAGTGGAAATCAATGGTCCCAGCTGTCAGACACCAGTCTGGTCTTTGTTTATGGTTAGGTTTTTCCAAACTGTGAGCCAATCATTCAAGGGCAAGTCACTGATTTGGGAAGTGCCTGGGGGGATGGGTGGGGGACTAGCTTAGAAAGACACTCAGTCTTGGGTTCATGAAAAGGGCGATGGGTAAAGTGGGCAACTGGAGCCTCATCCCATGGGAGGGTGCCAGGAGACATGCATCTCAGATGTATCCCACCCATCAGGGAGAAGGGGTGCAGATGGGCCAATCCCCATGGCTCCTTGGTTGAGAGCTGCTCTGGGACTGTTAGCTCCCTGCACTTCAGGTCTGTCATGAGGGCAGAGTGGCTTTCTGAGGTTTTGGTCAAAGCTTGAGGCAGATTGCAACCATTCCTTCCAATAATGCCCGTGGCCCAGGTCTCACCCACAGGGGAGAGTGAAGGACAACAAGCTTTTGTGCTGGTAATGTCCAGGATATGCCACCTTGGAAAGACCACCCAAAGTGCCCCAGCTGGAGAAACCTCACTTCTCCGGGGCCAGCTTTGGTCTCCTCCACAGCCTGTCTCACCCTACCAGGCATGAGATGGTGTACTTACCGGCTTTCTGGATGATGGGCTGTCTCCCCCAATGATAGAATAAGCTCCCCAAGGAGGGGGATTTGGTCTTACTTGTGGTTTTACCCCAAGTGCCCACAATATAGGTAATAAACATTTGTTGAATGGAGGAAGGAAAGACCAATACGTGAGATTCTTAGAGCCCAGTTCGCAATCAATTCAGTCTCCAGGGGAAAAAAAATACAGGTCATTTCTCAGAGCTTAAAGGGAGCTCCTCCTGGTTCCCTCTGGGCCCAAAGGCTGGTGCTCATTGGCCCAGTGGGGGAAATCCTTCGGGCACCATCACGGCCATTTCCAGCTGGGTGGGCATCCCTCGTGAGTCCCTTGGGACTGGGATCCATGCCTCATCCCACCCCCTCCATCTATGCCCAGCCGCGGCAGCCTGCCTTACACATAGTCTGTGGTGTAGAGTCACGGCAGTATTCAAAAGGTTAAAACAGAGTGAACTGTTAATTTTAATGCTTTCTCTAAGCTTCAGTTTTAATAAGCGAAAATGATGTTCTTATTTGCAGTAAAGTGGTGTTATAAAATTCTGTCTGTCAAGCTCATTTTAAAACCATGGAAATAAATGATCTGACAAAATCAGGCTATTAGACAAGTGAGGAAGAGTGATTTCCATAAAAGTAGAGGAGCTGTTCCTTAATTTCACACTTGGTAGTCTTTTGGGTCGACTAAATTTTTAAATAAGTGATAAAATTATATTAGCGCAATTGCATTTTTATAGATTTTTTTGGTCATTGTACTCTTTTTCAATCCCTTTATTTTAACTCAAACTGTTCTGCTGAAAGGTTACTCTCAACTTATGTTACCTCGTAACAGTGTCTGCCCACGACACGGCCCGAGGCTCACAAATCCTCAGACCATCCCAGCAGGGTCCAGCCAAAGCATGTCTGGAAAATGATGTGCCCTGCCAGACATGTGGCTGGGGCCTGTGATCCCGGAGTCCAGAGGAAGGAGAGGTGGCCCCCTAAGGACATCCCCCTGGGGGCCTGCAGCTTACCTGTTCCTGGTGTCTGAGCTCACTTGAATTTTGCTCAGAATAAGTAAGAGAAGCAGGAGATGGTGTTCTCTGGAACCTCCGTTCTTCAGCTCAGGAGGCTAGATGAGGATAGTAGCCTTCTTTTCTTTCTTTTTTTTTTCTTTCTGGTGCTGGGGAGTGAACTCAGAGTCACTTCACTACTGAGCCACATCCCAGCCGTTTTTTTTTTTTTTTTGAAACAGAGTCATGCTTATTTGCTTAGGGCCTCACTGAATTACTGAAGCTGGCTTTGAACTTGTGATCCTCCTGCCTCAGCCTCCTGAGCCGCTGGGTTCACGGGCATGTGTCCCACGTGTAGGTGGATGTAATCTTCTGTGTCTAGACCAGGAGAGGAATTGGACCTAGGCAGAAGGAGGGGATGGTGGCTAGTCTGCAATCCCTCCTGTGCTCTCACATCTCCAGGGAGGGGCTGAGCATCCTGTCTCAGATCTTGAGCGAATCCTAAAAGCCAAGCCTGGAATCTCAGGTCTCGTGGGGCTGAACTAGCCCTGATGGGACAGATATAGGCCCAACAGGGCAGGAGAAGGGAACTCCTCTGGTCTTACCTGTAATCATTAGAACAGCTTCTAAGGAATGAGTCTTTAGCACACTCCTGCCCTGCCCTGCCCTGCCCTGTCCTGTGCCAGTTTCCAGCTGAGTTGACCAGAGGAGAGGCCTGTGCATCCTGCAGCCCCAATTGCAGCCTCTGAGTTTTCTCCTGTGCACAACTCAGGCCCGGGGGTCCTTTGGCTGATGTGCTTTTGGCTAATTCTGGACCCAGCCAGCCTGTGTCCCTCCCTTACTCTTGTGGTCACTGTCGTACTTACTAACTTGTCACAGCTGGTCATGTCTTGTCCTGGGCACCCTGCCTGATTGGGTCAGGCGACACCGCGTGAAGGTCTACCCCATGGCCACCCTCTCCAGGAAGATCCGAGCTAGGCTCAGCTCCCACCCATCCTTGGGGAGGCACTCGGCCAACAGGTGGTTCTCCAGATTTCGCAGGCCAGCAGTGTTAACAACCTGAGTTCGTTTCCAGTTAGCCTTTCTTCAGGAGGACCCTGAGACTCCGTGGAGGGAGAGAACACAGGTTTGCAAAGTACCTCCCGCGTGCAGGCAGTGTGCTAGGCTGCTAGGGTGCAGACGCCCTGCGTATTTTGATGGGAAGGGTGTGGTGCTCACTGTGAAGGGCAGCTCTTAGGACAGTTAAGCTTCCTGTTCCAGGTGGGGAAAGGCCTCTTGTCAGTGAAGCCCAGGGTCTGAGAAAAGGAGACGCTTTCCGTGTTAGCGCTTATTAGAGAGACAGTGAACTTGAGTGCAGAGGTTTTGGGGAACTGGCTTGCCCTGCTTGTTTTTGCATCAGTTTAGCCAAAGTTTTCTCAGCATTTTCTGTGTGCCAAGCACCAGGCGGGCTCTACCAAGAGAAGGCTCATTTTGGAAGCAGACAGCGTGGAGAGGACAGTCACTTTCAGGCTGGACTCTTGGTACAAGAGGAAAGAGAAGCAACCTGGGAACTTCTATCCTCTCTCTGCCTCGGTTTCCCCATCAATGCAATGCATGCTTGGGGTCTCCCAGCTGTGGTATTCCACAGGCCAGAAAGTGTGTGGATACCAGGAAGCTGATACCTGTGGCCAGAACTGGGTCCCCTCTGCCAGGCACTGCACATTCCTCTGACATCTGAGGGAGCATCTTTGGAACTCAGAAGTCCACACTGCATTCCCCCCACCGTCTTCGAGAGGCGATGACTGAGCCGAGGGGAATGTTAAAGTCTCAAACATTTCCTGGAAAAGATGAGGAAGTGCTGAGAGGCAGAGCCTGAAGGGTGGCCTGGGAGGGCCAGGGCTGTCTCTCCCAGGGAAGGAATAAAGAAGAAGTCCAAATTAGTCATGTTGTATTACTTCTTTTTATGGCAATGCTCTGAAAGTCTGCAAATGTCAGCATGTTAATTTACTGTCACTCAGTGATATTATTTCATCCTTTCAAAAATGTGTTTCTTGCATTTTCAGTAGCATACTCCAAGTGTTCTCCATCTCAAAGTTTCTATAGATAGTGCGACTACTTTCACTCTGACCGTTGCCAAAATGTAGAAATTCATCGTTGACTGCAGCCACGTATATACGTTACGAGCGGAGTTGGGAGTCGGATTTCCTGCTTACAAAAAAACTCGGGGAGATGTCTGAATTTTCTCTCTGTTCTCCTTCCATCACCTCTTGTCCTCCTAAAGTGCTCTGTGGTTTCTCTCTCAAGGAACGCGCAGAGATAAATTTAATAGAGAAATTTTAACAAATCCGTCATGGCTGAGTTTGTATATGAAGTCTGAGCCCTCCCTGTCTCCCAAACCAGCCCACCCCCAGCTCCATGCTTCTCCTATGGTGGCAAACTTATTTCAAAAATTCTGATGAAACACTTTGTAAATTTTGTTATTCTGTGATGATAATAAATCATTATAGCCTTAAACACTTCTCTAGCTTGGAGCCTCAGTCACAAATTATCTTGTCATTCTGACCAAAACATTCTCCAAAAAAGCTTGACAAGTGCTAAAACCCAGAACATGAAACCATGTGTTGTTGTGAAAGCAAGATTCAGAAATGTCAATTAATTAGATTAAGAGGCTACTTTTAGCTTTACTTGTGTTGCCAAATAACCCTTAAAATATGCATAGCAGTGGAAATCTACCTCCGCGGTACAGTACTTCTGTGCCGAAAGAAGACAATGGATCGGACTAATGGACGAAATTATTGTATCTGTCAGTCAGCTCGGGAGAATGATCTAGAAGCAAATGTCTTGCTTCTTTTTCCACAATGTAGCTTTACGAGCTGGGTAAATTCTGCCATTTATGAATTCAAGTAGTTTCCACTCCCCCCCTCCACTCCACCCTGTGGAAATCATGTACATATCAAGAAGGAAAAGTGGAGTCTTTTTCATATGTCTTTACTAGTAAGATAGGTTTTTAATGTCTTTCTGGGCTTTTTTTTTTTTTTTAATTTGCATTTGCATTCTAAAGTTCACTTTGAAAAAAAATATATAACATGGAGAAATTATTTAAACGTTTTTTTTAACCCTGTTTCTTGAAAATCTTATCTTTAAATAATCTATACCCTCAATTTTATTTATGCCATAAACTGTTCCTATATTTTAATGGTCTGTTTGCTTTAAAAGGGGTTGTTGGTTTTAATAGCTCAGTTACTATCTTTGTAAACTAAACTCCTTCTGACGAAATTCAAGCAGATCATCTCTGCCTGTGTGTGGAAGGCACATTCCAACCCCCGAAAAGGAAATTTAAGCCAAATAAATGTTCTGCCCAAATTAAAATACATAAAATGAATAGTTAACTCGGACAAGAGCTGATGGACGGAGCAGTTGGGCTGCGGACATGTGGGTGTAGGGAGAGCTGGCTGCCAGGCAGGGCCTCAAGAGAGAAAATCCAAATGAAATTAATTTCCTGTAACCCCCTTTGTCCATTCCTCAGGACTAATTGATTGCAGCGCTGGCATGGATGACTTGGGCAGCGCGGGTGGCACCGGGAGGGTGGCGTGAGGCTGTTCCCTCCCAGGATCTGAAGAGGAGCAATTCAGTATTGCAGCCCCTGCACCCCAGCCACGCTTGGGGGTCCCCCATTAGCTCTCTTGGGGGAGGACAAGGACTTAAAACTCATCTCCAAATTCTCATGGCAGTTGTAGTCATCTTGATGCTATTATAATCCATGTGGATTCTAACACGAACTTTATGACAAGTCATGTCACGGAGGAAGGGCATATCTGTGCTCACACAAAGAAACAGTGGGGGGCAGGGAGTGTGGGCACACATGAAAGATGTCTGAAGATCTGCAAAGTTGCATGGAGCTGTGAGAGAGATGTCCTTGCCTTCCTGGCCTTTATAACCTCATCCCCCGCTGTCCACAGCTACCACCCCCTCAGGAGCCAGCATGAGGAGTGGAGAAAGACACGAAGGAAAGCTTCCTTCTCTGAGCACTCTGCCCTGGGGTTGGGGTGGGGGGCTTCCTCTTGCTGGCCAGGGAACTTATGTGTCCTGTGCCAAACATGGAACTTCCTGTGGGAGGGACTTCCTGTATGGGGCCACTTCCTGCATGATGTCATTTTGTGGGGCCAAGAGAAGGTTGGTTGGAAGTGGGGCCCTGATGCCAGCTGCCAGGTTCCTGTGTGTCACAGCTCCTGTGGGTCCCCCACTCATTGTATTCCCCACGCCTCTCAGCCAATCTCCCTTTTTTTTTTAAGCCAGCAATGAGGCAATTAATGAGCTGTACAGAAGCTCTAACTTATCTCTGGAACTAGATGGGTAATAAACACATAAATAAGTAAATAATTAAATAACTAAATAAAATAAAACGGATGAGCGAGGCAGGCAGGGCTCCAGTCTCCCTGGAATAAGTAGCACAGGGTTAGTAGAACAGCTGGTGAGGAGGGTAAGGCCTGCTCTCTGGTCTCAGCTCTGCCACCATCATGGAGCGCTACCTTGGGTAAGTCACTCCTGGCAGGGCCTCTCCCACCTTGAATAGATGCCTCCAGGGGCACAGGAGTGAGATGAACATGGATGGGCTCATTCTGGAGCACGGCAGGCACTGTCCCTACCTCCTCGGATTCTTTCCTCTGCATCATTACCATTTGTGCCAAAAGCATCTTACTCAACCCCTATGGGTGTGGGAGCATATTCCGCCCAAGCATGAAGAGGCAGCGCTCAGTTAGTGACAGGAGTTGGTGGATCCTCATCTGTCTTACCCCCAGCTGGGGCCACCGAGAGATTTCCCTGCACATTCTTACAGAGGTTTGCCGAGGACTGAGGGCCAGTTGCCCACTGTGGTAAGTTACTTCTCGATGCATCAGGAACTGGCTTTCTTTCCTTTCCTGCCACCGTCTCCCCTTCTGTGTTCTTAGGATCACTTGTCACATGAACTGGCTACACTCAAATTCTCAACTCAGTGTCTGCTTCCGGAGAAGCCCAGCCCCTGAGACAAACAGTGAGCAGAAGGGATGGAGGCCAACCAGAGAGCCAGTCAATGCCCTGTCTAAAATGGGCAGCTGCTGTGCCACGCTGGCCACCTGCTGTCACATAGGAATGTGGCACGCAGACATGCCAGAAATCTGACGGTGCTATGAAATCTCCCAATTTTCAAAGTTTGGCAACGAACTAAAGTTTTTTTTTTTTTTTTTTTTTTTTTAATTATGTGGCTCAAACCAAACAAATCTGCAGGTCATATTCAGTCCACAGGCCACATTTAGCAACCCTTGCCAGGTAAATATTCTCTGTTTAGTTCAGGTGCCAAAGAGACTGAGCCAACAGATGAAGTTTCCTCTTTCTAGTAAATTCTAGTCTTCAGCCATATCAGGGTCCAGGAAGTGAGAGTAAAAGGGAAGAGCAGCCTAAGGGCACTCTGTCCTGGGGGTGCTGGCCCTCAGCTCCACCTTAGGAAGAGAGTACTGGGCATTTTCCAGCACTGCCTGCCCAGCATACTTTTGTCCCATGGAGGCAGGGACAGCACCCAACCCTCAGGAGAACCTGTTATTGGGGGCTAGGATTCTCCCCTAGAGAATGGAGGTCTTTTAACCAGGGGCTCCACTCCCTCATTCCCTAAGGAATCTGAGACATTTACAGTGGGGCTCATGCTCCCGTTGGTAAACTGAGGCCATACAGCACCCAACATGACAGAGGATTCTGACCCGAACTTTATGACAAGTCACGGAGGTTGTTGCAGGAACAGGGACTGGACCTAGTCTTGCTCAATGGAAGCCCCACCCAGGGGTCTGGCCCACACTATTGGGAATGAAAGCTCTTTTCTCCCTCAAGACGAGACAAGAAAGGGAAAAATCAAACCTCCAGGGGTAAACAAAGTGAGTGAGAGAGAGAAAGCACTGAGAAAGACAGAGGGACAGATTCTGGTGACATCACTAAGCATCCATCTCCAGCTGTTCCTGGATTTCAGGACCATGAAACAAAATTTCTATTTTTTCTTAGGGTCCTAAGCCAGGCCCTGCTGACAGCATCTTGCTGGGCATCTCTGGCCTCTCAAGCCTGGAAGGGGCCCAGCGCCCTACAATTTACAAGTTCTAGAAGGCCGTAGAGAACAGCGTTAGGATCTAGGATCTAGGCTAAGGCCTGCCCATTAGCACCCGCTCCTGCTGTCCATCAGCAAATACATGCATGTGCCCACCGCATGTTTACTTGAGGAGAGATTTTACATCTTAATAAAAGCTACAATCTCTTAAAGGTTAAGAAGCAGTGGTATAAAGTCCTAGAAAACTCCTCAGGTCAGAAACAATAGGACAGAATAAAAAGCATCTACCACTAAAATGGCCACAGCAATAGCTTGTGGAGGATCCAGAGGGCTCTTCTCAGGATGCAATGGGCTAGACCACCTTCAAGTGCAGCCAGAATGGAGGCCAAGTGAGCCAGCTTTCCTGTGGTTTCTACTAAGGGGACCATGAGCCCTCCGATGCCCTCCTTGACAGCAATCTCACATCCTATCCATCCTTCAAGGTCCCTCGCAGGCCCCTTCCTGCCCAAAGTACTGCTCCTGGCAGGCCACTTCAAGGTGCAAGGTTTGAACCTTGCAATTTCCTCTGTTTTCCGCCCAACCTCATTATTAATTGCAGACTGTCATTTGTCCAGCACTATTGTCTCCTAATCCACATCTTCTCTCTCTAGCTGGACTCCAAAGTCATTCAAGGCCAGGGCAGGTCACACTTTCTTACTTGTCCTTGGTGTTGGCCCAGGGCAGGGGGCTCTCAGCACCCTCAGATAAGAGTTCACCCCATTGTAGGAGGTGGCCAGGGTCCAAGGGGACCCACCAGTTTCCCCCCATGTCTTGGGTATACAGAGGTTCCTTAGACCTCACAGAACAACAAACCCTGCTGCCACATGGATATGACAGCAAAGTCCCCTGCACACTCTGTGTTTTCCAGTTTGCCATTTCCCTCCCTTCCACACCTCTCCTACCTCCACTTTGCCCCCAGAGCCTTTTCAGGTCAGAGTGTGAGGTACCAGCTCCTCTTTAGCATATCCTCCTCCTACGGGACGGACTCCATTGTTCACTGCCACCCCAACTCTGGGCTGGTAGAAAGAGAGGAGCTTTCCGGTGGATGCCTCAAAGTCTCTTACGGGAATGGACCCATCTCTTTTATGCTCTTCAGAAGTTATTTTGTTTTCTTGGAGCAGAGTCACATAGGGGCAAAGGCCAATTTAGAGCACAGAGGAAGCAGCCAGGACTCCAGAGCACTTTCTATTGGGTGACCATTTCTGCCCCCCTGACTCTGATAACATGAATATTGGAGAAGGCTGTGATGAGGAGCAGGAGAGAATGATGTGCAGGTGCGATCGGTGTGTGCAATGGTCAGACCTCAGGAAGTACAGGAGGAGAGCAGGCAGAGGCTCCTTGGATGTGCTCTTTCCCCAACCCCGCCTCACTCCCCAGGCCTGAGCCCGTCTGCTGGTGCACTGCACATCACCCTGCAGGAGGATCTGGGGCGCCAGGAAGCCTATGATGAAACCTGAGATCTACTCTCTCATGGAAACAGGTGCCAAAAATCAACCCCCTTCCAGAACCAGGGTGTTTTTAGAGGTAAGGATTGGAGCATTGGGTAAGTCAATCTGGATTTCTGCTCAGCAATGTTTCTGAAAACAGAAGTCCGGCTGGCCTTCCTGATGGACACCGTGAGGCCTGGGCGGGGCCAGCACTCCTCACTGGACATCATCTATTCATGGGCCCCATAGGAATCTCAGTCTGCCTCCCGCCCAGGAGGGCTGCGGAGACACCAGAACCAACTGGGGGAGTAATGTCCTGAGAGAGCTGACTGGTGCCACTACCTCAGGATACTATGACAAGACTCTCTGGGTTAAGATGATGTGGGGGAAGGCCTTAGCTTTCTGGGATGTCCAAACCACGAGCACCTCTTGTTATATTGTCTGGGAACTTGGGCCACATTCACTGCTGGAGAGGGGGCTCTGGGTCTCACCCTTCCTGCTGGCTCACACCCTCAGCACTTCCATCCAGGTGCCATTTAACCACCCAACGGGGAGCACTGCCGAGACCCCAGTTCGACAGGCGCAGTCATCAGGCAGAGCACTGGCTGAGCTGGAGAAGACCCCGCGTGCGCCATCTCTGGCCATCTCAGCCATGCCGAGTGGCACACACGGCCCGGGTGAGTCCAGGCACTGTGGGAAGGAATCCTTTCTTTCCCCAGCCACATCTACTTCTTTCTGAGGGCTGTCACAGCAGCCCTTCAAACCCATTTGACTGGGTTGGAGCGCATCATACTGTCACCAACTCAGTTTTCATTAGGCGGCTGCTTCTCAGTTAGCCTAGCCAAGCAGAAGAACTCAAACACATGCACAAATTAAATCGACATCCAAACTCCACCAATATACAAAGCAATTTAAATGATATTCATTAGAGCGATGACAAGCCCTGATGAGGCTTTCAGGAGCCGGGTCCTTCAGCTTTTGCCGACTCGGTTTCATGGTCACTGAGGCGGAACTCCGGCGACTGTACCTCTATTTTTTTTTTTTTAGAGCTAAGAAAATGACTCCTTCCTGACACACCTATCTTATTTCCTCTTCCATCCTCCCCGTTCTCTCTTGACCCACGTTTACCCAGCCCCGGCTGCTGGACACAGGTATGGATATGAATCCAAGAATCCCATAAAGGAAAAGGCAGCCACTCTGACTTCTTTTTTTTTTTTTTCTATAAATGCTCCAATTAAAACAGATTTCAGTTTCTCGTAATTTCATTTCACTTGGCCTGGGAGATCTCTAACTCACAATTACGATGGTCATAAATGTGTCCCTGGAATCCTGCTGTGGGGGAAAAAAATGGTAGTGAAATGTTGAAATGCAATAATTTTTAAAACACAACCCCCAAATTAAAAAAGTCCCATTTATATATTTTAATTTTTTTTTTAAAAAAAGAGGAAGTTTGGCCATCCCACAGCTGCCTGGGGCTAGAGAGGTGAGGATGAAGGCTGATGGGGTCTTCAGGGATGCCATGTGGGGGACTCACAGGACCACGTGTGGGGGCTGAGAGCCTCGCCAGCCACAGAGCCAAATCTCCAAGTCCTTGGGCAAAGAAAGCAGCCCAGGGACTGCCTGATTCATTATCAGCTAAGGGCAGAACAAGGTCACGGCCACATCCATCAGATCTTTGGGCTTTGGAGTTTGCGGCCTAGATAATATCCACAGCAGGGGGAATGATCAGCAACCTCATACACTGATGCCTGCACTTCTGTTTATAATTTTATGCTCAAGGTTAATTATGTGTGTCCTTGGCTTTGATCAGATATTAGCATGTGAGAATATTGCCTGTGCCCATATTGGCAAAAAAAAAAAAAAAAGGATTCCCGGAAATACCCATGGACTGGAAACACCCTTCCATCATGGAGACATGAGCTCTTACTTGGGAAATGGCTTTGTAAATAAAGGTATAGACAGTCTGATCAAACTTACCAGGATCCGATGTTCTCTACCTGCACTGACCAAAGGAGGAGCTGCTAGCCACATGTGACTGCTAAGCGCTTGACACATGCACAACTGAAGAACTAACCTTTTAATTTTATTTAATTGTATTTCATTTACATTTGAATGGCCACACGTGGCTGGTGTCTGCTATCCTGGACAGCACAGTTCAGATGGTAAATAACATCGTGTATCCTAATTCCTGAGTTAGCTAATTGTGGATGTTAATCTCCAGAAAGGGGTCACCTTGCTTATCATCATTATCATCAGGAATGATTTATTAAGGATATATTAGTTCATGACATTATACAAAGGTGGTAGAAAAGCAGTTCCTCTGATCTTCTATCATTAGAATTTAATTTTGAAAACACCTGGCTTCTTGGACCAGAGGCGGGGCCTGACACCAAATGTGGAGCCTTTGGAAGCAGCTAACTTTGATCGGAGCCACCCCTGATGTCCAGGGTTGTAACTGGACTGAATCACCGTTAGGCTGTCTGGGATTGCCCCAGCCATCGTGGACCGTCAGGCCGCAAACCAACAATTTGGCACATCTATTGTCTTGGCAGGGCAGAAAATGTGTTCTCAAATCCTAAGGCATTTTGGGATAGACGACTTCTTCGGAGGAACCCCCAAAAGCCAGAGTTCAGATGCCTTAAAATCCTCATGGTGGGGTGATTCACGTCAAACCCTTGGGGATAGAAAAATGGCATCTGTGAGTCATACAACATCTCCCTGTGGCTTGTGGAAACTCGATGGAGTGCAAGAAAAAAAATAAGCAACCTCCCTGGAAACAAAAACCCGTGTTTGATCGCTGCTCTGCACTGACACTGGAAATCCAGCCCTCGGCTGCCACAGGACTGCCACACAGCACGTGGGAAGGTGGGGTTCTGTCAGAGAAGAGCTTTTTTTTCTCAGTAGCTTCCTGCTAAGAGACAGAGCTAAAGCCTAACCCAAATGAATGAGATTGTTTCTGGAGCTAACTATAGCATATTTTGCAAAGGCCAACACACCCTGGAATTGCCTGGAAGCCCGAGTACCTTTTCCGTATTTTCTGAGGTCAGCTGAAGGCTGAAAGGCATCGACTGGCATGGGGCCCCGAGGGAAATGTATTTTCAGGTTTCCTTTGCCAAAGATTACACGTGCTTACTAATAAATCCCCAGAGAGAAAGAAGGTTAGCGTTTCTATTACCAAAAGAATAACTATCTGGCGGAGTAAAAATGGTAATTTCTCCATTAGCTAAAAGGATAATAGCTATTATTTTAAAGTTAAAGTATTTATTATTAAAGAATGGAGTTGGGGTTTGCTGTTTTCATTTTTATGATTGCTTCCTATAATACAAAGTGTATTATTTTTTGTGCTAAATAGTCAACAGAATGAAATGCTATCACAATTTTCCAGTTTCAGAAGAACTGCGCAGATGAATTTGAAAAAGCAAAATCATTTTATTTATTTATTTTTTATTTTATTTTTTATTAGGTGACTTGGAAATTTCTGGAGATGTTAGTTTCACTCCTGTCCCTCTAACCATCTCTCAGCTTCTATCTTCAGAATTCTACTCTCAAGATGGAGCTTTTTATACCCTGTATGTATTCTGTCACCATGTTGTGGAACTGTAGTCAGGGGTTGGGGATGGGTGAAGTCCACCTAGCTACAGGGGTGTAAATCTGGGGAAAAAAATCCTTCCAGGGACAGAGGCCTGGGCAGGCCTCCCGGGATACACCACCTCCTTCTGAGCACAGGGCAACCTGAACAGAAGTGCTGTTTGCCTGGTTCTCTCTCTCTCTCTCTCTCTCTCTCTCTCTCTCTCTCTCTCTATATATATATATATATATATATATATATATGAATTTTTTCCTTTTGCAGAATGAGAACAGAACAAAGGTATCAATCAGGGAGATTGGATCTTCATCATAACCAACCCCAACTTACATGTAAGATTTTGGTTAATTATAGAATTCTTGCTGCCTAAAACTTAAAAAGATACATCCCTGATATTTTTGCTAAATGTTGACTGCAGCGAATAGCTAAGATGTGGCATATTGATTTCTTGTTGTGAAGTGAGCTGTTCAAGCTCCATTTAAGATTTTCATCTTGCATGTAGCCCTGAGCACATCATAGCACCATAAATTAGTTAAATTGCACATTTATCACAAATGTTATTTTAAGATACTGCGTAAATGTGATGGCTGGAAGATATACGTAGGGCTGCAACAAGACTGGGCTTGGGCGGGGTGAGGTCAGGGTCACCTACACACCTGTGATTAAACCCCCTCCCTTGGCAACATTCCCCTCCCGCGCCAGGCCTACCCACTCGAAGACTGGACTTGGACAACAGGGTCCTCCTTCCACTCACCTTCTCTTTGAACACAAGCCACAGAAACGAACCCAATGCCAACAGACTTGGAATTCGACTTTAGATTTTTCCTCTTTGATCTCAGGGAAATCAGGGCCATGTTGGGCTGCAAGGGTCTGGTGGCTTTGGGAGAAAATGGCCCAGCTTTTCCAAGTGTGGTGATACTCCCAACAAGCCCCACCCCCCTGCTTCATGCTAAGGTGACTGTCCTTGTTCCAGAGGGAGCTTCATTCAAGCCTGGCACCCTCAACTGCCCAGTTACTACGTCTTCTAGGAAGTAAAATCAATTCCTGGTCCCCATTAATAGGAGCAGTCCTTTCCTGGCTAGGAGCCCGAGATGCCAAAGGAGCAGTAGAACCGGCCACCTACCTTGGCTGTCAATCCTCACTGCTCCCCCCAAACGGAAAAGCCCTGAAGAGACTCCTCCGAGTGGGGTAAGGAGGACAGACATGGGCAGAGTGTTGGGTCCTTCTCCCAAACTATACAGAGGGGGGTTCCGCCATCACTTGTACAAATCCCATCTCCCTTCAAGCCACATGGGCCCCGGTGGTGATGGAAGTGTTGTCAGTTTAATCTGTTAGATGCAGGACTTTGGATTCTAATAAACCGATGCTATATTTAACCTGTGAAAAATTCAAGAGTGGAAATCTGGGCTCCAGGATGTGAAGACGGGGAAGGCACAGGAGGGAGGGTTTCTCTGTCCCCTGAGCCAGGTTCTGGTGGGGGAACTGGTCCCCCAACTCCTCCAAGGAAACGTATGTGTCCCCTCAGCTTCTCCCAGGTGAGGGCCGGCAGGGCCAAGAACTGCTCAGGGGCAGGGGTGGTGCATGTTAGATTGGGGAATGGGGCAGGCCCTGGACCCAAGGGAAGAACTCTTTCCACCCACCTTTCAGCAGAGCCCACGTGTGCGGGGCATCACAGGCAAGAGCAGAGTTGGTGCAACACTATTTGCCAAAAGCTCATTTTAAACTCCAGTGAGGTTCTCTCTAAAAACCAGAAGAGGGATGGATTGCCGAGAGAAAGCAGAGTAGACGGAATATTTGGACTCATCTTGACAAAAAGGGGTGGGGACCAGCCGAAAAGCCGTGGGCGTGTTGCCGAACATCTCTGAAAGGGCTTAATTTAAATTTTTAATAAAAGAGTATTTTTTCCTTAAAGTTGAGGTGTTTTATGTATTACATGGATGTAACACATCTCTCATTTGTATAATTCTAGGTTAGGAGCTACGATGCTGCGTAACTGCAGGAGTAGTTTGAATATAGTAATAAAGGTATTTTACAATTTTACATGATGTTCCCAGCGTTTTGTTGGCATGATTTGCCAGGGCCAATAAAAGCTTGTGATTATCATATAAATGCTTTCCCCCCCTCCTCCCTTAGATGGGTTCAGTCTCCTCCCGTGCCCTTCCCCCGCCTTGTTATCTCTGCATGCTTTAGCACAGGAGAGCAAGCCAGGGACCCCCAAATCCGAATGCCCAGCTCTGCTCTGCTTTTTGCTGTTAGAAAACCCTAGATCAACACGAAGGAACCACCCTGCACAGAATCTTCCAAAGATCCTTCTCCTTCAGCTTCTTACACAGCTCGGGGGGCCCGACTTCTCTGCATCTAGAAGGGAGACAGACCACGGGGGTTGGTCTGGGGTGACTGGAAGTTCTGACACTCAATGCTGTATACCATCACTTTCCCACAGGGACTCTGACCTCACCTGCATGTCTCCTTTCTTTCAGATTTTTATTCTTGGGGAAAATTTCTATCCAAGCCACCACCGAGTGCTCCCTGCTCTCCAAACACCAAAGTTCACTAAAACTCCCTTGATTTACGTGCAGCCTCCGACTCTGCCAGCACCTGGCAGACACAGCGACCAACTCAGTCATAAACAGATCGCATACAATTTAATTTTAATGTGCTCGTTAGTCGTAGCACATTTCAGACATAATTGTGAACGCAACACAAAATTATAGCAAAAAGACAATTTTAATGCTGCCGTAGAAAAAAGGGTTATATGAAGAGTCACATAATGGTGTTTCATTGTCAACAACAAAACAGGGCACAGAGTGTGTTCCGGTGTCTGTGCTGTTTACATGCCAATATTTTATACATAGGTTCTCATATGGTGTCAGCTGTCAGTTACTTCTGCAAATTAACTGCCAAAAATGGAGAAGAACAGAATCACTTGGAGAGCCGGTAACCACGGGTTACCTTTCATAAGCCTAAAGATAAAGCTGCAGTGTGGGATCTTGGGAGAATAATTAGGAAGAACAAAACAGAAAGTTACCAATTGAAATAAAAAGGTATCCTACAATATGAAATAGCAACCAAGAAGGCTTATAAATAAGTGAAAGAGGTTGTATCACAGAATGCCTCATGACTTAAGCAAAGTATTACAGTACAAACATTTTAAAGGCTTTATCAATGTTTAGGAAATACAGTACAAGTTCTCTTTTTTTTTTTTGTTCTTTTTTTTTTCCTTTTCAAATAGACTTAACCCTTTGAGCACTGAGTTTATTTTGAGCGTTCTTTGCTTTCTAATAAATACCTTTAAAAATCATGTGCAAAATAGTATGATGCCTGCCAGGGATGGATTTCCTGGCCTCGTTTATTCAGACTGCTCAAAACAAATGATAATATGATGCTAATAAATATGTATAATTTAAACATGAACCTCTATCAATATAGATGTACTGGGTAGCAAAACAAACAATCATACTTTGCTTTCAGATAATGTTTCTGTATACTTTATAAATGCTATCTGTGGTATCTTCTGTATAATTTACAATGTTTGCATGTAAAAAACAAAACCCATAGACCTTAAAAAAGAAAAAGGAAAAAGAAATATACACTATACATAGGCACGGCTTATGCCCAGAGCATAGCAGGTACATAAAACACTGTTGCTATAAATGCAAGAAAAAAGGTCATTTACCCACAATCACATTTTTCATAAGAGTCTGAAATCTATACAATATATACATCTATGTTTCAATGTGAAAATAATATTCTTTTAAATTTCAAGGCGTGTTATACCCCTGCAGACCTGCATAAATGGAGGTTCATATTATTAATTATAACTAAGCTGGTAAGGAGTTTAAAAAACAGAGCTTCATACATTATTATTATTTTATTTTATTTTTTAATCAAATTAATGCAAAAGTGCTTCAAAGTACTCAGAGGGCTAAAGATGAAAGGGTGAGAAATACCAGCACACTCGAGTCTCACGGAAAAAGTGTGCCTGATTTCGTTATAAATGCTTAATTAAACTGTCTGTTAATGCATGCAGCTTGAAGCATCGGGGGGATGCTCACAACTAAATCCCATTTACACAAAGTTCCAAACACTTACCACTGCGTTTTAACCTTCATATTTTACCAGTAACAACAGCTGATTATGCACCTCTATTAAACACTGTACAGTTATACAAAACAGTCCAGCCCAGAGTGATTCTCTGCAGTTAACATAAGAACATGTGCCAAGAACAAGACAGAGGGGCCTTAAGGTGCCTTCAACAGTTTCCCTCAAAGCAAACTGCAGTCATTTCCATCAGAAGCAAACGCTACTGCTTCTCCAACTCAGAAACATACAGAAGGTGGTCTTCTGGCGATTTCCCGTGTGTTTTGCTAAGGTGAAGCTTAACGGCATGCTTGCTCGCAAAGGTCCGATTGCAAAGTTTGCACTGATAGGAGGTCCCCAGGTCCTCCTCCGGGGAGGACGTCACCAATTTTTCTGATGGCGACTTGGTTTGTGCTATTTGATTGTTAATCTGTTCAGTGGACAGTTTGGATAAGTCCCGTAGCCGGAAGCCCAGATGTGACTCTAGGTGGCTGATGTATGTGGAAGGAGTCCTGATTTGTGACGCACAGTCATTACAAAAGAACACGGGGTGGCCAGTGTCCAAGTTTTTGAGGAACTTTGTTCCACCTGTCCTCCGAAGCTGGTATTTCACATTGGCCAGCCAGTGGCTGATGGTGGTCATGGAGAGCCCCGTGAATCTCGAGATGTGCATGCGCTCCTGGGGGCTCAGGTCTGACATGATGTACTTCCCCTCGGAGGTCTGCCGGAGGCTGGCGGCAAACTGGGCCTGGAGGATCAGCAGGTGCTGGGGGTTCCAGTTTGACTGGCGGCCCTTCCTCTTCTGCGCAGGCGTCGACTCCTCGGCCTCCTCCAGAGTGGCCCCGTCAATGTCAGACTTCTCGGAGATGCTGGAAGGAGTGGACGATTTTGACGTGTGGCTCTCTGTCAAGTTCTTCAGCATATCGGATATATCTGACAAGGCATTCTCGCGTAGCGGCGAGTTTGACATGAATGATACGACGGCAGATGTCTTTGCCGTTGTCACCGTGGATGAGGAGGTTGCCGGGGATGTGGACGTGGGGGACAAAAGCACTGAACCCAAAGAGCAGCCTTTGTCACTCTTCCCTTTTGTCAAGTCTATGGGCTGGTCGTTGTTGACGTGGTAGAAATAGCGGTCGAGGTGGTCTGCCTTCTTGGCCTGTAGGGGCGGTGGGGTGGCCACGGCCGCCTTCTCGGCCAGGCTGTTGCTCATCTTGAAAAGCATGCTCATGGGGTCCAGCGCAGGCAGAGAGGGCTTGGCAGCCTTGCCCAGGTGGATGTTCATGACCGACTGCAAGGCGCTCAGGGGGTTGACAAAGGGTTGCTCGGGTGGGTGGTCGGTGATGATGGCCGTGCTGCCGCTCAGGCTGCTGCTCAGGGGCTTCACCAGCTCCTTGCCGTTCTCCACGGGCTCCGCCGCGGGGCTGCCCTCCTTGCACCCATCCCGCGGGGGACTGGGGCTGTTCTCCTGGCTTTTGAAGCCCCCATCGCTGGAAGCCTCCATCTTGACGGGCTCGCTGAGCTCACTGCTGCACGGGGACGGGGTGGCCCGCTTGGGCGGAGAGAGCTTGCCCTCGGGCTCCTTCATCTTCTCCTCAACTTTGGCAACTTTCTCGGTGACTTTCTTCACCAGCTCCTCCATGGCATGGAAGTTTGTCTTGGGCATCGGGGAGGTCTGGCTGCACGGCGGAGAGACCAGGGTCTGGGTTTTGGTGGGAGACACCATCTCGCTGTTGCCGAACATGGGCTTCAGGGGTGTGCTTTTCCCCGATGAGCCCAGAGACAACTTCATCATGTTGGGGAGCTGGTAGGCGGCGTGGATGCTGGGGTAGCCCCCCCAGCTGGGAGTGCCGTTCTGGGCTTTGTTGATTGCGGACGTCACCGTGTTTTCCAGGGATTTGAGGATATCTAGTCCCCCTTTGGGGCTCTCTTCTAAGTCATTTTCAGTCAAATAATGGTACTTGGAGGAGATGTCATACTTTTCCTCCTCCTCGCTGGGCTTCTCCTTCTCCTTGGGTTTCTCATCAGTGACTGTCTTGTCCTTGTCCATTTCCTTCTTGACCTCCACGTTCAATTTCGGGGAGACGCTCGCAGGTGTGTTGGAGGGGGACGTGAAAGTGGTGGCCGCCAGGGGCACAGACTGTACCTTCTCATCCAGCAGGGTCGTGATGGTGGGCGTGACGGGCGTCTCCATGATGGGCTTCCCCTTCTTCATGGCCGAGTTAGTGACCTTGATGAAGTGGCCGGTAACCATCATGTGGGCCGTGAGCTCCTGCAGCGTGTCATGGGAGCTGCCACACTCCATGCACTTCAGGATCTGGGACTTGCGGGCCTCGAAGTGCCACGCGTAGCTGGCCCCGTTCTGGTGGCCGTACCGGTTATTTGGCGTGATGTAAGGGTTGGAGTTCTTCTGAAGCGCATCATTGGTGTCCGACATGGTAGCTTTGGGGGTTCCACCTGTGGAATCCGGGGAGCTGGGGAGCTCCAGCTCCAGCGAAGCTTTCTTGCGGGCAGCCGGAATGATTTTGGCTGCCACGGGAGTGACGGGTTCCTTCAGAGGCACTTTTTGGTAGTGTTTTGTTTTGATCATATGGACACTCAGGTCCTGGAGGGACTCAAAGGAGTGGCCACAGTACATGCACTTCAACACCTTCTGGGCGTCCTCCTTCCCTTCCATCTCCAGCAAGGAGCGTTTGCGGGGCTTGGACCAGCGCTTGGGGTTGTTGTTGTCGGTCTCGTGGTTGTCGTCGCGGTAGTGCCCCGTCTCGTTCATGTGCACCGTCAGCTCCACCAGGGTGTCGTAGGCCGCGCTGCAGTCTTTGCAGCGGAACTTGCTGGCCCCCGTGAAGATGGAGCCATAGAGCTTGCTGCTCTGCCGGTACAGCTGCACCGTGCTGAAGAGGCTGGGCTCCGGCAGCATGCGGCTCTGGGACACCTGCTGCAGGGTCTTGGCCATGGCGCTCTGGTGCCAGTCGAAGCTCCCGCTGCCGCAGCTGCTGCTGCTACTGCTGCTGCTGCTGCTGCTGCCGCTGCCGTTGTTCTTCTCCGAGGAGGGCTGGTGCAGGTTGAGGTTGAGGTTGGACCAGTAGGAGTTAGAGAGGAAGTTGTTGTACACGGCCTTCATCTGCTCCAGGCTATCCGACACGGTCGTGTCCTCCAGAGGGACCGTGACTTCCTTGGTCTCCTCTTCATTCTTGATGGAGCCACTTTCAAAGTCAGCCATGCGGTCACTGGTCTCACTGATGTGTGACTCGCTGTCCATTTCGTGACTGGAAAACTCAGCCGCCGGGGAGTTCTGGTAGCTGGGGCAGGTCTTGGGGAGCTCCTTCTCGGGGCACATGTACTTGGCCGAGGGTTCTCCATCTGCCGTGTGCTCTTCGGGGTCTATATCTTCGTCTACCAGGGCAGCTGCCTTTAACTCATCGGAAACATAGGCTGCCAGGATAACAGGTGGGAGCGAGGGACAGGCAGGATTGAAAGAAGAAAGGGAAGAAGAAGGAGAGAGAGAGGGAAAAAAGCATTAGTACGTGTTGATCAGACCTAGACTATGTTCTTGGTTCTCAGGAGAAAGCAGCAAAAACTAGATGGGCACAATTATTTGTAAAACTAAATAGTTAAAATGTGGTGTTTCTTCGGAGCAAAAAAAAAAAAAAAAAATCTGCTCTTCAAACATAATTTGCCACCTTATTCTTCTCAAGGGGCAACAGCTTGAAATTAAAACTAAATTTGAAATTAATGAAGCACATTCTGGAGGTGGCATTCATTTCTAAAGTAATAAATTACTTGTATCAACCTCAGAGACAGCAGTTCCTGTCTGTCAATTAATATGTCTTATGCTTCTCCTACCCCTAATGCATTTCTTAACAGACAGATTCACAATTTAAATTAAGCAACCATTTTTTACTCATTACATTTTTGAGGCTCAATCTTTAATAAATATAAAGTACAAAAACATCAATAAAATTTTTACGAAGTAAAAAGAAAGTACATCAATTGCAATAAATTAAAAACAAGGTTTTATAGCTTTTTTTTTCCTTCCTTCTGGAAAAGCAGGTCTCCTCAAAGCTCAGGGTGAGTTGCCTCTCTGGGATGGGTGCTGGTTGGCTGTGGTTGGGAGGGATGACAGGGATCTGCTACCACCCAGCCCTGGCCCCGCTTCCCACATGGATATTCAGCCCCTCTCAGCTACCCGGACACACACACTATCCATGCAGAATTATGTCAGAACAAGTTCAGGAAAATTGGTATGCGGTGCTCATTCCTGCTGTATAAATATATACAAGACCTTCCAGTGGACCTTACAAATGTCAAAGTGTTTGCTCTTTAGACTACTTTGTCAATATTTACTCAGCATAAGCTTCATGGGCATCCAACAGGGATCCTGTCTTTCTGGAGGCAATGTAACCAGGGATGTAAATCCAGCACGCACTCCCAAGCAGGTGGAGGGCAGGGCCCAGCAGCTGTGGGTTCTAGAAGATGCACATCCAGAGACGCAGGACCCTGACAACATTTGTGTTAATGATGGACGGAGTAGATTTTAATTTTTTCTCCTTGCATTCAGTGACTCGGGTTTCTCTCGAATGAAGATTGCCTCGTCCTGTGTACTACCCACACCTGGTGGTCTTGAGAGCTCCCAGGTGTGGACAGCCCTGTGTAATAATTTCAAGCAAAAGAGAAGGAGCAGAAAGTGACTTTTTCCTGTCAACTGCTAAGTACCTGTTTGCTTCAAAAGGCCAGTGAGCAAGGGTGCAGGGTATTTGGAATACTTCGTTGCTAACTTCAAGGCTGATTAAAAATATAATAAAAGTTCTTAGAAAAGGAAGAGAAGCTTTGTTGGTAGAATCTGTAAGATTTAAAGATTTGCCCCAGGTGCAGTCTACATCAGAAAAAATAAATAAATGAAACAAAATCCCCCAAACAGTGAATTGATTCCCTAGTAGTCAAACAGATATTCTCCCTGACTGTTCCTTTCTGCTCAGTTGTGATGCTTTTGTCCCTCCGTCCCCTCTTTGGGCACCAAGATTTCTAAGCTGAAACACAACAGCAACATCTTAACAATGATGTGATGTGATCTTGGGTTGGAATCCTGTCCCAGATACACACATCAGCTGTGGAGATAGGGACACATTTGCTCACACACAATCTACAATGCACCACTCTTGGGCCTGGGCTGTGGGATGTCCCTTAGAAATCATCAGAAGAAAGCTCCCTGCTCTGGTCAGCTGAGCTGTGAAGTGCTGGGGTGAACATTAAGTCTGAAGCCAAGCACTTAGAGATGACAACTTAAAACAGCTAAAGCTCTTTTCCTAGGGCCAGAGCCAAAATGCATAGGGAAATAGAGCGCAGGCCAAGGCAGGCTCATCTGCCGGCCACAGTGAAGAATGTGTACATGTGTACTGGAAACAGAACAGGCAAAGAAAAATAAAAGAAGACATCTCAATCTTCCCCGTAGCCTTCCTCAACTTGCAGCACCTTCTAGAAATCTGGACTCATGAACTCCAACAGATGGCAGGCCTGGAGGGAGGGCAGCCAGGGTAGAGAGACCGAGTGCCCTAATTGGCTTGGACCTGTCCTGGTTTTAGCACTGCAAGTCCTGCATCCTGGAAATCCACTCAGTCCTGGGCAAATGGTCACCCTAACTGAGGGACACAGCATGACGCAGGTCAGGGCATCCAGGCAGGTTTGTACCTTCTCTTAGAATCCTCACTGAGGACAGTTGTAACAGGGTGGGCTGGACGCAGCTAGATGCAGCCCCCAATCTGTAGAGAAGCACCAGGTGGTCTTATGCGTGATGCTCCTATTGAGGAAGGGGCTCTATTGTGAGTAAGCAGTCTGGGAGAGGAGGAGGAAACCACATGGCCTGTGTCCTTGCCATGGAGACCCAGGGAAACCCAGCCCTGTGTAGACAGGAATAGACACCAAAGCCCTTCTATCCTGGACACATTCCCAGAGTCACAGTATAAAGCTCAAGTGCCACAACTTGGGCATTTGGCTCCTGTTTTATAGTTTCTGCAGAATTAAGTCTGGAAGAGAAATATCCCCAGCAGCCTTTCCAGGAGGACAGCAGCTAGCCAGAGGAAGGTCAAGTCAATAGTGGACACCCAAGAGCCCACCACGGCATCAAGGCTACCAGCTGAGAGGTGTCTCCCACTCAGGAGCAGCATGGCTCCCCATGACTGGACGCCCATCCCAGCTGACCTCTACCCCTGCTGTGAAGCATCAACCCAGCTCTGCGTGGCCACAGGCTGTGTGGTGCACCCCTCCGTGTGTGCCACCATTGATGTGACCAGCTCCTGCCCCAGGCTGGCCCCCAACATCCTCCTATAAGCTTTGAAAATTGCACAGCAGTATCAGAATGTCATCAGTCTGATGGCTGAGAAGGAAATTAATATTGAAAGAAAAGTAAGGCCAACCTCCCTGGTGGGAATAAAATCCAACTCTGAGGGAAATTAAAAGGCTCCAGTGCCAAGAAGGCCTGGATCCTGGGGAGACCTGGCCTCACCCTGCACCCCAGCCACGGCCTTGTCATGGTTTCTGAGGGTCCTTACAAGGGCGCGGGCACACGGCCAGGATGGGAACCTCACTACCTGTTGAAGAGGCTGTGTTCTCTTCAGAGCCCAGGGTTAGACAGATTCCACGGGTTCTCCCCTCCACATGAAGACAGAGGGCCAAGGACCAATCCTTCCACGAGGGTTGCAACAACTTCACTCCTTGGAGAATATCAGACCTGCTCTTGATTACCGAACTTTAAAAAGTTGCAAGAAAAGTGCAAAAGGGCCCAGAGAGACGGGAAAACACTCGTTTGAACCACAACTACTTCCTGAGTACCCGCAGGGGACAGGATGGTTGCCATCCTCTGGGCCACCCGTCGTTCTCTTTCTCTGGGCCTCCATTTCCCTATCTGAACAGCACTGGGCCCTGGAGTGATAGAGTCCTCCCTCCTCTGCTCGGCCATCACTGGATGGCTTTGTGGAGAAAAGGGTGAGGAACTGAAGAGCAAGCTCACTTTGTGGTTCACTGTCCCCAAACACCAGCTCCTCCCAAACACAGCCACAGGTCACCCCTTGGTCTTTTCTTCTCTGAATCCTACTTAACTTGCAAAGACCCTGCTGGACAAAGGGGAGATTTCTGAACTCTGAGTGCTAATCCCCTGAATCAGGTAATGAGGGATAGGAGACAGGGTGTCTGCACCTCCTGTCTGTGTGGACAGTGAGAAATCACCAAGGGGTGGGGGGGGGCTGGTGAGAACCTGGCTCCACCCACCAGGCGGGTCTCCAGTGCTCCAGTGGCAGGCACCATCACCTGCACCTGACAAGGACCTGTGCAGACCTGGGAAGCTCCTCTGTGGCCCTGCAGTCAGCTCAGTCCCCTGCTGCTATTTAACTTTCTGTGTATTCCTGCCTGAATCCTCTAAGGACAAGGAGCTTGGATCTTCTGTCTTGCACATAGTAGGGAAGCAACAAACACTGGCTGGCTCATTTGAAAAGAGGTTACTTGCAGGTCACTCCCCCGCAGAGAGGTGTTGTCAACAACCTTTGTAACAGAATCTGCCCCTCTCTCTGCCCCACTCCAGGCCTGGACCAGCCACCAGGCTCTCTCAAACCCTCCTCAACCAACTGCCTGACTCCTCCCCAGCCTCTTCCATCTAGAGTCCCCAAACAAAAGCCACTGGGATTGTCATAAAGCAGCTGGCTGGTCCTGTCACTCCCTCACAGAACACCCTCAGTGACCTGCCACTGATCTTGGAAGAAACTCCAAATTCCTCAAAGCAGCCCCTAAGTCCTCCACCATTTAGACCTGCTTCCTCCTCAGCTCCTCTCAGCTTCTAGAATGTGCCAAGAACTCTCTCTCCTTACTTTCCATTCTGTCTCCTCTGCTGGAAACCCAGAGGCAGATGCAGAGAAGTGGAAAATGAGGGAACGTGTCCCTCCCCAGACCACAGGTGAAAGGCCACTTCTGGGGAAGAGGGCTTCTCTGACTCAGGCTTCTGTACCAAGACCATTAGCACCCTTCCTCTTCATGTTATTAAACATGCCAACTGAAATCACTGATCTATAGCCAGATGTTCCAGATGTTCTAACAAACTGTCAGCTCTGTGTGGTCAGATCAGCCCCCTACAACCCACACTCCACGTCCCAGATATCTGCCACGAACACATTGTCTGGCTGGATTAGTCCATTTGCTGTTACTTAACAAAATACCTGGGGCAGGCCAACTTTATAAAGAAAAGAGGTTTATTTAACTCACAGTTTTGGAAGCTGAAAATCCAAACAGCAAGCCACTGGCTCTGGCAAGGACCCCACGGCAGATGGCAGAAGCACACACGTGGGAGTAAAAGACCACATCTCAGAACAGGAAACCAGAGAGCAATTCAGGGGTCAGGCTTGCTCTTATAACAACTCCCTAGAACAAACTCAGGGTCCTGCAAAAACTACCTCAATTCCTTCCAAGGGCAGTACCCTAAGGATTTCCCATTAGCTTCACCTTTTAGAGGTTCAAGGTCTCTTACATCTCACACCGAGGGTCAAGCTCCAACATAGGAACCCTTGGGGGATACACTCAAGCCACTTCTAAACCATAATGACCACTTGACATAGATGCATAAAATGAAGGAATGACTTCTTCAATCTCCTAAGTAGCTGCCTAGACATCTCAGATGGATCCAAACCCCAGCCAGTCCCAGAACACAGAATGTATTGGGGTATAATGAAAGTCCTTCCTGGGCCTGTTCTCTAAGTGTGACTGGCATTTTCAAAAGTGCTACTTCGTGAGGAAGGACCCTTAAGATAGAAGGATGCAGAACCCACTGCTGAGGAAGAAGGCCGAAAGCACCCAAGCTGGTGGTCTCCTTGCATTTGGAGTCACCCTGAGCTGTCTCCACACCCAAAACCCCATGTTCAAGAATGCATTCTTGTCAGACACGGTGGCACTTGTCTGTAATCCTAGTGACTCGGGAGGCTGAGGCAGGAGGATTGCAAGTTTGAGGCCAGCCACAGCAACTTAGTGAGACCCTGTCTCAAAATAAAAAATAAAAAGGACTGGGGATGTGGCTAGTGGTTAAGCATCTCTGGGTTCAATGTCCAGTACCAAAAATAAATAAATAAATATATAAAATTAAAAAAGAATACATGTCATATCATGCCCCTTTTCTCTTTCACAAATAAGACTGAAACCTTTGCTTGCAGCTCCAGTGGAGGACGCAGCTGGATTGTGAAGGGAGGGGGCTCTCATTCAAACCACTCTAAAGCTGCAAAGAAACACAGAGGAGCAGGCAGAGAACTGCAAGTGAGGGGCAGATGGAGAGACCTGTGTCTCAGTTGTCTCCAAAGTCGTCCTTTGATGATAAAGTCTTTCTCTGAGTTGGAAGCCAAACTGCTGCAGCTGCTTCCCTACCTACACCACCACACCCCCACCCTGCCAAGGAGAAGCACATGCAGGACAGCAGTCCATCTCAAGAGCTGAGTGCACAAACGGCTTTTCAGACTGCTGGATGAATTAGAGAACTTGGCTGAGCAGAACCAAAGGGGACTTTTAGGTAAAGGCTCCTGAGCAATAAAACCTCTAAGAGCTCAAACCTCTAAGAGCTCCCTGCAAAGTTGCCAACACCTCGGGAAGGTCGAGTGATGAGAAAGAACAATGATCCGGCCTAATATGTGCATCTGGGCATGGACCCTCTCCATCTCTGTTGCATCTGATCTTCTGAATGGCCCTAAGAGGTAGAGAAAATCATCTCCACTCTGCAGACATGGAGAGTGGTGTTCTGATGAGTTACACAGGACCCTGTTCTACCCCAAGGCCCATGTCCTGGGTCTGAATGTGAGGGGCCCACACAGCAGGGGCATGGGAGTGGGCACTGTGCTGATACTGAGTGGGCTGAAGGGCAGAGCCTTTGAGGACCCCCCAGTGATGGCCACACCTGCCCCTCCAGGAGAGCCCACAGCTCACCACTATCTGTGGATGATGGACGTGTCTAAGGCGTGAAGAACCCACCATGTCAATCAGAAGGTCGGGAGGCAGTAGCTCCCTCGTTAATATTTATTATCATCATTAACTAAACTTAACCACTAGGTAAAAAAAAAATTAATGTTTCATATAAATATAAGAGAGTAAGCTAGGGCATAATGGAATTCATTCAAGTGGGGCCCACCTCCATCACAGTGTGACGAACCTCTCCCAAAGGTGAAGAGGTGGTAAGGCTCTGTGCTCTCAGGCCATGGGGGCTGCAGGTGGGCAGGCATGGTGGCAGGAAAGGGAGCACTAGGGGTGGGATGAAAGGAAATGAAGGTATGGCTGTGCTCTGCTCCCAGAAGCAACTTCAAAGTGAATTGCCCTGTGGGTATTAGCATTTTCTGGACTAAAATGGAGGTTCTGAAGTTAAAACCCACCATTTTCAAGTGCTCAAAACTCCTGGGAAGGTTTCTCAGCTCCCCACAGCTGTACCTTCCCCTGTCTGCTTAGTAAAGATGGCCCAGGAAGGTGCTCTCCTAGTAAAGTGTGGCCATGCTCCCTGCCACAAGGGGGCGCTAGCTGCAGTGGAAGGAGAGGCAGGGGCCAGAGGGAGGGAAGGGGGAAAACCAGGAGTTAAAGGGGGCTTGAGGGCTTAGGTGCCCCTCACTGTCCAGCAGATTGAGAAGGACCAGGAGAGGGCGGAGGGACAGCAGCAGAGAGAGGACAAAGAGAAAAGGAAAGGAAAGAAGAAGGGAGAAGGGTCCTTTAGGAATGGTAGGGTAGAAGGTGGGCAGAGAGAGAAAGAAAACATTTGACAGACAGGAATGAAAGAAATCATGTAAGTGGAAAGGACTGTAACTGGAGAGGGCCTGGGGCTCGGAAACTGGTGGAGATGCGGCCATGGGGGCAACCACCAAAAGTGGCCAGGGACGAGGTCTCAGGAGAGCCACTGTGGGTCACTTCCAAGACTGGAGACTTCAGGCCTTTTCTCTACCTCTCACGTACTCAGATTGTTAAATGACACTGTGGTTTTTCTTCTTTTTAAAGAAAAATTTAACCAGCAGAGGGGATGGTCAATGGGGAAGTTAACTACTCATCCAAGCCTGGGGGACAGAGTGAGCAGGAAGCAGTTTGGAGACAATCCTGTTCTGCCTCAGAGATGATCTGGGGCTGTCCTGAGCCAAGAGGACATTCTGGAATCCTGCAGGGCCAGGGGAACCCGTGCTGGCCTCAGCAAACCTCCAGGAGTTCCTGTCAAGCCCTCAACCATGCCTGATCACGTGGGAGAAATGGAACTGTCCAGAAGATGCCAGGGATATGCCCCAAATTGGACAGATTGGGTCCTGACCCGGGTCTCCAGGGCTCATGCACAGCAATCTCTGCAGACCCTTCTCCTGATCTCCCCTCCTGGCCAGATCTATTCCTCCTGTATCATGAATCAGATTCAAAGTCAACACCTAAGGTCCCAAGTCCCCTGCACTGTTGTAGAGTGTGTCTGAACAAGAACAAATGTCAAGATCCTCAGGTGGAGTCTTGACCACTTCTGATGCCCTGCCTGCACCCCTGGCACCTGGGCCCACAACACAGGAGATCCCCCCAAAATTAGAGCAGGAGCAGATGGGAAGCAACAGTGGCCCACCACCACGGACAGTCATCTATGAGAGCAGCAGCCTGAACTCTGCAGAGGACCTGCCACTGCTGCTGGCATTTCTGCACTGCATTTTCTTCTGTGAAACTATGCAAGGTCATGGACAGTAAAGCCCTGGCTCTTCATTTCTGCTATGTCCCTAACTGGGCACGTGGTAGTGATGACTGGGATCAGGTATGTGAGCTTCTGTTTCTTCTCCCATGACCTGGAAAGAGGGAGGGTGGCGTATCGACCACACCTACCTCCCAGTATTCCTGAACAACTTCCAAGTTGGAGGGACTTTGCCAATAGAGGTGCACCAACAGCACAGGGGCTTGTATAACAGTGTAGGGGCCGGGCCACTACCCCGCATCCAGAAGGCAGAGTCCGGGGACTGCCCCCGGCCCCTTGAAAGGCCTTGAGTGGGCATCTCCCAGATGCTCCATGCTGATCTCACTGCCTCACAGGGAAGGCCTTGCTGGGGGGAAGCCTCCCCATTGGGGTTTGTACCCGGGCTTCCTTCTTTTTGTGGCCTTGAGATGTTCCTGACACGTGCTGCCCCACAGGCCCCAGCCCTGTCCACAGGACTTCTAGGAAGGAAGCAAACAAGGACTTGGACCAAGCCCGGCTCCACCCACAGCTCTACTGCTTGGAGCTGACCCAAGAGTTTCCCCAGGTCTGGGGTCAGAGCCAGGTGCTTGCTAGAGAGGCCAACTCAGACACCCAGACCCAGTGGCTGCCTGTGTCCCTGCAGCCCCAGCCTCCAGCCAGGCCACTTTCTTTGGCTGAGCCCAGCCCCCATGTCAGGTTAGCTTGTGCCCTGAGTCACCTTGCTCTCTGTGTGGGAGAAAGAGTTCAAAGATCCCTGAAAATTTCACCTAAATCTCACCTTTCTCTAAACACACCTGGAAAAATCCAGAGAAACTGATCCATTGGACACAGAAGTTCTGCTGATAAATGCCCGCTACACCCTCCTCCAGGTCATTTTTACATAGGGTGTGGCTGCAGAAGCATGCTGCACATCTCACTGTGATCCTTTACGGGGAGGCCATTTGGTGCCTCTGCTGTGTCTGTTGCAACCTGAATTGGGGCCGAGAGTTCTCCCTAGATGTCCTGAGGTCCCATAGTATGGAAGCTCAGAGGCAGCCACCCACTGCTCAGACCTGGCCAGAAGCCCTGGAGGTGTGAGGGGGTCATGAGATGGGGCTCGGAGCTGGGTCAGCACTGACTGAACACATTTGCACACTCTGGGCAGTTCTTCAAGGGCCCCAGGAAGAAGAAAAACCAAGACAGAGTGACACCCTCAGGGCTGCTCAGAGAGAGAGGGCTCAAAGCAGCAGTGCTAGGGTGGGATTCCCTTTTTGTGCCAGGACTGAGGTGGTGGCTGAAGCAGTGGCTGAGAAGTGGAGATGGACCTAACTAAACACACCCCCACCAGGGGGATCAGATGATATGCTGTACCTCTGCCTGGCTATTACATAGGCACCAGAAAGAAAAAAATAACAAGGTTCTAGAGAAGGCGAGTTTATGCCTGGTGCCCAGCAGGTCAGTGCAGCCCCAAACACAGGTCTCCATCCATCCACCTGGCCACCTGGAGTCACATAAAGATATCTCCCCAACTGTCTCGGATGATGGAGGTCACAACCTCTAGGGGACAAAGAGGGAATGGCCTTCTGGGGTGGTTCTAGTGACCTTCCAAGCAGTCCTGCTCAGCATGGGCCTCCCAGGAAAAATATCTGAAGGTCTGAAGCCAGACCAGAAGGGCTGCTGGGGAAGGGCCTGGTTGGCTCTGCAGGGAAGGACATGTGGCTGAAGCTATAATGGTCAGGACTTCTCCAGAAGGCTGGCCGCGTTAGGATGACAACCTCCTCTAGATTGATTGTTCTTCCCACTAGCAAGGTCAGGAATATTAATTTTGTACACGTTAATTTGATGTAATGTGCGAGATGAATGCTTGTTCAGTTGGGTATCACTGTGTTAATAAAGCTGCGATGCCTTCATGCCAAGAAAAGCATGGCATTAGCTGATTGGTGAATGAAGTCAGTGTGAAGAAGGCCACATTACTCTTTGGCAGAGCCAGGGTGGCCAGTGGTTGTTCAGGCCGTGCTGGGCTGCTGCTGCTGCTGCTGCGTGTCAGGGGACTGACAAAGGACACCTCGCAGTTGTTGGAAGCCCCAGCCTGTTCCAGACCCTCAGCATCCAGAACAAGTCCTGTTCCTCCAGGTGTGACAGAAAACAGGAGGCCGGGCGCCTCAGAAGCCATGCCTGGGGCTCCCACCACTGGCTTAAGGAAGACACTGCCTCATGCTGTTTCCTTTGGATTCCTGTTGCTGTGAGAGTCCTGTTCTGCCATCTCAGAAGCCACTCACCAGAGCAGCTCAGGAAAAGAGGCCTGAAAGGTGGGAGGCTCACCATAATCAGAGAGGAAAGGCAGCTTCCCCATTCCTAAAGTGACTCTCCTCAAAATGCTCTGGATAGGGCAGTTCAGGCACCAACCAGTGCAAAGAAAAATAACCCAGAACACACAGCACAAAAGCAACTGCCTTGGACAGTTCTTCAAATAATACATAGGAAATAAATACTCAGCTCTGGGACCATCTGAATCGCCTCTGTCCTTGGCTTCAAGCACATACCAACCAACTGGGCACCTGATCAACAGTGGAAGTCCACCACAGCCAGTTCTGAACTCATGTCCTGTGTCCCACAGGAGGGTGTCACTGTTGAAGTCACCCCAATCCACTGTGGAATGGACAAGGCAGCGTCATGATGCAGGTAGGCTGGCAGTGGGGGAGGGTCTGGGTTGCCACCTGTCAGTTAGCCTGTAGCCAGTGATGGTCCATCAGGTGAAGCAAGGTTCCTGGAGTCAGGATAAGTTCTGGCAAGCGCAGTGACAGAGTAAAGCTTGCCGTGAGTGCCATATCCCTATTCCTCTTTCTGAGCTCAATGGATTTCCAAGTTCTCTTTCCCGTCTTGAGTGAAGAATCCAGGCTCTATCTCCTTCCCTATATCCTTTTTCTTTTTTATTCTATAAAAGGCATAGGGTAAATCCTAACACATAGTGAATCCAACTTCATCCAAAGAATTTTCTCCTTGGAAGAACAGGAGTTGGGTAAATTATCAGGAGGAGAGGATGGGCTTGGCTTTTTAAAACTGCACACATGAGCAGTGGCCAGTTTTTCTAATGGCTCTGTGCTTATACATCTTTAGCTCTGGAGCATGACAGAGTGATCGTCATGAAGTAGCTCATGGTCTCCAATAAGGCAGTGAATGAGACCAAGAGGAACTCTTGCTGGCCTGCACACTCAGAGATCTCAAAACCCAGGGAAGCCTCAGTTGAGTACCGGACAATGAGTTGAGGCAGTTTGTGGGCAGCCTCTTCCAAGTGGCTATATAACTCAAGTTCCCACTGGGAGTGGCTTGTCTCCATCATGCCTTAACAGCTATATTCAGAAAGAAGGTGGATGGATGGCTTACATGAAAGAGGAATGAAGATTTATATGAAAAAGGAAGCAATTGATTCACCCAACCCATTTACCTATCTATCCATCTACACATGTGTGTATCCATCCATTCATCCATCTACCCACCTACTCATTGATTCATCTAGCCACCAAGCCATCCATTCACCCCCCTATCCATCCATCCATCCATCCATTCATCATGTATTAGACAAAATTACATATTCTGGATGCTTTAAAATTAGAAATAAGAAGTTATCAAAATAAATGGGTCAGAGTCATAGGTTTTACTTTAATGTAGTTGAATGACCTTGGTTACACAGAGCACAAAGAAATAAGAGGATCATGTCTTAGCACAAATGTCTCAGTTTGACTTTCAAAATCCAAAATAATCAAGCCCCATGTTCCCTTCCACTTTTTATCTTCCACTTCCTGCCTCCACACATACATGTGTTCCTGATAATGCTCCTAGTTCTTGGCTTTGATTTATCCTGTTTCCTCCACATTAGACACAATGCTCATCTTTTCATATCCCCCTCCCTCTCCTCCACTGTCCTGCTCATTCCTCTGCCCCCAGGAAGTCCTTTCTCTCATAGTGACTTCTTTAATATCAGGGCTGGTACAGGAATGGAAAATCCTCTCTAAGCTCTAAATTCAAGAAAAATATTATTATTGGCATTATTTATTTCTGTCTTGTTTTTGCCATTAATCTTTTGCAATTTTTAGAATTATTAACCATGTGCACAAATTGTCTCCCCTGCCCATTACAGGCAATCCTCACTCCTGCAGCCTTCCCGTGGCCTGCCATACCAGCTACCCTCAGTAACTTCTGGCTGAATTCACGTCGTCTGGCTGGGGTGCTTAGTCTAAGAACCACCGCATTCCAAGGGTCACCTCAAGTGGAAGTTTCCACCAGCTTCCTTGACAGGTCTAAATGCTGGGTAAAGGAGCCGGGAGTGTCCTCTGACCTCCTGAGCATCTCTTCTTGGGGTCTCACTCCATTTCACTCAGAGAGAGCCATGGCTGCAAGTGTAACTCAGGAGAACCCACAAAGGTCCCTCTCCTGTAACCTGAAGAAAGACCTGAAGAGGAAATGCTCAGAGACCCTAGAGAAGCTAAGTCCTGCCCTGTCTGCGTGGAGCACCAGCATAGAGGTGACTACGGTGAAGCCATTTTCCTATAGCCTATAGCACTGCCAGCACTGAGCCAGGACTCAGCTAGTCTTGGCCTAGCACTCAGACCTGACCTAGCACTGACACAGCACTCAGCCAGACTTTACCCAGTACTCAGTCAGCCCTGGCCTAGCACTCACCCATCCCTGACACAGTACTAAGTTAGTCCTTGCTCTGTACTTAGCACTTAGCCAGACCTTACCCAGTACTCACCTAGCATGCAAGTCCAGACCCAGACCTCACTGAGCACTTAGCCAATACTCACATGGCAATGTCTGAGCACTCAGTCAGTACTAATCAGCATTTAGTCCCCAAGCCCTGACCCAGTATCTAGCACTAACCTAGAACTTATCAAGCATTCACAAAACACCCAGCAATCATGTAGTATTTAGCACTAAGTAATGACCCACTACTCAGTCACCACTCACTGAGCACCCAGCCAGCACTCACATACATGTAATCACCATTTGAATGGATAGTGATGAAATCTTCCTAACCTGTTTGAAGGAACAAAGGTGATGATTCAAAGGTTTGAACTGTTTATAATTGACTGACATATATATGCCTGCAGGTTTCACCAAATCCTAGCTGGCATTATATATTTTCTTTATAATACAAATTAGTATTGACTTGTTTAGTCTGAGTTTGTGTTTCTTATATTAGATTCAGGAACCCTCCATTCCTCACCTTCCATGGGTGCGGGGGCGGCGGGGGTGGGGGTGGAGAGAAGAAACCTACCAAAACAATATAAGTATCTTTGGCACCAGCTGGATCATGCATTACTAGCCATAAACTATTCTTAGAGGATAATTCAGAAGAATATATGAAAATTGGAAATACTGATATATGGGACTCAGTTAGAAATCTAAACTACAGATATGTTCATACATGGGCCATAAAACCCCTTAGAATATTTAACATTTCTTAGAATATAGAGTGGATAAAGAAAATAATACCAGGGCTGGGATTATGGTACAGTGGTAGAGGGCTTGCCTAGAATGTGTGAGACACTGGGTTCGATTCTCAGTACCACATTAAATAAATAAATAAATGTATAAACAAATAAATAAATAGATGAACAAATAAAGTCATAAAAATTTAAAAAAAACTAATACCATATTATAGCAATTGATAAGAATAAAACAGCAATACCAGTTTTAGTGGAGACAGGAAACAACTGGAACGGCATGGCTGAAGCAGTACAAACTCTTACTAGCATTTTGAAAATCTGTGTGGCACCATCTACTAAAGCTACACATACATACACTCAGTGACGCAGCAATTCTGCCCCTGGATGCATACCCAGCAGATGTGCATACGTAGATCACCTGTCCAATGTTATCTTTTGGCACACAATTCATCATAGCAAGGAAACTAGAAACAATTCCAAAGTCCATCAATAGAAGAGATAAATCTTTCATGACATACTCACATAATGGAATATCATACAGTGGTGAAAATGAAATATTATAGGGAAAAACACAGAAGAATCCCACAAACTAAGTGAAAGCCACCAGACACAGAAAAGAGAGAGAGAGAGAGGGGGGGGGGAATACATTGTTTGAATCCATTTAAATAAAAATTCTAACTCTGGCAAAACTAATATCTAGTATTAGAAGTCAAGAGTACAATGGCTTTGGGAGGTAATGACCAGGAAGGGGCTTAGGAATACCTGGGGCACTAAATGATCTATTTCTGGGTCTGGAGTCTGGTGACATAACTTGTGGGGAAATATGTATGCTCGTATTTTGGATGTTATATTGCAAAATAACATTTACTAAGTAAGATAATGCTCTAAGTCCCGTGTGGTTAGCTCTCTAAGTCAAGTGGGGGTCACCAAGTCTCAGAAGTCTCTGTTTTCTAGGGTATGTGTGGTTGCTGGTGGATGCTCAGAGAAAGGATCCTGGCCTGGCTATTAACAGGTTCCGTGGGTGTGGGTGCCGTACGGGTGCAGGAGGGCCATGTCATTGCTAGGGACCGAGATGGCAGGATGGGGAGAAGGGGTTCTCTTCTGCACTGCCTCATGTTTCCCAAGCACACATTCATGGAGCACTGTGAAGTTTAACAAATATTATAAAGGCAACTTATTCATGACCAGGACCTCCTCTTATATGTCAGGCTTTGAACTGGGCAGCAGAAAAGACTCAGGACAACTTGCCCATCTCCACAGAGTGTACACTTGAAGACTGTGTGGCATGAGTGAGTGGCTCCCTGCACTGGGGACTCGGCAGCCTCAGAAGCTGGCTCTGAAGGATGTCCAAATGTCCCCTGGTACTTCTAGACCCTCTGCTTTAGATTCCTTTGGGTCCTGACATTCTGGGCGATATTGTCACCCACACTGACAATGGATTGTGAGAAAAGAGAGACACAAGGAACCGCTGTGCTGAAACTATTGACCTCAGCAGAAGGAAGAGGCAGGAGCTACCAGTCTGGAAAGTTTCTGGGTGAGACCAAAACATGCACATTGTGGCTCCCCCAACCACTGGGTGGGTGGGTGGGGGGGTGTTGGTTGGTTCTTCCTGTGGGAACCAGCAGGTCTTAGGTGTCTCGGATTCAGACCTGGTTTCTTTGGGATACCACCGGGGTGAGCCCACCCTTCACTGGGCACAGTCCTTGGTTCCTCTCAGAGCCTCCATCGCAATATCATTTGGATCATCTCTCTGACTCTCCCAAGACCCTGAGGTGGACTCGGCAGGGGCAGGTGTCTGAGGGACAGGTGGAGAAATGGCCCGGTGAGATGTATAGCATAAACTCTCTGGTTTCCACTCCTCTCCTGTTAGCAGATTAACTGGATAATCAGGGAGCACAGAAACTACACAGAGGGGGTTCACTCTGCCTGCCTGCCTTGTTCCTGCCCTTTCTAAAACTGACAGAAAATTCTGAGGTTGGATTTTCTGATTTTGATACAGCTGTTCCAGAAACACCCAGGCTTGCAGAGGACCCTCCAAACAAACCAGCACCAGGCGCAATGGCACCCACCTGTAATACCAGCGACTCTGGGGGCAGGAGGTTTGCAAGTTTGAGGCCAGCCTGGGTAACTTGGTAAGATCTTGTCTCAAAATAAAAAAAAATATATATATATAAAGTGCTTTACCACTGAGCCTCATCCTTAGCTGGGTACAACCCCCAGCACAGAAAAAAATAGAAAAAGAAAAACAAAAATCAGCATCCATGCCCCCAGCCCAGCTTGCACGTGCTTCCCTGCCCGTTCCCTGACCCAAGGCACCCCGACAGCCATAGCAACTTCATCCCTAAAACACGGCGAAGAAACCTACAGCCTCATCAGCAGACATCTGAGACAGGGTCAGGCCACCGTGACTGGCACTGGGACAGTTAGGTGGAGCTCCCTGTGGCTTCCTCCTCAATAACCTGACATTCCTCGGGAGATACACAGGGACTTGGGGAGCTCAGCAGGTCCCAACTTCCCTGGCAGTTTCCACGTACCCAGAGAAGGTCACTCTGGGAATTTGCTCATGTGACCAGGAGCATTTCACCTCCCCAAACCCCGCCAGGGGCCTGTCTGCGCTGCACTTCATTATTGTCTCCACCCTAGCTAGTCCTCGAATCTGTGCCCACAGCCCTCCTGGGATTCTGCAGCTAGTGTGACCCCTTCTTTCCACAGTAGAAAGGGGTCTCCACAGCCCCCAGCCCAGGCAGGGCCCTGGGCATTTGGTAAAGTGCAGGGCCTGGGCAGGTACCTGCTGGGCATTCGATAAAGTTCTTTCAAATCTGGCCAAACTTCCCCCAATAAAAGACGTCACCAACAGGGAGGGCTGACTTCGTGCTTGTCCCCGTCGTCACATTTTGTTTCCTTGAGACCAAGCATCATTTCCATGAAGACTCTGAAGCCCAGAACTCATTAGCCAGGCACAGGGGCATCCCATTCACCGGCAGCCGCTCCAGCTCATAAGGGCCCTGGCCCACGTGGGGATGCTTGGTACTTCCGCGGGCACTTGCTGTGCATGGCCTCATCCCAGCTGCACAGCGACCCCGGAGGAGGGCGAGCCCACCTGGATGCTCCATGTCATGCATAAGACTGAGGCCAGCGGCTGATGATTCAGGGAGACACAGAACCAGGCGCGGCCGTCACAGGCTGGGGCTTTCCCTGCCGTGTCCCCCTACTCCTCACCTGAGTGCACGTTTACATGTACTGCGTATGGAGGAAGAAATGCAGAAGGTTCCCTAATGCTTTAAGCACAGTGCACAACCACGGGGACGCTCTCAAGACCACGGGGAGACAGGCTGCAGTTCTGCCATGCCACTTGGGTAGAGTATGGCTCTGGGAGTCTGCCCCTCAAGCCTCAGTCCCCCACTGGCAAAACGAGGTGATTCAGCCTACCTTGGAGGACCGTAAGCAGACACCAAATATGACACACTAATGGCACAGCTGGCAAAGCAGCAAATACCACACAGCAGCCTGCCCAAAGCTCCCTGTGGGTCCCACTCCTGAGTCAGGTTTTTCTCTCCTTCTGGGTGGAGACAGTAAGGAGTTTAGCCTGAAAATACAAAAGGACAGGATGCTTTCTGAATTAAGCAAAACCTGGAAATCTGTGAACCCCATCTGTGAAAGGGCTACGGGGTAGGGGAAGAGGAGGGAGTGGGCATGTGGGGCAGTGTCCTGACCACCGTGAAAAAGTACACCTGTGCTCAAAAGGCTCCTGTGTCCACATCCCGCAAGAGAGCTCTGGCACTGCACCACGGCCCTAAGACTCCTACTGAACAAAGTCACCAGAAAGACCAACAATGGAAACTACTTTCTGTGTCTCTCACCCATTCCAGCCCAGGGACCCCACTTCAGGTCGGCCCTTTCTGGTGGCTGCCTCTCAGAGAGGACAGTGTGAACGGTTTATAGTCGCCACTGCGAACACAGAATGTCACGCAAGCAAAGACACTTGTCAAATGCCTTTCCCTTACAAGCACCCTCATCATGACCTGTGTTAATGAAGTTAATTGAATTTAAGATCAATAATGGTTAATTATTGCAATTTGACATTCAGAGATAAATGGCTTTAAGACAGAGAAGTGTACGCGCACGAGAGAGAGTGTGTGTGTGAGTGTGTGAATTCTCTCCAAAGAAGGTGAACGCATTACAAGCCTAAGAGGGATCCCACAAGCCTTCCATTGATTCTGGTACAATCTGATCGACTTCATCCTCTGATGAATGTGGGCTTTTCAGAGCTACAAGTAAATGTTCTACAAGACTACTCTAACCCTTGTCACTGGCCAAATCTATATGTGCTGTACACCAGAAATCTATTGAGATAGATTAAAGAACTGCTGTAGAAACAAGAGTGGCTTCAATAAAGGTGAAGGTTTATTATATTGACTATTAATGTAACTTAACTGTATGCAGTTATGAATGCTTATGGATCAGAGCAGTTTAATTTGGGCCAGTTGGATATGATTATAATTGAACACCAATTTTTTTTTTTTATATCACCAAAGATGAACTCAATTCGAAATGAAAAAAAAAGAAAAGAAAGAAAGAAAAACCAACCAAGCTCAGAAAGGAAGTTACAACTTGATTCTCAGACAGTGGAGGCCCCTGTGCGGCTGGCCCCAGGGGCGCTGGCCCTGCCTCTGTGGGGCTGGCACTCACCATTCAGCCTCTCGTCCCCAGCCCCCCCACCCCAGCCCACAGTCAGGCCTGCTAAATGGCTCATCTGATTTCATCCCAGTTGGTGAAAAGTTTACTTTTCAGTAGGGTTTCTTGGTAGGAAGACATGTCCCCAAATATGCCTGTAATGACACTCCTACATGCACCCTGAAACCAGTTAAATGACCACTTACAAGATTCATAATGACAAAGTAAATGTTGGCAGGGAAGGAAGTCCTACTGATTGCAGAGTACTGACAATAAAATGCGGCTGAGGAGTTCTGTCAAAATGTAAGATTATGCAAAAACACCGTTGAGAACACTGCTAATCATCTGCTTGTGTCAATTACTTGAAGGGTCTCTGACAGCATATTTACATTAAACACATTTCAGGAGCAAAATCCTTAATGCTATATCAGAATATTTTTCATTACCATTAGTGAATCTTTAAAAATCGTTCTTTTCCCCCTCGGCTACAATAGGAGCCAAGGCGAGACAAGGAAGGCCGGGTGGGGAGTCTGTGGGGGTGCAATGGATTGTGGGGGGAAATCAGCTCAGCCTGCTGCAAAGCAGAGGGTGAGGCAGACTCAGATGTGAGCCATCCCCGTCACACTTACTCCAAGGGCAGACAACAGGGCCCTCTTTCGTTCCCAAAAGCCTGTATGTCAGATGACAAGCAGCACTCACTCTACTCCTAGCTGTGGTGGCCAACCCCATGTCTAACATCACCTTATTTAGAAAGGCGACAGGCACAGGGGCAATTACTGGAATTAAGACTTAGATGGCATCTATCGGGACTTCACACAGTTCCACCACCTCGTCCTGGTCCTGCAGTCTTGTGAACAATCGGGATGACATGGAAGTAACCCAAAAGAATGGGTTGGAGTGATACAGACACGTGAGATGTGTCCAACAGGAAGGCACTGGCCTGAGGCTGAGCATCGTCACAGATTGGGGACACCCTAGTGAAGAGTGTTATGAGGTTCACCAGATGGGTATCCTTGGAAGGTGACGGAACTTCAGGTTGGAAGGATTCCAGAGGGCTTGGGAAAATACGCCTGAGCACCCTCAGGAAGTTATACCCGAGACAGCCTAGGGCTTTGCTAACAATCCAAATGACTGTGGTGACAATGGCATCCAGGATGCTGTGAGTTCTTATTTTTTAGTCCTTTATTAAACATTTTACACATGCTGCCTTCTGTTCTCCTCCTACCACCCCATGAGGTGGTTTAACTGCTCCACTACTTCACAAAGGCATGGTGACCCACTCAGACGCCAAGCAGATGGAGTCAAAGTCAGGACCTGAGCTCAGGTATCTGGGGCTTTGCTATGCACCACACCAGGGATGTCTACTTAAAGTGACTGCGGGTCAGCCCTCCAAGGTCCCAGCCCTGTAAGCACCTGAAGACATTTCTCACATTCAGAGAAGCAGGTAAGAGGCCCATTGAAGCTTGGTAAGCCTTGACATCACCTTAATCTGGTGAAGTGTGTCTGTGCCACTCAGATGATGGATCCACGGGGCCGGGTTATGCTGGATCATCACTCGAAGGGCATCCTGAGGCTCTGGGATGCCTAGGAGTGGCCCCTCTGGACCCAAGTTGCTGCCCACACTCTCCAAGGGCCTAGAGGCCTGAGGCCCTTTGTGATCATTGCCTCAGAAAGCAGAAGGCTGTGCTGGCATCCAGGAAGAAAGATGGCCCATGGTATAAATGAAACACAAGACTGCAAAACCACATCCAACCTGCTCAATAAGAAATGCACGGGACATGCAGAGAATCAAAAAGAACTCACACCCATTCAAACAGCACTCTAAGGGATTCGATATTTGTGGTCATTTTCGAAATCAGTGTATGCTATGTGGAAATTTAAAGTTAAATGCATTCCTTTTAAAAGAGTCTATATTGTGAATGTTTTATTAAGTCAAATGTTTCCTCCCCATTCCCAAACATTTCCCTAACTGACCTTTATAGCTGTGTGGTTTTATTTTATGTTATTCTATTGTTTAGGGAATAATGTCAAGGAAAGAAGTCTGTCCATGATCAGTACAGAAACATTTTCTTTTCTGAACATTTTCAATCTACAGTTGATTGAACCTGCAGATGTTGAATCCAAGGCTATGAAGAGCCAACTATATGTAAATATAAGTAAATAAACATATATACATACTGCATATATACAGATTTTTTTCTTTTTTCATCAGAGTATGCAGGTGAAAAAAATGCACAGATATCACATTCGCCCTCTGGTTGCACATCCACATCTGAAGTGAGATCTACATTGGGGAAAGCAAAGGTCAAAACAGAAGTATCCAGAAGCCAAAGGTTCTAGTTCAATAATGCCCAAATTGGGGTAGATTCTGGGTACCCCATTTCTTGCTTGATGGAAACAAGATGCATGGATAAATTATATGGCTGAGTTCACTTTCACTTAAAAAATGTAAATATTAAGTATTCATATAAATATATACACACATTATATACATAAAGACATAGACACACATTTATCCACACCTGCACACAAAACTCTATATGAATGTGATTGCTCTACAAAGTTATCCTGTAAATACATTGTAATAAATATCTGCAAATAAACTTACACCAAATGAATGAATTTATCAGACAAGAGCAAGTTATCCAAATGGGCAGGGTCTGCTATTGAATCATCAAGATTCCTGACACTCGATCACCCACTCCAGGGAATTGCCCCTCAACTCTCCGGGAAGAGACCAAGGCTAGTATGGCTGCTGAGCTGCAAATCTTGTAAACTGATCTCTGCCAGTATTGAGGAGCATGCTCAGGTTTTTACCTGGACACCGGTCATGCTGCCACACGGAAGTAGCCAGTATCCTTTCTTCAGAGGACAGCACAGGTCTGGCTCAACAGAGGTACTTGGTCCATATGGGAGCACGTGGGCTCAGAGCAAGGCCCAGACTCATCAACCGAGGGCTCTGTTCATAATGGCATGAGCCACATGACTTTACTTTCATCAGGTCCAAGTGGTACTCCAACCCATCATTGCAGGGTCGCTGAGTGGACTGAATCAGCGTCCCTCCTGTTATCCTTTAAATATAACAAACAACTGCAAACAAACTCAACGCCAAGCTTACACTGGTGCGGCTGTTCCTCCATCCCTGCCTGCCTTCCTTTTAGGCCAGCACTTCTTACCCTGCAAGATCCCTAAGCCTCATAGGCCAGATTGCTTAGAAACCTCAAAGCCCACTATTGAATGTGGGCATCATCCAAGGGATGGACTAGAGTCCCCTGGTTCAATCATGATTGGACTAATTGTTGGTCTGTGCCAGCAAAGGCAAACAGATTTCAGAAAGACCTATCTTATTGTGAAGGTAGAGACATACAAAATGATAAGGACAGATAACATTGAATGGGTCCTCTACTAAGGCCAGCTGCTGTTCCAGGCCCTTCCACACATTAACCCACAACACTCCCTATAGGATTTCACAAAGTGCACACTCTTATCATCTGCATTTCACAGATGGGGACTCTGAAAAACTGGTTCATGGGGACAGAGCTAACCATGCAGGGCCAGGACTCTGGAATCATCTTTCTGGATGCAGCTTCTAAGCCTCTCTCTCTCTCCCCCCCACCTACCCCCCCACCTTCCTGGTAGATCTGTACCCCATGTGCATCTCTGCTGTTTACAGAAAGAATCCCCCTCCCCCAAACTGTCAAACTGGGACCATAACCAAAAAAAATTAATCTCAAGTTTTTAAAATATCAAAACCTTAAAACGTATAATTAAATTAATCATCATAAATTACTTTTTAGCACTGAGAGTTGGATTTATAATATCATTTTCAAACCTCTCTGTGAGATTTAAATATTTTATAGCATATGTGAGTTAGAGGGAAATGTGTCTAAGGGCTTAAATATCGCTGCAGAGCAGCAGACTTTGACAAAAACTGTAGCACAACTGTTTCTAAGGTAGTTTGTAAAAATTATTTATTTCCATACCAGTTAATTATGATGGGAGTCTTTGTTGAATGCACAAGCATTAAAAAAGTGCTGATATTTTATGCATCTTTAACTGGAGCGCGATTCCCCGCAGCGCACTGGTAACTCCTTGACATTTAGCATTCACTCACAGCAACTGTAATAAGGGGTTTGATTGCTTCCTTTGCAGATGCAGTAATTTAATAACTGTGATCAGTTGCATAAATTTACTATACAACCATCTTAAGTTAGCCACATTAAAATTAAGCAAAATTGTAATCTGTTGACAGATTATTGCTACTGAACAATTCTACTAAAAGCATTTCAGATTAGCAAGTGCCACAAGCATTTTTGTTTTATAAGCTTGTAAAAAAAAAAAATACAGCAGCTTCCTCCTTCTGCACCCCAATCTTCTGTCACCCCCGCACACACCCAAATGCACACACATCGTACATCTATTAAATGATTTCATGAAATTCTATGCTTTCTGCTAACACCGTCTGAACTGTGGATTTCAATATTGCAAATGTTTTGTGTGGTGAATTGTGCTACCTGGAAGGAAGAAAGAAAAAAAAAAGAAAAAAGCAGCATGTCAGTTTCCTCTTTCTTTCTTCCCAGTAATTTCCTTTATGCAACTTCGCTTCCCATGGCTTTAAAGGGATAGGAAACCTCCTAGCATGGAGATCTCATGAAAAAAAATGATCACGTTCCCCAGAGCAAAGGGAAAGCGCTAATTTCATACCTTAGCTGGAGAAAGGTAAGAGGTACCCAACCCCCTGTGAGGGAGGTCCCTGCAACAGGCATCCTTAATTAAGGAGAACACTCGGAAGCCTTCTCCTCAGTTGCTAAAGAACCCCTCTCTGAATCTGTGGGTAAAAAGAGAAGAAGGCACAAACACCATGAGCCCCTTTTACCTACATACAGCATAGGGATGAAGAAAACTGCGCCTTTGCCCACTCTGCTCCGAGCGCCCTGAGACCTGCCTTCCTGCTCTGTGCCCTGTTAATTGACTTTTCAGAGCAATGTTTAGCCAAGCAGGCAAGTCAGGAATAACTGTTTCTGATACTTCCCAGCAAATATCTTTAACCATCTGTTTACACTTGCCAAATATGCTTCCAAGTTTCCAATTTTATCAGTATATAAAAAGAATATCTGTTTTTAAAAAAAAATTGTAAATATCTTGTGATGCATCTTTACATAATTCAAGAGAAATTTTTTAAAAATCTCACTTGAAAGCCAGCATGATCACAGATTTGTTTAAACTTTCATTTACATAGAGGTTTGGGGTGGGAGCCACAAAACTGGGTAGGCACTTTTTTGGAACGGCCAAATGTCAAAGGTGAGTGCCTTCCCCGTGCAGTGACTGAAAATCTGGTGGGCTCACTCTTGGGGCAGCCCTGCATCTGCAGCCAGTCACTTCAGATGGAGTTGGGGGGTCTCTCCCAGACAGGTGAAGCATCGGGGCTGGGCTGCAAGCTTCCTTCGGAGCAAAGACCACTGCTGAGCTTGACAAATTGGATGGGACTTCACTACCAAATTTCCTGCCAAGAGGCCTAACAGTCAAATGTCTATCTTCTTCTCATCACCAAGGAATGATGCTATGACTTTGACAAAGTGTCTCCGTTACTTAAAGATAGAGTTAATGCAAAGTGATCGAGAAACGTGAGGTCTGTAAAACTTTTAAGAGCCAAGTGGAAGCGACTTCCATCATTGGCTCTTTTATCCTGAGAAGGAATGTGTGTGTGTTTGGGGGTGGGGGGTGGGGGGGTGCATATACACGCAGGCGGGTATATGTGTATGTAAAACCTGAATTAGCATTAAGCTGCAAAGAACCTGGGTTTCCACTGCAGCCACTCTTACCTGTAATTCTTTATAATAAATTGGAGATACCCTGGGCTAGGTTTGTTTGCTTCTAATTATAACTAATTATGCTTCTAAATATGTTCTTTAGGGTTACCTTGTGTATAAAAATGGAGGGAGGAAAGAAAGAAAATGCATCGGGATTATTAAAAGAAAGAGAAACATACTAATTAGCTAACTAGTATACTCATTTCAATGTTTAATAATATTTTTTAACATTCCAGCATACGCTGCAGAATAAAAAATTACTCACAGCACCACCTGTGCGTCCCCTGGGACATGAGGATTTAGAGTTGTCTGCTGCAGTCTTGGAGTCCTCGTTTCTAAATATTTCTTTGATATTTCTTTGTATTCCACCCATCCCACCCCCACAAATTAAAAGCCAAAAAAAAAAAAAAGATAGTAAATTTTGTTCCCCACCAAAGCCTTTTAAATAACATCTCTACAAAGCCCAACTTAATTACATAACTCAAGTGCTTGAGGAAAAAAAAATTACATCTATTCCCATAATTTTGGAAGCTGCTTCTACCGTTTCTGTATGTGCAGACTGCACTGCTCTATGAAATGCCAAGTGCCTGCCCTATTCCCTCAGCCTGGGTAGGAAAGGGTGCCATTGTCCTCCTGCACTTTCCCCATCTGCTTGGTCCTCCCCCTTCTGTGTTCTGGGAAGGTTCTGGGCTTTGTGTGACCGGTGATAGGACCAAATGCATGTGGCTGAGGAGACTGGAGAAGACAGGGTGATGCAAGGGTGCAGAGAAACACGGCGATGGGCACCGGAGGCTTGATCCACCCTCTCACCTGTAAACAGAACACCTGAGCAGAGATCAGAGCCGGGTGGTGCTTATCCAGACTAGACAATTAAAACCAGGAAATGAATGACCAAAGCCAAGGGTGTCCCCCAAGCCTCTGGGGCTTGCCTACCTTTAACTCCACTTCTGACTGTGGGTCAGTCGTACACAAACAAAGCCTTAACAGAAATGTTACTGAGGAAATAATAGCCATTTCCAATGATAATACACAATTTTAGCACTGACGCTTGGCTGATTTAGGTGTTCGGCCAACGTGTCAAGCAGCCTGCCTTCCTTAGGCGGGCCTTTAATGGGTAACTGGCAGGCTCTGGCAGCCTTATTTCTGTTTTAGATTTGGTTTGTCATTGGGTATCCATTACCTGCCATTCATCTTTGATCTCTTTGGACAGGCCTGATCAAAAGATGTCATTTGACCTACTCCACTTGGCAGAAACTTGTATGACTCTCATAAAGGGGCCACCCCAGCTATAAATAAAATGACATTATTATTTTTCTGTCCTATCATGTAGAAGAGACAATTATGATAATGCAGTGTCTGTCATCGGGAGCCCAGCAAATTGCTAGCTCTCACGCAACTGTTTAGCTTTCTTATTTGTTTTTTGTCTGTTTTCCTCCATTTCAAGTTGAAAATAAAGCAGAATTGAAATCCCTAATACTCTGCCTCCCACTCCAACAGTCTCAGGGCTTCTTCCCATGGCACTGACATGCAGGTGTGGCTAGCAGCTTGCGTTTGTCAATGGTGGGCTGCGGCTGCGTTGGCAAGGAAAGCCAACAATGGCATCGAGTCTGTCCTTCATTTAGTGTTTTGAAAACAAGCTAATCTCTGAAATTAGAACTGAGAGATATGACTGCAAATAGATAAAAATCATGGCCAGGGTTTATTGTGTCCTTAATCAAGTCATAATAAGGAAAAATGCATCGGAATGTTCACAACAGGCAAAATAAAGACAGCCAAGGTGTTCTCACCAGGGAATCCACGGCCTTGGGGCGCACTGATCAAGTGTTTCTACCTTCTCCAGTGCAGACCCACAATACAAGCTCTGTTTTTATGACACCGGCTCTCAGTGCTTTCTGGAAATGGTCATGGGTACTTGCAGATCTGCTTCTTTTCTCTGGCTGGCTTAGGGCTCCACAGGGACACCCGGGTAATGAAAAGAGATAACTAACCCAGTAGTCATTCTCTGCTGGTCAGACTGTATGAACCAGATGCAGCGAGTTCTCCACCCACTAAGTGCCAGGAACCTGCCCTGCTCCATGGTCTCCTCCCCGTCAATGTTCTTGTTTGGGAAGGGAGAACCAGAGACACAGCATCGAAGACCTGTGCTGGAATTCCAGCTGGGTCGGCTCAGTTCAGATCTTTCTAGAGGTAAGGAGGGAGCAGGAATCTTATAGATAGGCACTGAGTCCAACACCCATCCATCAGAGGAGAGAATGAGGGAAGGAATGCCCATAGGTAACATTCACTAATGGAGGGCTGAGATCAGATTCTAAATCTCCTAACTCCCAGATCAGGGACCGTCCCCATGACAGGTCCCCTGTCTGCCATTTTCTCCAAGGCTAGCCCAAGAACTTACTTTTCAATAAAATATGAATAACTATGGAGCTGTTCCTCCACAGGGCTGCTGCTGATCTTGGGTATCAAGGGCCAGTTCCCGCTTTGCCCAACGTGAAGATGCACAGGATGTGTTACTACTGATTATCTCTGGCAGATACCATGTTAGTGAGCACCCCTCCCCCCATACAGTGCTCTGGGTTCAGGACTTTGGTTTCTGAAGGTCTCTCAGTGCAATCATTTATCCACTCTGGTGACAGGATATGGGGGATCCCCCAGGGACAGTGAGGCAAGCAGGCAGGTGATAAAAGAACAGAAAGATGAAAGGAAGGGAAGAAGCTGATTCTAATTCTTTACCTGAAGGAGGAAGTGGTCGATAGATGGATGAAGACTGGTGGAGCCATATTTTCTGCAAGAAGGTAGCAGAAATACTTTGCAAGTACGGGAGCCCAAGAGGGGCAACTCAGTTCCCTGATGGAGCAGGGATGCAACAGAGACTCTCTGGCTTCTGTATGTGGCACTCATTTTATAGAAGAACACATCTGAAGGGCTTCTCAGCTTTGAGACCATCAAGTCAACAAGAGTAAACATTTAGATTAGTAGGGGGGTCAAGAAGGATCTGAAAACAGGCCCCAAACTGGGAAATCTGGTAGGAAAATAAAAGTATAGAAAACCTGGCACTTCTCAGCCATGCAGACGTAGCTTCTCTTGTAAAGCATTAGATAATGTGGCCCCAAAGAACAACAGTTACCCTATTGTTCTCTAGAACTTAGCTTTTTTCTAACTTCCTGGGATGAGCAAGATATCCCTTACTATCATGTCCCCATCCTTCTTAGCATCCACCTCAGTCATGGTACCCACAGCAGATTTACCTGTGTCTGTCTGTCACATTTGCCACCCCTACCCCCTCGAGGACTGACTTGGTATCCCCAGCATGCCAGCACTGGCCTGAGCAGGTGCTCAACACACATCTACTCAGATTATTTCAACACATACTCCAGGGCCCTCAGAGGAATTTGTGATTATAGGAAAATGCATACAAGTATGTTTTCCTTCCTTGAGCTTAAGCAACATCTCCTTCCCCAGTCCTAGAACTCTAGGTTCCATTCATCATGCTGTCACATCACACAGTTTGCTGAGCCTCTACTAAGTGCCCCAGTCTTCTCATGTCTTTCCTCCACCCTGGTCCCAGATAATGAGTCTCTCTTTCCTCCAAGCTGCCTCTCCGGTGCCAATGGATCAAAACTGAAGACTGAGAGTTGAGTGAACCCAGCAGAATGACAGGCAGAGCAGAAGAGAGAGAGATTATAGTCTTCCTTTAAGCAAATGCAAGCTTCTAGATAATTGCGGGCATTCCACACACATTTTCTTTTTGGTATAACACCAACCCCAAGAACTAGCATCCAGGGTGGTCTGCAAACATCTGCTGTGTGGATGAATGAATGAACTCAGGAGCAAGAGGCTCGGAGCCAGGAAGAGAATGAAAACAGGCAAAGGGCTGGGCGAGGCGGTGGCTCTTTGTGGTGCATCTGGCATGACGAGGACAGACACCAGAATCCCTCAGGCCTCGGGTTTGTCTTCTGCTCCGTCCTGAGCAGCTGGGGAACCAGGGCAAGTTACCGCAACTCTCTAAGTTTCTGATCCTTTGTCTTTAAAACAAGAATAGAAGTACCCTCTTCTGAGAATTGCTGTTGATGGAATTATGAACATAAAGCACTTAGCACAGTGCCTGGTATGGGGCAAGCATTCAATAAAGAAGTTATTTCTGGTTACAGAAATTATGATGTTCCTTCAGCTAGGATGATCCCTGCAAGGGCAGGATCTCCACAGTGACAGGATCAGTCCCCCCACTGGGTCCCACCCTTGCAGCGGGAAGAATCATTAAATGTCCAGGAAACTCTTGCCTGAGCAGTCAGCTCAGCCTCCTGAGCCCAAGAAGGAGGGTGATCGCCTCCACAACGTGGTGGCTAAAAAATCCTTCTACCAGCCCAAATTCTCTCCTCATCACAGGTGAAGAACTTCACCCACCACAAGACAAGAAGACTCTGAGCTAAGCTGTGTTCTGCTTTGGCTACTTAGAAAGAGCCGAGCAACCTTGAGTACACTGGGATAGGAGTTGGAGAATGAGGGGTGGTGAGGGTCATGCATTCATCCACCTAACATTCTACTTGTAGATTTACTTGTCACTTCATTCCCAACTCCCAGGACAGATCAAGAGCATGAGGAGAAAGTGGAAGGGGCGGGGACATGGACAGAGACCCAAAAGGTGCTCCAGGACTGTGCTGGCTCTGACCTGCCTTCCCACCATGAATCTCCTTTGGGGCCAGAGGCAAGAGCTAAGGATAAGAGTCTGGTCTTCAGCCTCTGATCTGTACAGGTTTGTTCCTTGGAGGAAAAGGCCCTGGTCCTATAGAAGCCTCCAGCCCATGAGGCATGGGATGGAGGAGAGGGGCGGTGGGGCTCATTTCTGTGAATGTCACACAGGCACCACATCAATGCTCAGAGCTCCATGGGGCTGAATATGAAGACTTGAACATGGGAATCCTGTTTAAAGACTGAGAGGGGTCTGGGCACAGATACCCTCACCTGGCTTCCCCTCAGCCTTCCAGCCTCAGTTTCCCAATCTACAGAATGGGAGTGGTGACAACTTTTCCCAGAGCTGCTCTGACAGGGGTACTAGAGAAGAAGGTGTTTCTTGTGGTGCTCTGTGCTGTGCACACCACTCCACAGGGGAGGACAACTTCCTCCCAATGCAGCTGGACATGATAAACCAGCGACCCCAGCTTAGGTCAGAGAAACAAGCTCAGAGCCACCAAAGAATCACCTAGAGCTGTGTTGAACCTAAGATCGTAAATGAATAAAATTAAAATTCAGTTCCTCAGTCGTACTCACATTTCAAGAGCCATGGTGGTGGCTCCTGTGTGGAGCCACCACCATGCAATAAAACTTTTCCACGAGGGCAGAAGGTTCCACTGGGTGGATTAGAGGGGACCTAAGTGCTTCCTGAATCCTCTGGGTCCCTAATGCCTCCCCCGCTCCTCTTCAGGAGATACTTTCCTATAAGAATAGCTCTTAACCCTTTGGGGGTTAAGGACCCCTTTGAGAAGCTAAAGGAAGTTAAC